>NC_084833.1:68225387-68528418 GCF_033115175.1 Lepus europaeus
CTCATTCATTTCTGGATCCCTACAGCTCCAGACAGCAAGAACACCGAGTGCGAGATCTGTCTTCTAAATTCATCCATGGTAGGTGAACTTCTAATTTTTCACGCTTGGATCAAGAAGTGGACTTGCCCAGGTGCAGGAGAGGAAGGGCATTGTGCACAGAAGAATGGGCATGAGCAAAAGTCTATAGGTATGGAAACACATGATTAAGGAAGGGTTGTGGGGGGGGGGGGTAGAAAAAAGTGGCTCAAAGCCCAGCTTTTAAAATTAACCTCCAGGGAATCAGCTAGCAGCTTCCCTTACTATCTGTGTGACCTGAGGCAATTCACTTAATTGTTTGCCCCTGGTTTTCTCATCCTAGGACTTTAATTAGCTGCATATAAAGGCTGACCACAATGTCAGGCATTCAGCAGCACTCAATAAACTGTGGTTTTTATTATCCTGACAGGGGAGGTGGAATTCTCCTGTGAGATGATCTGGGTCCCTTCCCCCACCTCTGCAGCCGCCACCACCACCACTTCTTAGGAATTGTTTGTTTAGATGCGCAAGGCTTTGGTAACCAACCTGTGCTGTTTTTTTTATCTCCATTCATTCGTGTAATTCACTGAGTAGCTACTGTTGTCAAGATGGTGCCCTGCTCTCTGAAGTCTAAGGCAAGACAGGTTCCCAGCCACCAAAAAGTTCAAAAATCTCATAGGGAAGAGGAGGCACAGACCCAAAACTGTGGTAAAGGCAGGGTAGAAAGAGCCAGGCAGGTTAAACCAACTGCTTCTGACACCGGCAATCCATACTGGAGTGCCAGTTCGAGTCATGCCTGTTCTGCTTCTGATCCAGCTTCTTGCTAACACACCTGGGAAGGCAGAGGATGCCCCACGTGGGAGACCTGGATGGAGTTCCTGGCTTTAGCTGGCCTTTGCGGACTCTAATTCCATGGTAAACCACCCTGGATATTGTCCCAGGTTCACTGAAATTCTGTTCATTTTTCAAACCATTTTTTTCCCCTCCCCTTCAGTTTGGATAGTTTTACTGCTCAATGTTCAAGTTCATGGATCTTTTATCCCACAGTGTATAATCTGCTATTAAACCCATCAGTGAAATTTTCATTGCAGATGCTGTTACATTTTTCTATTCAAGAATTTCCATTTGGTTCCCATTTCTATATGGGCATTTTCTAGGTGTTCACTCATTGTGTTCGCATTTTAATGCCTTCAACATATTTACAGTAATCGTTTGAGTCTTCATTTGGTAGCACCACCACCCCTGCAGTCTCTGTCTCGATGAACTGATTCCTCACTTTGTTATTGGTCCCCTGTCGTCTCTGCATGCATGGTGATTTTTGATTGTACCTCACACGTTATGGATGCTAGGACGTTCAGGGTTTTCCCTATAAAACTTCCAAGCCTAAACTAGCCTATATTTCAGTTAGATCCACCCTATTCTTAACACATGGCTCTTCTGCAGTCTGTACTGGAAATGGTGTTCAAGGTCTTTCTACACTCTGCGTGGTTGCAACTAGCACTTCTCGAAGCCTTGGGGGGGCTTCAGCATGCAGCTCTTTGCTCATTGTTCTTTCCCTGCTAGGAGCTTTCTGTCCAGCCATGTGGAGTCTTTTCCTGTAGATGTGAAGCTTAGTTTGATCAAAAACTCAAAAGGGGGGCTGGCGCTGTGGCATAGTGGGCTAAGCCTCTGCCTGCAGTGCCGGCATCCCATATAAGTGCTGGTTTGAGTCCCGGTTGCTCTACTTCCTATCCAGCTCCCTTCTATGGCCTGGGAAGGCAGTAGAAGATGGCCTAACTGCTTGGGCCCCTGCACCTGTGTGGTAGACCTAGAAAAGGCTTCTGACTCCTGGCTTCAGATTGAGGCCATTTGGGGAGTGAACCAGTGGATGGAAGACCATTCTGTCTCTCCCTCTGTATCTCCCTCGAATAAATAAATAGATAAAATCATTTTAAAAAAACTCAAAATAATCTCTTGCAGGGCCTTTTCTCTTTAGTACGCTGTCTGTGAGTGGCCCCAAGCTAGTCGGTAGGCTGTATTTTATTTGCCCTCTCCTTCCCTGGAGTTTCCTAAGTTCCTCTCAGCTAAAAAGCTGGGACAGCCATTCAGCTCATTTGGTGTGTTTCCAGTTCTGGAATCCAGTCCTGTGCTGCCTTTGTCCAATATGAGCAGTTTCGTATCTTGTGTCCGGTTCTAGTCACTCCATCACACTCACGAATGGGAGCGTGGAGCACAGGGAATTGAAAGAGTTGTTGGAAGAAGAGGCAGGGCCTAGGCATAAGGTGATGCCTGAGCATGCTCATTTTGGCAAGAGTAGCAAATATTTTTCAAACCCCTGGGGATTTTGTGGTCAGTAAGACAAAATGCACACTTGCCCTAATGGAGTTGACAGCTTGTTCTGTTCTGATTTCAACCATTCTCTGGGTGCCTACCCAGTGCAAGACGTTGTGTTGGCACAGGAAGTTGGTGTCATAAAAAAGGAAAAAAACACAATTCCAGCCTTCAATGAGTTCACATCTTTGGGCGTAGACAGCTATGCCAAGAGTTATTTTCATCCTAAAGTAGTGAGCGAGGTGACACAGTTATGCCCAGGGTGCAATGGGAGAAGAGTGGCGGCCTGGCAGGTTTCACCTCCTCCGTGATGCATGCGCATCACTCCTCCAAGAAAGAGGAGGAGTTTCCCAGGAGCTGGAGGGGTGGAGGGGAGCTTCTAGACCCTGGCAACAGGACAAACAGAGGCACAGAGACACCGGAAACCCACAGGAAGCTGTGAGTATCTCAGCGTGGCTGCAGGAGATGATTCTGGGGAGGCAGAGCAGATCATGAGGGGCTTTGTAAACTGTGTTGAGGGTTTAGATTTTATCCTGAGGGCAATGGGGGAGCCATGGAAGCAGGGTGGGGGTGCTGATACCCTGAAAACTCATGTCCTTGGCCTCTCCCAGCTGGCAGGAAAAGTCCCGAATTCTCAAAGGGGGATTTATGGGCTCAGAAAGGCTGTTAGAAGTGAATTCTCTTCTACTGGGAATTTGAAGGACCTGTTCGTGAGAGCCATTGGATTTCTGAAAAATAGTCCAAGACACTTAGAATCAAATGCTACAGGGGTGGAAATCTCATCACCAGAGACACGAAGCCGCAGCCGATGCTTCCTCAGGAAAGCGGTGCACGGGGGACAATGATGATCTCTGAGCTCAAGCGGCCCTCGGCCATCATTCGGCCCTCTGCTCAGTTTCACGTTACATGGGGGGCAACTGAGATCCAGAAAGATGAGACACAGAGAGAGGGTGGCAAAAGGAAGCTTGGATTTCAAGTTAGGCTGATATGAGTTTGGATCCTGGCCTGGCCATTTCCAAACCACGCCCTTGGGTAAAACACTTAAGCTCGCTGAGTTTGTATTTCTTCATCTACAATTTGCAGGGGTTAAAAAACCCCTAGCCTGCTGGATGTGAAGACCTGTAGGACACCGGTGTAGGGGTTCCCATTGAACTTCAACTGGACTTGCTTATGCAGTGTCATCAACAGCTCAGCTACTCATTTGCTCAGTGGAGAGAAGAGAGCTTATGCAGGGCGTGGTTTCCCTGGAAACAGCCTCAAGAACTGGGGGGATGGTAGTGAATTCATGATGCTACAGTTCTGGGGGCATGAACCCCATCGGGAGGTGGGGCTAATGTCCTCAAGCCTTGAAACATGGCTGACCATGGGATTCCATTCACAAACTGAACGCAGTGGATGTGATGTGATGCTGCTTCTGGGAATGAACCTCAATAGAACTGGGACGTTCTGCTTCCTCCATATTGGAACGTCCGCTGTTGAGACCCAGCTGTCATGACAGGAAGTCCAAGCCGGCCAAGGGGAAAGACCACATGGAGAGATGGAGAGAGAGAGAGAGAGAGAGAGAGAGAGAGAGAGAGAGAGAGAAGCCGGCCCTCCAGCTGACTCTGCCGAGGCAGCAGATGCATGAGCAAAGCCAGCTAGACCTTCTCTGCTATTGCAGCCTCATGAGAGGCCCTGAGTAGGACTCGGAGCTGCCTGGTCAGCCCACCGAGTAATGAAAAGATAACACATGGTTGTTACGTTAGGCCACTGGGTTACAGGATAGTTTACCACACAGCAAGATAGGGAAGTGTGCTCTCCTGCCTGGGCCCAGGGCCACGGCTGAGCCTTACTGGGAAGCCGGAGGAGCTCTCAGATTCTGAACCTGAGCTGCTTCTGCTTTGAGGCTTAGGCACCAAAATTCAGTACAGAGTGGGGGTGGATGCCTTCTCCCCTGTTCCAGAGAACATGGCATGGTCTACACAGTGTGGCAGCTGAGGGTTTGCAGCTTTGGGGCTAGTTAGGACTAGGTAGGTCCTTGGGGAGAAGAATGGTGGGCTTGTGGAAGGTCTCAGCTGGAAAGGCAAGGGCATGGGGCCACCTTCCCACTGGCCTTCAGGAAGAGAATCCCTTAGCCAGGAAACAGATGGGAAGGTAGCAGAGCAGACTTCTTCAGGGACACATGGGAAGTTCCTGGAGGCTTCCAGAAAGCCCAGGATGAGACTCCCAGCACGTCATCAGGGTGAGGATGCACAGTGGCTGGATTCCCACCATCAGTGTAACCACAGCCTGATGATGCCCGAGAACGTCCACACGTTGCAGACAGAGCGGCTAACACATGTGATAGCCGTCATTAGGGAAGTGGCCCTCTTATCCCCAGCCCAGCAGACCCTGACAGCTGCCCTGGGTTTGTTTCAGAGGCAGCGAAGTCCCCTCAAGAGTCTGGAACTCATGCTATTCTCTGCAGACTCAGCCCAACGCCATCAGTCTCCAAGGTTGCATATGTAGGTCCTTGTTTGGGCACAGGCAGTAATCCTCTGATTTGGCGATATGAATCTCTGGATCTTAAGGCAAATGTCACTTTTCTTTGCTGGGCCACTTAACAGTGGGGACTGGAAAATAAATGATTGTTACACACTGAAAAGATGTGTGCCGTGGTTATACCCCAGGGGCCACCCCCAAACACAGCACAGAATCTCACCATCAAGTGCTCCCCGAGTGGTGAGGCTGAGTGTCAGCACCCACAGCTGGACTCCACCCTCTGATTTCCTGGACCTCCTGGTCTCCAGAACTGTGAGAAACACAGGGTACTTCAAGAAGCTCATTACCAAGATGGAAGGATCAGCTGATTTTGTGTGCAAACAATTTTTGTAATCTATACATACTATTTTCTTAGCATGCACTTTCTGTGACCTTTCTGAAGTACTTTTTATGCGTCTGTTGGTTAAGCCCCCAGTGCATGGTATTTTGTTACAGCCACCTGAGCTCACAGAGAGCTTCCTTGCTTAATGATCAATGGAGTCCCAGCCAGGTTCTATGGACTAGTAGAAATGGCCTTGGAAAAAAAAGAAAAAAGAAAAAAAAACCAAGATAGAACTCCAGCTCAGCCAGTTTCAAACCAGATGACACTGGGCAAGCCTTTTTAACCTCCGTGAACTCCATATTCCCTTTCTGGAATGAGACTAACAACCGCTTGGCCTCCCTTCCCTAGAAGTAGTTACAGTCAACCAAGACCATGGATATAACTGAGGGCTTTCTAGGAACGGCCAAATGAAGACTTCGAAACATGCTCTCCCGTCAGAAGGAACCATGAAGTTGACCAAAATGGACAAGAAGAATCACGTCAGTGCTCTGGAACCTGATCAGAGGCGCACAGCAGTCTCAGAAGTGCTTGTGCTAAGAACAAACCTGCGACACGTTGGGCAGGAAGAGGGGAGCTCAGGGGTGTTATCGCCACCCTCCCGGGCTCACCGAGCACAGAGGTTCTACCGGGGGAAGTGTGCATGGGGAAGGGCTGCTGAGCTTGACGGCGCTGTGTCTGATGCCCACGGTCGGAGACGCTGACAACGGAAGTAACGATCCTTGGCAGCCGAAAGCGAGGCGGGCCAATGGCTCTACTGGCGTGAGGTCACGGTTGGCAAACATGTTCTTGGCCGAGATGTGAATGGATCGTGAAGACCAGAGGGGGCTCGAGCTCTCCACATATGTGAAGCCAACCCTGAGGATCTGTGCCTGCAGAGAGGAGACGCAGAGGGGCCCAGCAGAAAGCAAAGGCTGGAGCAGCTTCAAAAATGACCTGAGCTGCAGATGTGCTCGCTCCCCTCCCCCACCTCCAGCCCCATCACCTGCTCGGAGGTGTCTGAGCAACTCGCTGGCCAGGTGGTGGCTTACCGCTGAGCTATATGGACAGATGCTTCAAAGCAAGAGTAACAAAAATAATGAAGTGATGAGAGACACCAGCGTCTGCATCATGGGAGAAAAAGATTTCAGATTGGCTCTAGGCACGTTCCATGTGAAAATAAAACCTAAAGGAATAAAGAGTAGTACCAACAATCTTTAGGAAGGAAAATCAGGATTCAGAGTTGCAACAATATAGTAACTAAGGTTTTCAACAGCAGTAACAAAGTTAGGAGGCAAGTGTGCAAATGAAGAGAAAAGTGTGTCTCCCACTTCGAAGGAATGTAGTCAACAGAAACTGAGATTGGACGGCCAATGAGGGCGCTGGAAGGAGAGAGGAAATGAAGAAAAAGGACACACAAGGGGCAGAGGAAAATTCTGAAGAAATAACGGGAGAACTTGCCCATGTTTGGGCCAATCTGCAGATCCAAGAAGCAATGCGGAGAGCTTTGGGGAGACGCATGCGGGAGATCTCCACACAGACACCTCAGAGTCAAACTGCTGAAACCCAGGGAGGAAGTCTGGAAAAGGATCAGAGGAGGGGGACTCCACGTTTGCAGGAATGCATCCACACCATGACTGACTGACTGCTCCAAACCACGGACGCCAGACTGGAGCTGAAAAGAAGGCTGCTGTCCGTCAGGGATTCCACGTCCAGAAAAATTATCCTCAAAAAGTGAAGGCAAATTAAGGACATTTCTGGATAAACAATGATGGAGAGATGTTATTCCTAGGAGACCTGCCATGTGTCTCGAAATCAGATCTTTTAAACTCAAAGGAAACTGACACTAGGAGTTGCTCAAATCCATGGGAAGAAATGGAGAGAATCAGAAAGGAAAAAATATGTGGGTTAACACCAGTAAACCTATCAGTAGAAGTTTCCTCATTTCTTCCCCTGGCATCTTTCAGAAGTATATAAATAAGTACAACAATAGTTATAACACTGCATTTTTAGGCTTACAGAATAAACATACATACATATACATATACATATATATATATGTAGGAAAAATAGTGTAAAAAAAGAGGGAACAGAGCCATCTTGGAGCAAAGTTTCTAGATTATAGCAGAATTGTTAATATTAAGTCAAAGCAAATTATGATAAATTAAGATGCATACCACAATCTCTATAGCAACCACCAAAAAATATTGTAAATAAATCAACAAAGTAATGAAAATGCTGCACTAATAAATCCTTAACACACCAAAGGCAGCAGAGTAGGAACACAGCAATAAAAAAGACAGGGAACCCATCAAAAGCAAACAGGAGGTGGCAAATGTACATCCAGTCATAACCAAGATGACATTAAATATGACTGGCCTAAATGGGCCAATCAAAAGGAAAATACTTTTAGGCTGGATAAAAAAACAAATCCATAAGATTTGTTTGTGATATGTTGTCTATGGGAGGCTCCCATTAGATTGTAAGACACAAACAAGTTGAAAATATAATGAAGAGTCATGCAAACAGTAACTCTAAGATGGCTATAGTGGCTACCTTCAATCAGACAAAATAGACCTAGGACAAGAAATATTTCAGGAAACAAAGAGGGGACATTTTACGATAATGTAAGGGTCAACATTTCAGGAAGATATAACAATTATAAACACATACTTAGCAATTAAAGCTTCAAAATTCATGTATCAAAATCTAACAGAATTGAAATAAAAATAAATAAGTTGACAAGAATAATCTGGTAATTTCAATACTCCACTCTCAATAATGAATAGAAAAAATAGAAAAGTGATGACAATGAAGAAGAAATGAACAATACTATAACCTACTGGGCCTGACATCCACAAAACACTTGCCAAGGATGTGGAATATTCTGAAATATACAAGAGCTAAAAAACACCAAAAACCTAAAAGGACGGAAATCACATACAGTGTGTTTTGTCACCACAACAGAATTCTATTAAAAAGCACCAACTGGGCCGGCATTGTGATATAGTGGGTAAGGCCACCACCTGCATTGTTGGTGTCCCATATGGGAGCTGGTTCAAGTCCTGGCTGTTCCATTTCCAATCCAATTCCCTGCTAACCTGCTATTGTGCCTAGAAAAGAAGCAGAGAATAGCCCAAGTACTTGGGGCCCTACACTCATGAAGGAGACCTGCACAAAGCTCCTGGCTCCTGGCTTCTACCTGGCCAATGTGGTCATCTGGAGAGTGAACCAGTGGATCCCTCCCTCCTTCCCTCCCTCCCTAACTCTGCCTTTTGAGTATATAAGTAAATCTTCCTTTTTCTTTCTTCTTCTTTTTTTTTTTAAAGAAAGCACCAACAAAATTGGGGCTTCTTCTTCTTTCTCCTGGCTCAGCAAATGTGATGCACAGTAGGCAGATGATTGGCAGCTGTCCCTCTCCTGGGAGGCGGGTACCCATGGGGTAGCTTGGGCAGACAGAATGTGGTCCCATTCCTTTTTTTTCCCCCTCCCTCTGCACATGTGATAAAAGTTGCAGTCTCAACAAGCTGGGGGGCACCATACATGCTGGGAGGTCTCAGCTGGCTGATGGTTAATGTTAGAACGTACAAAAGTATTCATTTATACCATCCTAACACACAGGGAAGTTTAAATAGACACAGATTCACATGTTGCTCTGACTAATACTGAGAAACTGAATTCACACTCAGGCAAGTACAGGGCAGGGTCACGGCTGGATTGAGCATTACACAAGGTACTTTAATGAGTTATCCTCTCGAATCTTCACCAGAACTCTAGGAGGGAGGCATGATCTTCTCATGTCACAGGGAAGAAAACTGAGGCTCATACAGAAGAAATCACCTACATGAATACAGGACAGGCCTGGCCTGGGACATGTTCCCACCAAATGTAGCCATCAGGTGCAGGCCTTGTGGTCTATGGTAGAGTGAATCTTTGCTCGCTTCTGTTTCAGGGAATAGAGGTGCAGAGAGCTCCGAAAGCAGAGGAGCACCAGAACACTGAATTATTTTAGACATTTAGAGATGAATTCTTATGATGCCTGATCAAGTGTCCATTTGGCCAGGCTATGGTGTCCAGCTATTTGGTTGGACATTATTCTGGGTGTTTCTAAGAGTTTTGTTTTTTTTTAAAGATTGATCTATTTACTTATTTATTTATTTATTTTGACAGGCAGATTTAGACAGTGAGAGAGAGAGAGAGACAGAGAGAAAGGTCTTGCTTCCATTGGTTCACTCCCCAAATGGCCACTATGGCCAGCATGCTGCGCTGATCCAAAGCCAGGAGCCAGGTGCTTCCTCCAGGTCTCCCACACGGGTGCAGGGCCCAAGCACTTGGGCCATCCTTCATTGCCTTCCCAGGCCACAGCAGAGAGCTGACTGGAAGAGGAGCAACCAGGATAGAATCTGGCGCCCCAACCGGGACACTAGAATTAGCCTAGTGAGCCATGGCGCTGGCCTGATCTATTTATCTTTAAAATCAGAGTTAGAGAGAGAAAGGGATCTTCCATTCCATGGATCACTCCCCAGAAGACCACTACAGCCGAGGCTAAGCCAGGTTGAAGCTACGAGCCAGGAGTTTCATCCTGGGCTCTCACACGGGTGGCAGGGGCCCAAGGACTTGGGCCATCTTCTGTTGCTTTTCCTAAGCCATTTCCAGGGAACTGGACTGGAAGCAGAACAGCTGCGGCACAAACTGGCATGCATATGGGATGCAGGTGTCACAGGTAGTGGCTTTACCTTCTAGGCCACAACACTGGCCCAGGGTCGGCTAGCTGGTTTGGGTGAAATTAAGATTTACAGTGGTAGACTCTGAGTAAAGAAGATGGTCTTCCCTAATGGGGGTGAACCTCATCCCATCAAAGGCCTGAAAACAACAGAGGATTGACCCTCCCCCACCCCCACCCCAAACAAGAGAGAGTTCTGCCAGCAGACAACCCTCAGCCTTGGGCTCCAACATCAGTTGGTCCCAGCTCCCACACTGACAGCCTCCCATGCAGATTTGGGCTTTGCTGGCTTCAGTAATCACGTGAGCCTACTCCTTAAGCAAACCTCTCTGCCTGTGTTTAGACATCCCACTGGTGCCCTCTGTGCTCAGACGGTTTTTGTATGAGTTGACTTGGCTGGAGCACTGAGACAGCCGATGATACTGTTTTAATACAGTGGGTGGAAAGAGTGTGTGTGGAGGGAACCGAAGGCCGGGCATTTATGATCCTCACTGCACAGCTGAGAAAACCAGACCTGGGAGACAGACCCTGGAGGGGGACTTCCCCAGTTGGGTGCAAGGCAGAGTCTGGATCCCAGGCCTCTTGGGGCCCAGCTAGTGGGGAAGGGAGCAGCTGAGTGCGGGCAGTGGGCTCCTGATGGAAACTTAGGTTGTGTGGCTCCTAGTGGAGGGGCTGGGTGGGGAGTAAGGGAGGCCTAGCCCTACGGACAGTGGGCATTGGGTAACCTGCGCCTCCTCTACCCTCATCCAAGGGTAGATAGGAAACAGCACCCCAGGCCTATGAAGTGCAGTGAGGATGGGACAGGAAGTCCCATGCCTGGCTCCTCTTCCAGCACCTGCCACAGCCCCTTCCCCTTCTGGAGGGGCAGCCATCTGCACTATATCCTCCCAACTGCTTGGCCAAATCCACTCACCTCACCCAGAAAAGCAGCAAAAATGTAGCTTCTTATCACTGACTGTGCACCCTACATGGGCCCCCCTTTTTTTTCTTTTTTATGTTTTTCCACTAGTTCCGCCCCAGATCCCAGTTCTGCCTTGCCGTGTGGAGTTCTCCCAGGCATCACTTAGCAATACCCTATGCCACTGGGTTTAAAACAGCAGGAGACTCTAGAGCTTCAGACCCCCAGCTCGCGGTCGGTGAATGGGAGTTTTATGAGGCCGCCACAGCCAGTCTTGCATACGGGGTGCTAAAGATGTTTATGGCTGGCTAGGATTCGTTGGAAGCACCAAGCTGGAACGTGATGGAGTTTCCTATTAGAGAATGTCCCCAGGAAAGCGGGCTCGCATGGTTCCCTGGTACTCCGAGGTGTCAGAGAGCTGGTTTTATGGAAAGCAATTTCCTCAGTAAAGAAAAAATATGCTCCCGAGACAGAGTGATTGCGCCTCCATGGCTCTGCCGCCCCGGGGGTTAACGGGTTCCCCAGCAGGCGGTCCCTGGTGGCTGCAGACAAACGGGGCCCACCCGCTCCGGCTGCCAGCGATCGTCTCTTCCCTCCCTTTCCTTAACTGCAAATACATTTTAAGATAAAATAATAAAAATTTTGAAAGAAGAAAAGAAAATGAACGGTAATGACCTCATTCACACAACACGATCGCTTGCATTATGTTATATCCATGTGCACTTTGGACGTCGCTGTCTTAGTTTTACAACTGCTGGTTACCATTGCACAAGAAACATTTGAAAGTCTTGAGAATCTCTTTGCAGACCTTGTTTTCAGTAACTCTGACACTGCGTGAGGCTGACACATGATAGTGTGGTAGTACTATTTCCCATCATGCTCGATGTGGAGTGGTTTCTACTTTTTTTGAGGGGTGGTGGTGGATGGTATGACTATAACTAATGACATCATGGACATCTGGCAATATAAAGCTTTGCTTGCATTTGATTTCCTTGGACTGTATTGCTAGAAGCAGAATTACTGGGCCAAGGGACGGCTACATCTCAGAATGCTCTGTTATGTATTGCCAACTAGCCTTCCATAAAGGTGATCGGTTTACGCCTCCATCCATTCCACAGGGGCCAACACTGAGATCTCTGGTTTTCAACATATCTGACTAATTTGATAAATACAAAATGCCACCTCTCTGTGTTTTACTGTGCGTCTCTAAATGAGTGGTAAAGTTGAACGTTTTGTTCATTTCTGTGTCATCTGTTTGCATTTTCCCTGGTTCTATTGGAGTCTTAGTATTTTCCTGTTTGTTACAGAAAGGGTTGCTTGCCATTTTTGTAACAAAAATATTTTTACAACTTTGCTCTTCCTGGAGAATGTCTCACAAGCCCAACCCATGCTGGAGACACTCGGGCCTCTACTCCTGTCTAGCTGTGCATTCATCACTCCACCCATGCCCCAGGCCCACCTTCAGGTGGTGGGGGTTTGGTACGAAAGCTTTGGTTAGGGATGGGAGGTACCCAGCCTGGGCCCCAGCTCAACTACAGGACTTCAAGATGTTTGTGGAAAAACAGAGTCAAAAAGTAAGTTTATTTTGTTGCAAAAAACTCTTGAAATTCATGCACTGTTTTTCATAATATGCACTGAAAAATCTTTTAAAAACTATTTGTTGGGGCTGGTGCTGTGGCATAGCAGGTAAAGCTGCTGCCTGCAGTACCGGCATCCCATATGAGTGCTGTTTCAAGACCTGGTTGGTTCCACTTCCGATTCAGCTCTCTGCTATGGCCTGGGAAAGCAGTAGAAGATGACCCAAAGTCTTTGGGCCCCTGCACCAGTATGGGAGACCCAGAAGAAGCTCTGGCTCCTGAATTTGGACTGGCCCAGCTTTAGCCGTTGTGGCTACTTGGGGAGTGAACCATGAGATGGAAGACCTCTCTCTCTCTCTCTCTCTCACTCTGCCTTTTAAATAAGTCAGTCTTAAAAAATTATTTATTTGAGAGAAAGAGAGACTGACCACCTGCTGGTTCACTAAATGCCTGCAATGCCCAGCCTGCAGCCAGGAGTTGGGTACCCAGTCCAGGTCTCCTATGTGGGTGTCAGGGACCCAAGTACTTGAGCCATCACCTGCTATCTTCTAGGGTGTGCATCAGCAGAAAGCGCAGGAGTGGATCCGGAACTTGAACCCAGGCACTATGATGTGGAATGAGGGTTTCCCAAATGACATCTTAACTGCTAAACCAAACACTTGCCCTTGCATGAACTTGAAGATCTTCAAATGCATGTATTAAAATATTGTTATCTCTTAATTCCATTTTTTGCCATGAACTTTCTGAAGTGTTCTCATGAGCATGCCCAGATCCTGGCAATGCCGAGACAGGTAAGACGTCACCCCTCAATGGCCTTGCAGCCTATCTGGAGGTAAAACAAGTGCACTCATGACTGGGGCCCAAGGAAGGGGGTGACAATGCCATTGGCAAAGGGGCATGGCCCCAGCACTGGAGATTCCGAATCTTTTTTTTTTTTTTTTTGACAGGCAGAGTTAGACAGAGAGAGAGAGAGAGAGAGAGAGAGAGAGAGAGAGAGAGGGAGAGAGAAAGAAAGGTCTTCCTATCCGTTGGTTCACCTCCCAAATGGCCGCTACGGCTGGCGCACTGCAGCTGGTGCATTGTGCCGATCCGAAGCCAGGAGCCAGATGCTTCTCCTGGTCTCCCATGCGGGTGCAGGGCCCAAGGACTTGGGCCATCCTCCACTGCCTTCCCGGGCCACAGCAGAGAGCTGGACTAGAAGAGGAGCAACTGGGACAGAATCCGGTGCCCCAACTGGGACTAGAACCCAGGGTGCTGGCGCCGCAGCCAGAGGATTAGCCAAGTGACCCGCGGTGCCAGCCAAGATTCTGAATCTTAAACTCCGTAGAGCATTATAGTCCATCTCTGAACCTAGGAGCCTCAACACTCAGCCCATAGGATCCTACAGCGGTACTTCTATGGGGATCGCAGAAATCATTCTCCCTATCTCACGCACGCACTGAGGCCCAGAGAGGGCACTGACTGGATGGAGGTCTTGGGCAGGGCAGGTTAGTGGCCGCACTGGTCTGGAATCCAGGTTTCCCACTTCCCAGTGTAGGCCTTCTGTTTTTTAATAGTTTTTGCTGCCTCCTCCTGACCCTCTGCCTGCCTTTCCATGCTACATTTTGTGCTCCAAGCACCATGATGTGGAGTTAAAAACTAAGTTCAGTGTGGGGCAGGGGACTGTGGAAAGGGCAGAGGCAGCCAGGAGTTGGGTACTAGTTACAGATCTCCTAAACAGGTGGCAGGGACTCAAGTACGTCTGGCCACTGTGGACAAGGGCGCCTTGAGGAGGTCTTCAGTTGCTGGGTTTGCCCTGCGGTCATTTCCCCCCTAGGGTTTCAGGTGACAGCAAATCCAGGGAAGGCCAGAACACGGATGCCGGCAGGAACTTCCACCCTGGGCACCGGCGGTGCAGCACAGTGGGTTAACCTGATGCTTGGGATGCCCGCATTCCATATCTGAGCCCCCAATCATGTGCTGGCTGCTCCATGTTATATCTAGGTCCCTGTTAATGCACCTGGGAAGCAGCAGATCATGGCCCATGTGCTTGAGTCCCTGCTACCCTTTGTGGGAGATGCAGATGAAGAGCCAGGCTCATGGCTCTGGCCTGGAGCAGCCTGAGCAGTTGTAGGCATCTGGGGGAGTAAACCAGCAGGTGGAGGATCTTTCTGTCACACCTTTCCTCTTTGTCATGCTGCCTGTCAAATAAATAAATAATATATCTTTTTGAAAAACTTCTGCAACACCTATCTCGGGTGGTTTGGGAGAAAGAATGCAGGCTTCAGAGTCAGGTGCTGGTCCCTAGCAGCCGTGGGCCCTTGGGTGCCTTAGTTCACTCTTCAGGCACATGTCACATGTGTTCCTGGGCTCCATCCTTCTCAAGCTCTAGTAAAATATTCTCTGTTTTAAAAATCCTTCTGGTGGGGCTGGCGCTGTGGTATAGTGGACTAAGTCCCTGCCTGTGGAGCCGGCATCCCATAGGGCACTGGTTCTGGTTCTGGCTGCTCCTCTTCCGATCCAACTCTCTGCTATGGCCTGGGAAAGCAGTGGAAGATGGCCCGAGTCCTTTGGCCCCTGCACCCATGTGGGAGACCTGGAAGAAGTTCCTGGCTCCTCACTTGGGATCAGCACAGCTCTGGCTGTTGTGGCCATCTGGAGAGTAAACCAGCCGATGGGAGACCTTTCTCTGTCTTTCCCTCTTTCTGCCTGTAGCACCACCTTTCAAATAAATAAATTAAATCTTAAAAAAAAAAAAAAAAAAATACGGCCAGCGCCGTGGCTTAACAGGCTAACCCTCCACCTTGCGGTGCCGGCATAACGGGTTCTAGTCCCGGTTGGGGCGCCGGATCTATCCCGTTGCCCCTCTTCCAGGCCAGCTCTCTGCTGTAGCCCGGGAAGGCAGTGGAGGATGGCCCAAGTCCTTGGGCCCTGCACCTGCATGGGAGACCAGAAGAACCTGGCTCCTGGCTTCGGATCAGCGAGATGCGCCGGCCGCAGCGGCCATTGGAGGGTGAACCAATTGCAAAAAGGAAGACCTTTCTCTCTGTCTCTCTCTCACTATCCACTCTGTCAAAAAAAAGAAAAAAAAGAAAAAAAAAAAAAACAAAAAAAAAAACAGCCCCTGGCTCTGCAACAGGAGGGCCCACCCTTGGGCTCTGCCCCAATGTGCTGCCGGCAAGGTGTTCCTTCTGTCCCGACTGCTCTCTTGTGGCTGGGCACAACCCTGACGCCTTCTCCCTTGAATCCCCAAGTTCTCCCCTGCATTACAAGTGCAGCACTGACCATCTGCACTGACTAGGTGACTTCATGCTGCGGACAAAGCTCTTACACGGGAGGCTCGGTCCCTGATCCAAGCCTGTTTGGCTCTGGTACCTGTTCTGGTCACCTTGACCATGGGCCTCCTAGGCCAGTACTGCCTTGCTTCCACCGGACCCTCTTCTAAGAACAACCTCCCTGAGATCTCTGGCCAACGTGTCTGGACTTGCAGGTGTGAAACACAGGGCGGGACCTCCTGCCTGCACCCCTCCATCTCCCTAGGAACCGGCGGCCGGCTAGGACTCTGACTGGGCCCTGGGAGCCCCTGCTTAGCTTCATGCCTATTGTGCTTTTCTTACTGGGAGGAATTAATGGCTGGAATGGCTATCACCTAGAGGGAGGTTACCACTGCATGGTCAGCATAGTCACCACACACGAGGGAGAGCAGGACTCTTCCCATGAAGGAGTGCTTCCCACTGCTTTCTGGCTGCCTTTGCAAAAAATCCAGGGACTCCACCTGCCTTTCGCATCCCAGAGACCAAACTCGGATCATAGTTGCAGCCACAGTTTCCTTGTCTCCGAAGAGATCCCTTTCTCCTGGAGAAGAGGCTCCAGCCTATTCCAACCTCCATGTATCCAGGCAGCAGGTAGCCTGCTGGAGCCCCTGTGCATAGCAGCCCAAGTGGTCAGCCCTTGCAGTGGCCAAGGCCCCGGCATCTGCATCCAGAGAAAGAGAGGTGCTTTGTCCTAAGGAAGGAGCTTGAATTCTATCAGCACAACTCTGAAGGTCTCTGCATTAGGCAGACCCAGAGACACTGCTGTGAGAGGTGCTTTCAGCTTTCCCCTGGGGGCCCAGGCTCTGCGAGTGGACTCCTTTCCTTGTGGTGGGAGGGGCTTTCTGCTACAGCTGCCATTTCATCCATACCGGGGATCTCTCCTGGAAAACCCCACTGGGTGCCTGCCAGTTCCTCACCAAATCCTTCTCATAACCTGAGCCCAAGACAGCATTTGCCTTTATCTCTAGAGGCAGAAATTGAGCAAAAGCTTTCCTACTGTCTGACCCACGGCAGGTGCATCACAAATGCCATTCAACCTCAACCGATCTCCAAGCTTGGGAGAAGCGCTCACAGTTTCAGAAAACACAAGGAACTTGAGCTCTCATGATTGGGGCAGCTTGCTGTGCTGAACCACAGACAAGAGGGGCAGGACGATATTTCCCAGGCACACGATGGATCCACATGGAGCAGAGGCCAAGTGTGCCCCACGTTTGCACCTTCCACACAGCACACGACACTGTGGCGACAGAGCGAACGGCCACGTTCCCCAGTGTCCCTTGCATCTCCAAGGCACTGCGGCACATGATCCCTCATACAGAACTGAGCAGAAAGGGGAGCGATTCTTCTCGCCCCCTTTCCTCTTTTGCAGATGACCCTGAAGCTGATGCAAGAGCCACCAGATACCAAGAATCTGGTCTGGCTGTCACTGCCAGCACAAGGAGATGCCGCCTGTGCTCAGGGACGCCACCCAGAGGCGGACCAGGGTGGTGCATGAACCCGGGGAGGCAGGCCAGCCCCTGGGGACACTGACACACCTGGCCCGGCTTCTGTTCTGGGGCTTCCTTCAGAGTGAAGATCCCGGCTTGTGAGAGGTCTGATGAAATGCTCACCTGCCTTAATTCCCTTACACCCCTCCCTGGTAGCAGCCTCTCCAGTCAACCCTCCACCCTTGCCCACCACCCTGCATTCCTGGTTGTGTTGCCTTCAGAGTTGAGAGTTGGGCTCTTCCAAAGTAATGCCCCACCCATCCTTCCGGGTGCCCTCCCTGACTCCACTTCTCTGAACCCATCACTCTGTCTCCCTGTGAGTGTGGCTGTTTATCCAAACTTGTCTTGCTATGTTTTGGATACTCCTTCCCCCACCCTCTTCTGCTGAGCTCTCTGTGGCTGGCCTCGGGCCCATTCTGCCTGTCTACATCCTTGGGCAGTGCGGGCCCTCGCAGACACGTGGCCCGGGTGTGGGGTGTGGAAGTAACTGGAGTTGCATTCTCTCCCTGAAGCGCCACCTTGGAGGGATTGGGCTAGCTCCAGGATGAGCTTTCTGGGCCTGCCCAGAAAGAGGTCTGTGATCAGTTGGTGATGCCTGCTGAGGACGCAGGAGAAGGCAGCTGCTCTGTGCACGGTGCTGTGTGCCATTGAAGACTGGGTGCATGCTGGGATTTCAGGTTGGAAGCATTTGAGGTCACACAGCTCCAAGGCGGAGATCCCTTTAGAGGGCCCAGCTCAGACGGGAGCCCTCGAGGCCCTTGGCGATCCCACTCCTCTGGCCTTGTCACCTCTTCCCAGCCAACTCGCTCACTAAGGCACATGGGGCCTCCTTGTTCATCCTCACATTCACTGGACCATCTCCTGCCTCGGGCCACACTCTTCTCCCAGAAGACTCACCCCCTCACTGCCTCTCATTCTTCCAACTGCCCTCCCCTTTGTCACTTTTCTCACCCCTCCACTTAAGCTCGCACCCCTGCTTTCCTCCTCTTTCCTCGGTGGTCTCGCTATAAAATCACCTAACACACACCAAGCACTGTTATGTATCTGGGCACGAGCCTAGGGGTGTTTTGCTTTTGGTATCCTGGCCTGTAGTCTGCTGCTCAAAACCAGCTGTTAAATAAGACTTGCTGGCCAAAGAGTGAGCGAGTCCAGGCCTCAGGCTCTGAGCCATTTCCACGGCCATGGCCAGTGGCCCCGTGCTCGCCCCTAGCTTAAATGTTAACTGCAGACCACGTGGGCCCAGACAGCCTGCCCAGCCACCCAGCCTCTCGCCTTCCTCACAGTGTAAAGGAGATGCAGGAGGAGGCCTGTGGCTCTAGCTGTGCTGTTGCTGGCAGGAGGCGGGGGCGGCCACCGGAACACTGGAATCCATTTATCTATTAATTTATTATCTAATTAAAGCCCACAATGACAGCGCTATTTGTTCCAAAATGCCCTCGAACTAAACCAATACGGCATATGCGCACATTCTAATCAATTAAAACAGTTCTCTTTAACGTCTGCCTCCAGCAGCCAGTAACCATTGCACTCCTGGGTCCAGGGCGGGCAAATGCCTTTTCACTTCATTAGGCCCCAAACAGTCTAATTGCACAGTGGCCGCACGGGCTCTCTGGCTGAGAGGCGGAGGCAGCCGTTATAAGGTCCTGGCTGAAGAGTGGGGGCTGGGGATTGTCTTTTGTTTGCCATTTGCATTTCCAGTTTTAACTTCTGAGAAAGTGGGCTCTGGGAGACAACAGGATGGGAAAGGTAGGCAACCAAGCCTCTGTCCAGCACATCCATGGCCTTGGCCGTGGGCTGCACCACTGACAACCAGGGAGGCTCAGGGCAGTGGCTGTGCAGACAGCTGTGTGTGGGATTAAGCCCCTACCTTCCTGGGCAAAGGCCTCCTACACTACATTCATCTCACTGCTTCTCTCTACAATTGTTGCGTGGTGTTCCCAAGAAATTGCACAGGAAATGTTTGTTGAACTGAACTGAGACTAAAATACCTCATTAGGCTGTTGAGAAGCTTGGCACCCGGTAATGATGCCAATGATCACTAACACTTGGGAAGGGCTGCCTGCCTGGCAGGCCCTGTCTGTCGGCACGCTGAATCCTCCCAGCTTCCTGAGGAGCTGGGTACTATTTTTGTCACCCCATTGTAGAGATGCAGAATTGGGGGCAGAGCTAGCATCTGGACTCATCCTTCTGCCTCCCCAGTGTGTGGAGCCAGTGCCACTGTCAACACTGTGCTGTGTGGTGCCTGGAGCTGTTCTAACCAATGCTGGTGGCCACTTCTTTCCACTCCATACTGCAGGTCACCAGTGGGTGGGAAGTGCTCATCTCAGAAAGAAAAAGCCACTTCGTGTGTGTATGTGTGTGTATGCGTGTATATGTGTATGTATGTGTGTATATGTGTGTATGTATGTGTGTGTGTGTGTGTATTTCAAGAAGCATCTTTACTGTTCAACTCTCCCACGGTGCCCAAACCTATTCAATTAAAACTACAGGCAATAAGAAATTGTACTGCTGCTATCAAGGGAGGTCTACAATGGAAAAGAACCCAAGAAAGGCATGGAAAGGACTCAATATTTGAGAGTGTGCTTTGTACCTGGCACTGTGCTCACTGCTAGCGGCGTCACAGTGAACAAGAGAGCCATGGCTCTTGCCTTCACGGAGCTTTCGGTCTGATGAGGGGACGTCAACACACAGAAACTAGGAGGACAACCAAACGTGAATGTTCAGCAGGGCTAGGGTGCATGTAAACAAACAGGGCACTGTGAGGGGAATACCAAGGCACCAACCTCAGATAACACTGTCAGGCCTCCTGAGAAGGTGACTGTTAGACTGAGGTCTAAAGAACGAGAAAGAAAGAAAGAACACCAGGAGTAGAGAGAAGAGTACTCACAAAAGAGAAAATACATGTGTAAGGGTGAGAGGCAAGGACAAGCTGGAGTCCAGGGAGGCAGATATGTGATCGGTGCAGAGTAGCGAGAAGCACAGGATAAGAGCAAGAGCAGATTACAGAAAGCCTTCTAGGCCTGGTGCATGCTCGGGGTTTAAACTTGGGAATGAGAGGAAGCCATGGAAAGGGTTTTCTGCACGAATATGACGACGCTCCAAGCTGTGTCTCTCAAAGCTCTAGTGATGGGGGGCAAGAGTGGAAACAGCAGAGTAAGCAGGATATTCCAGGAGCTCAGATGAGAGACTAGGGGGACTTGAATCCAGGTAAGCAGTTGAGCTGGAGAGCAAGAGGGACTTGGGATTCCTTTTTGTACGTAGAACCAAGAGGACTTGTAGGGGACTGGGACTTACAGGCAGAAATCAAAGGTTGTGTGTGGGGGTTCTTGTCTTAGGAGGTCAGTGGATCACTCCACTGAGATGGGGATGGTGTTGCAGAAACCCAGCATGTGGGGTCATTTTTGTGATATTTACCACATGACAGGCTCACTCTCCACTCAAGGAGAGATGGCAACAGACAGTTGGAGATGGAAGTTTGGAGTGTGGAAGACACCTCTGGCCTAAAGACATAAATTTGCTTAATGTTTAAAGCCTGGAAATGATGAAGCCATCGTTAGAGTCAAGGGAGGGGTGGTGAAAGGACATGGCAGGCGGTGAGAGTGAACACCCAACACGCCCGGGAAAGCTAGACGGAAGGACTTTCAGAGTTAATGTCCTGTGTCTCTGGATGTCTTTAGGGCAGCACATGCAGCTCTCTGTCCCATAATGGTTTTACCCAAAGACCCCTTGGCAATTGAGAGGGGGAGCTGGGACTGTGGACTTGTCAACAGCATGGTTTGGAGTTGGATGGGCCCGAGTTTGAACCCTTCCTTTAACATTCACTTGCTGGGTGACCTGTTGTAAGTTGCTGTAGCTCAGTGAGCTTTGGTGCCTCCTGAGTATTGCGCTATGAGACATATGACACAGGGCTGCCCTGAGGTAGATGTGGTACCTGCAGGTACACAGCATGGTTCCTGACACAGAGCAAACTTCCAAGGGAGCCGCCAGTATCATGAAGCTGGTGTACAGAGGTCAGATGATGAGAAAGATGGGGGAGGAGGGTGGTGAGATAAACTTCTTTCTACCCTGAGCTGGGCAGATCACCCCTGGTACACTAGTGGGCTTACTTGGGGCCCACACTCCCAGGAACTCACAGACACCACAGCCTGTGAGGAATGGCTGAAGGAACCATCTGGATAAAGGAAGTTGGGGCTGGAGGAGGAGGTGTGGGTGGGAGACTACTCTCTAGTTTCATCTGTGAAGGGCTTGGCCAGGGAAAAGAACTGGGCTTGTTTTTTTTTTTTTTTTTTTGACAGGCAGAGTTGACAGTGAGAGAGAGACAGAGAGAAAGGTCTTCCTTTTGCCGTTGGTTCACCCTCCAATGGCCGCCGCGGTAGCGCGCTGCGGCCGGCGCACCGCGCTGTTCCGATGGCAGGAGCCAGGTGCTTATCCTGGTCTCCCATGGGGTGCAGAGCCCAAGCACTTGGGCCATCCTCCACTGCACTCCCTGGCCACAGCAGAGGGCTGGCCTGGAAGAGGGGCAACCGGGACAGGATCGGTGCCCCGACCGGGACTAGAACCCGGTGTGCCGGCGCCGCAAGGCGGAGGATTAGCCTGTTGAGCCACGGCGCCGGCCAGAACTGGGCTTGTTTTATATGGTTCTGACAGTGGGGAGCTGTGGGCAGCTACAGTGAGACAAACCCCTCTGGATATCAGCAAAAAAGTTTTGCTACAGAGCCCCAAAGACCTCAGGGGTTGCAACTTTTGAGTCTTAAAAGGGAAAAGGTACACATATACACTTATACTTGGAGAAATCCTGGAAGGACACGTGAGAAGTGAAAACCTGCTGAACTATGGGAGAGGGGCTCACAGGCGTGAGCAAGCAGGGGAGGGGGAAGGCCCAGCATCTTATTGCTCTTTGTTGTTTGACTTGTGAACCAAGTGAACATATTCCATACTCAAGACACTCAACTGAAAAAGCAATTGAAGGATGCAAGCAAGAAAACAGGCAGGAGGGAAAGCCACATAGGGTCAGAGCTCTTCAAACTCCCCACCACTGCCTGGGATTAGGAAGGACAATGTCACAGGCACCTGCCAGTGGTGCCGACCAGGACTCAGAAGGGACTCACACATGATGCAATGCCTTGCTGCCACCATCTTGGAATTCTCAATAATCTTTGCACATGGTGCCCTGTTTTCATCTTGCACAGATGATGTAGCAGACGCTGCTTAGAGGAAAGGTGGTATTCATTTGTGGGGTTAGGGGTGCAACTAGGGCAGGAGAACCATTGGTTGAAGCCAGGGGGCAGTGTCCAGCATGGCAGCCGGGACAGGGATGGAGCTGATCCCCCACTTAGAAATAAAATCATGTCACTTAATGAACGTTGCTTACTCCTCAAATGAGGGCCACTGTTTGTCCAGATGCCTCTTGTCTCTGTGTAATTATTAAGTGATCCCAGCCACTCAGAGAAGTGTCCCAGATTGGACAACCAATTACATCCATGGCCATGGTAACCTAAGGCTCTTCTGTGGTCAGTTGGGACAGGGGGACGGCACTCACTGGGGCTGCTTAAGGATCAAGGCTGCTGCTCCCACAATCTTCTCTCCCCGGGAACACACCACATGGAAGCACACATGCACACCCAACCCCCTCTGCGGGCCTGATCTCGCTCACCAGTAAGCTGATTATTTATAATGTGGCACAAGATAGTTTTTAGATAAGGAAATGGAACTGGGGTCTGATTGAAACAATGTGCTTATCTCTGTCTCGGGAGGAAAGAGGGCCAGAGAGAGATTACCCGGAATAGGTTTACTTGCTTCCCGGAGACTTGCCTCGCCTCCTCCCCTTACTTTCAGAATGGGTTTAATATGTGAAATGTGATTTGAACCAGGCAGGGAGTGGCGAGCGGAGGTAATTCACTCCAACCAAGCTGATCCACATGTTATTCGCTGACATTTTTCAGCCAGACTTTCAAATGAGCAGTCCTAGAATAACAAGGCTGGCAAAGATGATTAAGATTAAGTTAGAGATGACGAGCTCGCCGAGGGGAAGCTGAGGCCCACGGTGGGCAAAAGGCTTGCTCGGGGTCTTAGAGCCAGGAGCCCTGACTCTTAGCAAACACCCCCCATTCCCACTCCCCCCGCCACCCCCAAGTTTCTTGTATTTCTTCTGGCAGTAGCTTGGGTGTCACTCATGGGACAACCCACTTCCCCTGCACACTGCCATGTCTTGGTGAAAGCCACATCTCCCCGTTTGGCCTGAAGCCTGAACTCCTGCTGGGGTAGACTTATCACTGGGTCCCCGGGGCCTGGATCAGAGCCCACCAAGAGGGAGGCAGCCAGCAGGCAACAAGGACCTGGGCCACATTAACCTGAGCATCAGGTGGAGCCTTCCTTCTCTCATTGTTTTTGGAAATCAGAAATGGGAAAAGGGTTATTGGTAGAGGGCCCTGGAGTAGAGGGACTGTCCCGTCTCCGTGGTGAAAAGCAGAGTCATTGTTCCCATCTTTCATCTCCTGTTTGGAGGTTCCTCATCCAGAAAGCCCTTTAAGAGGATGCCCCACCTCGCTCTGCTGACTGCCCCGCAGCTACTGTCCTCTGCACTGGCTACGGGTTCCATGCTAGGAATCTGGAACACAAAGGCAAAACGAAGATACTGTCAGTATCCTCAGATTCACAGTCCTGCGGGAGGCGGAGGCCAGGGTACCCCGTTAGAATGGGGGGTTACAAGGAAGCACTGGGTGTTGAAGAAACATCCCCTCAAACCAGGAGTCCCAGAAAGGGTGAGATTTGAGCTGCACACTGCAAAGTGAAGTTGGGGTAACTGGGGGTGAGGGAGAAAGGTAAAAGGTAAAGGCAGGGGTGGAGACCTCCCAGCAAGGGAGCACCTGGTGTCCCGCCGCCATGACGCAGCTCAGCATCTGCTCACCCCGCCAGCCTATCAGCTTTGTGGGGACTCATTCATCTTTTCACACACACACACACACACACCCCGCAGCCTCTCTCCTTTCCCAGAACTCAGGGCTGCTTTGCTAAGTAGATCAACAATGGCTCTCACTTAGGGTCAGACAAAGCTTCCTGTCTTCCAGGCGCAGACATCAGATTAGGTTACTGACCTGGAGGACCCAGGAGAAGTCCCCTTGCTGGGGAGCAGGGCAGGTGGAACTGGGGTCTCACCCGGCCTTGGCCTTCTCAGTCAAGGCTTCGGCAAGATTGACACCAAATGCTAATTTTGCAGACATAAAAAGCGCTATTAAAATGTTCTTTCCAAATGTTGAGCTCATGTTGCCAGTTCTGCTTTAATATTAACTATCTCGTTTGGCAATTATATTTCAATAATGAAAAGGTTATCTCTACTGTAAGATAAATAATGAGGAAGACTCACTGGCTTCGACCGGATCATTGGAATTTGTGTCAGTGGAGTTGTAGACTCAATTACAACCCAACAAACGGATTAAACATCAGTCAAGCATGAACAGTGCTGGGAAGCTCTCATTCCTGCTCTCCATGCACCTCGAAAGCTTTTAAACCTTAGAATATAAATGTGAACTTTTTTCTGGTGTAAAAAGGACAAAAAAAATCTTGTAGTTGTTGGCCCTATTTTCTGCTGTTACTGATGATATTCAAACCACTTGGGTCTTATTCCTCCTCCAAGATCAATGATCTAAAGGGAAAGGTGTTTTTCAGTTGTGCAAAGGAACTGTGGGGCCAGAGGCCCCTCCTCCCGCTGAGCGGCTCAGTTCAACTCAGCCAACATCACTGAGCAGCTACTCTATGCTGAGCCCTCAGCTTGACCTAAGGCCCTACAGAACATCCCAGAGAGGCAGAGAAAGGAGCGCTGCTGAGCACACGCCTTGCTCTGCGAGCTCCCTGCTACCTTTGGCAGGGACATACCTCATATACCTCACAGACTGCACAGCTTGAACTGCCTTTACCTGCTCCCAATGCTCCAAGATACTGGGTGTGCCTCAAGGACACACGATGTGACTTACTTGCCTCTGTGGGCCAGCCCGCAGCCCGGTCCACTCAACCAATGTCTGCTGAGTTGTCCTGAGTCACCTGACATTCCACATGTTTTTATTTCTTTCAGTCATCCCAGCAACCCAGACGGTGGCCTTTGTTCTACACGGCCCTCATCACACTCCACTTGACTGTTGCCACGTCTTCTCCCCAGAACACTGGCACCTGGAAGTTGGAACTATTTATGATTCCCTGTGGACCCTCAGGAAACTCTAGTTGAGTGGATGACCATGCACCCTCCAGCCCTGCTGTTTCCAGGATGAGTGTCCTATTGTTTGGGTTCCCCCAAGAGCAAACCCTGAAAAAGGATTCAGGTGCTTTCGTATCTGAGAGTCAAATACAGGCAAAGGAGAAGTGGGAACACGCAGAACCGCTCCATCTCACGAGTGAGGAAGCCGGGGTATTTACACACAAACACCCATCAATCACCAATGGAGGGCTGCTCACAGCGGGGGTGGGGGATATTCATTCCTTGTCACTCCTGCCCTACCCCCTGTGTGGACAAAGCTGCCTTTCCAGGCCCGAAAGCCTCAGGGAAGAAAGACTTGGCAGATGGGTTGGCTGCACTGAGATGACGTGGGGGTGTGACGGGGCACCCACATCAGTGTGAATACATGGTGGCATGGGACCTCCCTCCCCCAGAGCACCCAAATCATTGTGGATCTAGAGGTCAAGATGAGGACATCAGGATCTTTTCTTACAATCCCAACATTCTAGAACACCAGGGCTCAAACGTCATGCTGTCTTGTAAAGTGCAAACCATCTTCTGAAGATAACCCCTTGTTCTTTGGGTTGGGCAGGAAGAAGAACCAATGAGAGGTACGTGTGTGATGTGAGCTCTGCAGTGAGAAGGAGGGACTCTAACGATGAGCACCGGCAATGAGGGAGCAGGAGAGCCGGCATCCTAACATGTTAGGAAGCTCCACTGCCACACCGATGTTTTGCCAGTGTTGGGCACTCTGTTGTACTCTCCATGTACATTACTTTATATCACTTTATTGCCACAGCAACCCTGAAAGGTGGTGCAAAAATATTCTGCAGAGGAAGAAACTGAGGCTCAGAGACACCCAACAGGAAACGCAAAGTGAGGCAGGAGGGAGAGTCTGCTCCTTGTTCCGTGACCCAGGTCTGGTCTGTTCACTCACAGACTCTCACAGCTCAGCTGGGCACGAAACAGGCCCGGCAAAGGATCCCTGTCCGCTTTGTGATTAAAAGCAAGTAAGATCATCGGTCCCAGGAAGGACAGGGTGAGGGCTGGGGCAGGGGGTGCGGTCCTCAGGCTCACACCGCTCTGCACTCCTCCGCAGTCCTCCGTTCTCACGGCCACGGAAACCTTTCGCCGCGCGGGGACGGCAGCCATTCCTCTGCGGATGGAAGCATAAAGGGCACTGTCTAGAACTGCAATTATTTCAGAATGAACGGTTTCCACAAGACGCACACACAAAAGATGGCATTTTGTTGTTCTGAAACTGATATCCCCTACATTGGCAAAGGCGAGCTTGCTTTGATCTGAGTCTAAAAGGCTTTGTAGAATGTGATGGGGATTATGAAGACAATGAAGAGGATGGTGGCTGATGATGGAGGAAGATGATGGTGATGATCACAATAAGTATATTGAAATGGTGATGACAGCAAAGGTGATGGGGAAGATGACGAAGGTAGAGCAACTGCCATTTCCCCGAGTACCCAAATGGGCCAGTACTATGGTAGGCACGTGATGTCTATCAACTCTGATCAGTACAATAATGCTGTAAGGGGGCCGGTGTGGTGGTGTAGCGGGTAAAGCCGCCGCCTGCAGTGCCAGCATCCCATATGAGCACCAGTTCAAGACCTGGCTACTCCACTTCTGATCCAGCTCTCTGCTATGGCCTGGGAAGGCAGTAGAAGATGGCCCAAGTCCTTGGGCCCCTGCACCCATGTGGGAGACCTGAATGAAGCTCCTGGCTCCTGGCTTTAGACTGGCACAGCTCTGGCTGTTGTGATCATCTGGAGAGTGAACCAGTGGATGGAAGACCCCCTTCTCTCTCTCTCTCTGCCTCTCTGTAACTCTGCCTTTCAAATAAATAAATAAATCTTAAAAAAATAATGCTGCAAGGTGAGGATTAGCATTTTAATTTAACACAGGAGAAACTGAAGGTTAAAGAAGTGAAGTACCTCTCTCTCTCTGTATAATTCTGACTTTCAAATAAATAAATCTTAAAAAAAAAAAAAAAAAGGAGGGGCTGGCACTGTGGCGCAGTGGGTTAATGCCCTTGCCTGAAGTGCTGGCATCTTATATGGGCACAGTTCTATTCCCAGCTGCTCCTCTTCCAATCCAGCTATCTGTCATGGCCAGGGAAAGCAGAAGAAGTTGGCCCAAGTCCTTGGGCCCCTGCACCCACATGGGAGACCCAGAAGAAGCTCCTGGCTCCTGGCTTTGGATGGGTGCAGCTCCGGCCATTGGGGCCATCAGGGGAGTGAACCAGTGGATGGAAGACCTCTCTCTCTCTCTCTCTCTGCCTCTCCTCTCTCTGTATAACTCTGACTTTCAAATAAATAAATAAATCTTAAAAAAAAAAGAAGTGAAGGAAGCCACCTGTGGTCACAACCGTGGGGACAGAAAGGGATATACAGAGATCTTCACTGGGATTCTTACTCTAAATCCTGTGCCTGTCACCACTAACCTAGCTGCTTCCTTCACTTACTTCTTCATCTGTTCATTTATTCAATAAATATTTACTTAGCCCTAGCTACACCCCCTGTAGCTGCTAGATCCTCCTGATCCCCATATGTCAAGCTGACGTCTCTATCCTCTTGCTTAGGATAAAGGAAAATGAGGGTGAATTATATTCAAGTCATGATCTATCACAATGAATGTCCCTACAACTCGTGTGAAAAGAACTATTAATGATTTCTCAGCTCCTCTAAGCTAATGCTAATTGATGTGGCAGTAAAAAGCTGCTCAGTAATTGGCTGCAAGGGAGAAGGGTCATCTGGGTTTTCACTGAAGCCTGGGCTCCAGGCAGGGCCCTGGGGGACCAGGACGAGTGGATACTGGGAGTGGCTCTTGAAGTGGCCTGGGGTGACATTTGGGGGACAAATGTGGCAGGAGATTTGCGCAGTGCTCATTGCTGGGCTATTTCCTAGGGTGGCTTGATGGGCAAGGGTGGGCCCCTTTCTCTGGCCCCGATGGAGTGCCACTGCCCCATAGTGAATCTGCACAGTGGTATTACCAGAGCAGCATTAGGCTTTATTATAACATCTTCACCTCTCAGAGAAGTGAAATGACTTGGGTGAGGTCGTTCAGTGAGTGAGTGAGGGAATTAGAATTAGACCGTATCTGCTGATGAGAGTTTTAAGTTTAAGCTAAGTGTCACGATAAATAGAGACACCTTCCCCATCTCCTACCTGTTGGTTTGGACATAATGCAGGACTTAGAGGAGGCCCAAGTGGCAGGTGTGGTGGCAGGGGATCTGGCTTCTAGAGCTGGTTCTATTTCTGACTTAGACTGTTCACCTGCCTGCAACATCTCTGTCCTCCGAGCCTCAGGATCTGCGCTGGTCTTAATGTGCCTCCCCCCCAGATTCATGCACAGGAAACTTAATCCCCCACACCACGGTGTTGGGAAGTGGGGTCTTCTGGGAAGTGTCCAGGTCACGTGGGCTCTCCGTCATGTGTATTGATGCTGCCACAGAAGAACCTGCCAGAGGGAGAAATGTTCAAGGCGCTTAGAAGCAGGGAGCAACTCTCTTCACACACCAGTGCTTCTCCCAGCCTCCAACACGGTGAGAAGTCAATTTCTGTTTTTTTTTATGAATTGCCCAGCATCTTGGGTATTTTGTCACAGAAGCACAAAGACAGGATCTCTACATGGAAAGGGAGATAGTGGCTCTAGGGGCTTCTCAGGTCCCTTCTAGCCTCTCAAGACATGTCAGACCCTGGGTTTCAGGTTGTCCAACTATTCTTTAACTCATCTGATCATATCCACCACCCTCCGGTGGGGGGAGGGAGGAAGGCAGAGAGGGGGGAGGGAGACAGACAGACAGACAGACACAGGGAGACAGGTAGGAGGCCCACACAGCTTACAGGTAAAGACTGATACTACTCTAAAGCTATTCACAACCAAGAAAACACATCTGTGGAATGAAAAGGTAACTCAATGGAAAAGTCAGGCTCGACCTGCACAAAACTGGCTTATATCCTAAAATCAGATGTAACACCATGTATTCTGTCATCCCCTGCCTACACTGTGCGTGTCAGTTCTTCTCCCCACCAAGAAGGAGAGTGGCTGAGGGCAGGGACCATATCTTCTGCCTCTTTGGCGTCCCCCCCCCCCCCCCCCGACTCTAGCACAGCCCTGGGCACGGAAAAGGGCCGGCAGATGTCCTTGCTTGAATTACTGCAACAAGGAATGCTTTAACACTCAGCGTGATGCGACCTCTTCAGGTCTTACCACAGAGGTCGCCTAGAGCAATAGGAAGTATGCTACCCTCGTAGTCTACAGAAGGGAACTAGGGCTCAGAGAAGCCACGAGTACTTGGCCATGAGCCACATACCAGGAAGCAGGGGAGCTGGGACTGCCCTGCGCCAAGATTCTCATCACTGTCATCACCTGCCCTTGTCAGGGCCCAAACTCTCCCCCAGAGGAGATGCAAGGAGGTCAGAACTTCCTCTGCTGGAGGTGGAAGCAGCCCCAGGAAACATCCACTGCAGGTGGCATTTAGAGCCCTGTCGTGGATCCCTTGGGAGCCCCTGAAGGACAGAGGGTTAGGAACTCAAGAGGAGGTCTCCTGTACTTCCTCCAGTTTACAGGATGCCCACTTCCTCCTCTACTGCATGGTTAAGAGTCCTTCTGCACCTCAGAGAGCCCTGGTTCTTCTTCAAGCATTTCTCTACCCATAACCATCAGAAAGATTTGGCCTAACACTGGAAGGAGTGAGTGATTCCAGAGGGGGACATGGAGATGTTTTTAAATAGCAAATGGGTTCTCCAGGTCTTGAGGACTGTTCTCTGCTTTCTAGTAGGTAACAAGTAATAATTAACATCTCCTCTCTGTGAGAAGTTTTGAAAACAGTCCTGCAGGGCCAGGCTACTCTCTGCATTTGGGAGGTTTGCTCGAGGCCAGAGACCGTGCCAGCCGCTGTGCACACCGAGCTTGTGTCTAGTCCTTTGCTGGTCCTTGGTGAGCACAGGCTCTGTGACAGGGGCTATTGCGATCCCACTCCTCAGATGAAGAAACTGAGGCCCCAGAGAGTGTCCTGCCTAAGATCTCACAGGTAGGGTCACGATTCAAAGGCAGACTGGTTCGGCTGCCCGGCCTGAGCACTTTCTGCTTAGGGCTAATCTGCCTGGATCAGCAACCCTGAAACTTGGCGTCGGATGCCTTAATGACACACTATCAGGCTGACAACTCTCTTAGTCGACTGGAGGCTAACTGGGAATTTTCCAGGGACAATATACAAACCTGATCTCCAAACCTGACCTCTCCACTACAACACACGTGAGTCTCCATGTGCACTGCATTGCTAGCTGTAGGTCACATGCATGCTGCAATGTGTCTATGCTTGTGTGTTTGTGTCTGCTTGTCTTTCCTGAGGCAAAAATACAACCAACCCATTCAGGCCTCCTCCTCTCAACTGCTCCTACATGCGGTGAGCCTTGATTCCCAGTGCTCCAACATAAGGCAGCGACACTAGTGGCCACAGCGTGTCTGATCAGGATTCAGAACAACACCTGGCCAGGTGCAAACTAGAAGGCAAGTGTTGTGATGCTGAGCCTTTGATGTTTATTTTGGGTAACATGCATTAAAGATATTTCCCCAGCCCTGTGTGACCCTGGGTGTGAGATCAGAAAGAGTTAAATTCTAATAGTGACTACAGCACAAGCAACTTAAAAAGGCTGCCCCAGCAGGCACTATTATCTAGTGGAGGAACAAGAACAAATGTCTGCTCCCTGCTCCTTCTCTGGAACCAGGGAGCAGGGAGCACCATCCACGGGAGTGGTACAAGGAACGTTTATAAAGAGCGCCATGGACACTGTAGATGGCATTGTCAGGGGAAGGAACTGGGCAGCTAGGACATCTCCGAGATCCGAGGAAGATTACCTTCTCTGAACCCCATCGATGGTATTAGAAGTAGTTTTTTGAGTGCCTACCACGCCTACTTCGGGTCAGGCACCCGTTGAGGACTTCCCATGAATTATTTCATCTAATCTTCACAACAACCAGAAAGGAAAGATGATTATTGCAGCTTTGAGGAGAAGGGATTCAGTGACTTCTCATTACGTTGAATAAAAAGCTGATCTCCAATCTCTACAGAGTGGCTTGCCAGACAAATGGATTAATCAAGATGATTGCACAGAAGAGGCAGAGCTTCTTAGGCTTTGATTTAAAAAAGCAAAGTAAATGGAATTTCTTGGGAGGCTTCCATCCAAACAGACTTGTGAAAAGCTGGTCCCTCTATATAGATTCTGATCCCTCTGTGTGTTGGGAGGGGGGGTGAGGGGGGGTGAGGGAGGATGAATGAGAATGAGAACGCATGCACAGGACAGAGGGAGATGGAGACAGAAACAGAGAGCAAGAACCAGCTGGCCAAGGTGGCAGTGAGATCTATAAGTCTGTATCCCCGCTGTGCAGATACTGCACAATGAGACCTCCTTAGCGTTACTTTTACAAAAACTTGACACAGAAACAGGAAGAGGAGTTCAGCCCCTATGTTGGAAGATGCTCTCAGACGGTCCCCTGTGGAATACAAGTGGGTAAGTGGTGAGAAGAGGTGAATGGGGGCTAAACAGAGAAACCTGAACTTGGAGTTAACCAGACACAAAACTTTTTAAAGTTTTATTTGAAAGGAGAGAGAGAGAGAGAGAGAGAGAGAGATCAACCATCCATGGTTCAGTCCCTAAATTCCTGCAATAGCTAAGTGGAAGCCAGAAGTCTGAACTCAATCGAGGTGTCTCACGTAGGAGGCAGAGGTCTCTCACATAGGAGGCAGTGAAGAGACCATTTGAGCCATCACCTGCTGCCTCCCAGGGTGTACATTAACAGGAAGTTGGACTGGAAACGGGGGAACCAGGACTTGAACTAGGTACCCCAGTATGGGATGTAGGCAACCCAAGTGTTGGCATAACCACTGCTCCAAACGCCCGACCCTAGACAGGAAAGTTCTAAGAGGGCACCTTGCGAAATTCAGAGGAAGAGGTTAGGGCAGAACACAGTTCTAACTGCAGCTTTGTGGTTTGTGGTTTCCCTCCACAAACCACAGAGGGCTAGCAATTCTCCCCAAATTATGGGATAGCCCGAGGACTCATCCAATCACCAAGTTTCTGACCTAGCACAGTGTTGGAGGTCACAAGTCCTACTCCCCACTTCCATTTCCAAATGAGGTCAAGGTCAGGGAACGCTGACCCTTCCTGGATCACACAGCTCTTGTGTGACAGAGCCGGGGTAAGACTCTTTCACTTCATCATTTTTGGCTGAGGACAGTGCGGCTTGGTTGGCTGCAGGGCCCAGATCCTACCGGCTCACCCTGAATCCTCCCCGTCACTGTCCCAGAAACCCGGACTCCCAGCTGCGTCTTCAGCTTCCCGAACTGATGGCCCAGCTGCAGATGTGTGCACTGGTGCAATCGCTTCCTCCCTGTGCTCAGTCTTGTCCCACACACTCATCTCTTGTCCCCAGGCCTCTAATGTCCTTGGCCATTTCTTCTCTGACCTTCTTTGAACCTCACCAGGTCAGGGCTTCACCCAGGAGATCCCACTTGCGTCACGCAGCCACCAAGAATGATTTATGGAGACCTGTAAAGCTCCACATTCACCAGCTCTACCTGGTCACCTGGTGCCTGCTGGGCAGGTGCTAGGTGTGTGGCACTGACAGGGCCTCAGCTCAGCCCCATAATTTAACAATTAGGAAACTGAGGCTTATCTGGGTTACAACAGCATCCTACAGCTAGCCCAGGGAAGAGCCCTGAGAAGCAACGGGCTGCAGTGGTTTCAAGTCTGTGAGGGTCAGACTTCACGGATTGGAACCCCAATTGGAACCCCAGCTCTGCCACTTACCAGTTTTTTGATCCTGGACAAGCTGCTTAGCCTACTTGTGCCTTAGTTTCCCTGTTTGTTAAACGCAGACAGTAATGGAGTTGTTGTAGAGATTTAGGAAGAAAATAAATATAAAGCACTTACAACATATTAAAAGTGCAATAGTGCAATAGATATTAGGTATTGCTGTTATTGTTATTATCTCATTATAATATCTCCAGTTATCTAATTATAAAGACTATGTGCTTCCCACTAATGCTTTTTTTTTTTTTTTTTTTGACAGGCAGAGTTAGACAGTGAGAGAAAGAGAGAAAGAAAGGTCTTCCTTCCTTCCGTTGGTTCACCCCCCAGATGGCTGCTACGGCTGGCCGATGCGCTGCACAGATCTGAAGCCAGGAGCCAGGTGCTTCCTCTTGGTCTCCCATGCAGGTGCAGGGCCCAAGCACTTGGGCCATCCTCCACTGCCTTACCGGGCCACAGTAGAGAGCTGGAGTGGAAGAGGAGCAACCGGGACAGAACCGGCGCCCCAACCATTACTAGAACCCAGGGTGCTGGTGCTGCAGGCAGAGGATTAGCCAAATGAGCTGCGGCGCCGGCCTGTCTAATGCTTCTTGAAAAGGTCTGCAGTGTGTTCCTCATAGGTCGAGTTCCCCATGAAACATATGCTGAGATGGAGATTTGCAGGCAGGAGGCTTCTTTGCCGTTATGAGCACCCCACATAGGGGGTGGGGGAGGGAAGCAGGATCAGGCAGAGGGTGAACTTGAACCATAAGACGGTTGCAACACAGGCCTCAGCCCACCTCAGCAAGGGCTCTGGAGCAAGCTGGCCTTCCAGAGTAAGGAGGCAGGGCCTCTGTCCAATCCTCACTTCCACCGCCACCTTTCCCATGGGGGAGTCACTGGATACAGGCTGCCTCCAGGGTGGGGTCTTACCCTTGGGCTGGGTAGCCCCTTCCAGGGGAAGACCATTTCTAGAGAAAGCAGCAGCAGCTCTGAGCTGCCCACACTCCTAGCATCTGAGGCAATGTCTCCTTGGCCTTGGCGGGGGGGAGGGGAGCATCTGGGTGGCACACCCTGGCACTGAGCACAGCCTCTAATAGCAGGCAGGGCTGGTGTTGGAGTAGCTGCATAGACTCTGCCCGGGGAACTAGTTATCATGCGGCTTTCTGAGCCCCACTTGAGGACTCCTGTACTCTCAATCATAATCACGGGGATGGGGCCCAGGGTTCTGCAGGTTTAGCAAAGACCCCAGGTGCTACGCATGCACCCTTAAATTTGACCACCAGTGCTCTAAAGAGTCCTGAGAAATTGGTCTTAAGTCCTTTCACTAAATTCTTCTACTGAACTTTGAGAATTCCCTCCAATCTTGCATCTTCTTTCATTATATATTCACAAGCATTTTAACACAAAAACACTTTTCCTGACACAGATGTTGCAGCACAGCAGGTGAAGCCTCTGCTTAGGATGCCCACATTCTACATGGGAGTGTTGGTGGGATCCAGGCTGCTCTGCTTCTGATCCAGGTTCCCGCTAAGCCAGGGGTAGGGAACCTTTTTTCTGCCAAGGGCCATTTGGATATTTACAACATCATTCAAGGGCCGTACAAAATTGTCCACCTAAAACTTAGCCTGCTGTAGATTTGTCAAATTTGGAGTCCTGCCTGTTATTGCCTTGGCAGGGCCAGACCAAATGATTTCACAGGCCTTCCACAGCCCCGTGGGCCGGACGTTCCCCACCCTTGTCAGATGATGCATTCCGGAAAGCAGCGGATGATGATTCAAGAGGGCCCCCACCACCCCACGGGGGCTGGATGGAGTTCTGGGCTCCCAGCTTCTGCCTGGCTGGCCCTGGCTGTTGTCATCATTCTCTCTGCCTTCCAAGCAAATGAAAACACATAAACATTTAAAAATGTATCTCCACACAGTTGTAAAAGCATCTGTCCCCAGTGTGAGATGCCTGGCTGCCTCTCTCTGTATCTTTGCCACCTGCTAGGGATACAAAATTGTAAGCCCAGCCCCTGCCCTCCAGGGTCTTAGGGTCTATTTATTTTTAATTTTTTAATGTTTTTTATTTATTTTTTTGACAGGCAGAGTTAGACAGTGAGAGAGAGACAGACAGAAACGTCTTCCTTTACCATTGGTTCACCCCCCCAGATGGCTGCTACGGCTGGTGCGATCCAAAGCCAGGAGCCAGGTGCCTCCTCCTGGTCTCCCATGTGGGCACAGGGCCCAAGCACTTGGGCCATCCTCCACTGCCTTCCCGGGCCACAGCAGAGAGCTGGACTGGAAGAGGGGCAACCAGGACAGAATCTGGCGCCCCAACCAGGACTAGAACCAGGGGTGCCGGCGCCACAGGTGGAGGATTAGCCTAGTGAGCCGCGGTGCTGGCCAAGGGTCTTAGGGTCTAGCATGGGGGGAACACACAGGCGTATTCCCCAACCACAAGCTTTCCCCAGGCAGCCTCTGCCTCTGGCTCTGGTTCTGTGATTCACCTGCTTCCAAATTTGTTTTTTGGGATGACCCATGGTCTTATGGGGTTAGCAAATTTGTTTTTCCAGGGACTGCAAACCTGCCCTGCTCCACTATCAGCTTCTTCCTGTCTGAGCACCATGGCTGGTGGCTTTAGCTTTTCCTCTGCCCATGTTCTCCACCCTCTGGATCATTACACTGTCCTTGTCCACATGAGGCAAGATGTTTCCTCTTACGTGTTTGCCTGTCTTGGAAACCCAACAGCACGTCGGGAATAGCAGGCCCAAGAGGACTGAGTGATTTGCAGTTCCTCTAAACCAGGCCTCCACACTTCTCAGGCCCATTCCCAGAGGGGCCTTCGCAGTTGGAAGCTTAAGTCAGAAAGTTCCTTCAAACTTGGAGGGCAAAGGAAGGGGCCGTGTGCTTCGATGTGAGACAAGAGTGATTTGGTATTTGTGACAAGTAGCCTGCTCGATCCAGGTGGCTCTTTCCCAGGAAGCCCTATTAATAATGCGAGTCATTTTGGCAACAGCTTTCATTGTGCAAAATCCCCAGGTCCTTTATGGGGAGAAATCATATCACCCGACAATGAACTTGATCTGCTGAACACAGTAAGTTCACAGCTGTTACACAGCTGCACTAGTCTGACAGAGGGAGAAGGAGGTTTGGGGCCTTGGAAGAATTCAGGGCAAGGAATAGACCAAATCTTACCTTCTTTAATGAGAGGTAATCAGAATCCACCCGGGGTTGAAAGCAAGATTCTTGCCTATTCTGCATTTAGTAATCTGGCATGTTAACAGAGGAGAAAACACAGAAGCGGACAGTAACCTGGGGGCCGAAGCTGGTGTTTAACCGAGCACTTCCTGTGCCAAGTGCTGTGCTAAGCCAGCCACAAGCACCACTTCATTGTTTCTTCACACCCATGGGAGGATGCAGCCTCTGATACTACCCCACCTTACATTAGGGGCAATGCAGCATCAAAGAAGCGATGGGACCTGCTCAAGTTCACCTGAGGTTATGGGGAGTCCAAGTTGGGGGCCCAATTCCTCCTTCTAAATGAAGAAGTCTCAGAACCTTCTCCCACCACCTTCGCTGAGAAACTAGGTTCAGAGCCACCTGGTCTGAGTCCACAGGAACGCTGGGTATCTTTCAAAAAGCTAAAGAACTGGGGCCAGCATCGTAGCGCAGTGGGTTAAGCCACTGCCTATGACACTATCTTCCCATAGGGGTGCCAGTTTGAGTCCCGGCTGCTCCTCTTACAATCCAGCTCTCTGCTAAGGCCTGGGAAAGCAGCGGAGGATGGCCCAAGAGCTTGGGTCCATGCACCCATGTGGGAGACCTGGAAGCAGCTCCTGGTGCCTGGCTTCAGCCTGGCCCAGCCCTAGGCATTGTGGTAGTTTGGGGGAGTGATGGAAGACCTCTGTAGGTTCTGTAACTCTACCTTTCAAATAAAATGAATCTTAAGGAAAAAAAAAGAGCTAAAGAACCACAGAGCTAGACGTGGCAGCACCAATACTCACAGCTGCTCCTTCAGGCTGGGAAGGTCCCACCCTGGGTCCCTGGCTGCCTGTCTTTCTCAGGGTGTCACTGGCCCTCGCTCTCTCTCTAAGATCTTCCCCCGGCAGCACGGGAGCACTGGTGCAGTGTGTGGCCCAGGCGGTGCTCTCGGAGGGTGAGCTATGGGCCTCAGAGCTTCCACTAACCCCAGGAAGGAGTGAGCCTCCAGACTAACAGCTCAGCCCACTGCTGCCAAGGAGCCTCTGTAGAACCCTAAAGCCACAGTGATCCTCTTCCAGGATGGAGCTGGGTGATGGGGATCTCACCGAGATCCAACACCTCTGAGGAGTCTCTCAGTGGCCCCAGCTGGATATGGATGGAGGTAAAGGCTGGAGAGAGCCAGAGAGAAGCAGGAGTTGCAAGAACGTTGGAGGAAGACAGAGAAAGCAGACGGGAAGGGAGACAGGGGACATGGAGGTGCATGACTGTGTAAGGAAAGCCCACCCCTCCCCCGACACGGCAGGGGCCACGTCCTGCTCTGCTCCCTCTCACGTCTTTTGCACCCAGCACAGTGCCTGACATGGAGGAGCATGCCTGTGTGCTTCCCGAACGCAGCTTACAAAGATGCAGAGAATACAAGTCCTGGCACAGAAGCAGAGCTCAGCAATGCTTACACCCAGACGGGGCGTGTTTTCAGGGATGGGGGAGATACCCATTTCTAGGATGGAGGCCCAGCAGGAGAAACAAGTTCTGAGAGTATGGAGCAAATGTCTGTACCCTGTCAGAGGGCCTGCGATGGGCACAAGGCACAAGCTTGCAGTCAGTGCACAGGAGGACTGGGGACGAGAGGGTCGGAGTGAAAGGAAAGGGTGACTTGTGGGATAAACACAGAGCAGGAAAGGGACCTTCAGGCTGGCCACAGAAACAAGTTTCCTGCTTGCAGATGTCCTTAGTCATTCACAGGGGACCCCAAAAATGCAAGGACAGAGGACCTTCTTTCTAGTCCTTAAGATACTTCCCACCTGTTAGCCCAAAGAAAAGCAAGGCCAGGTACCAACAAGATTAGCATCACAAACAGGTATTGGTATTCCTGGATTCCCCAGGCTCCTGAGACTTATTTTGAGGATAAAAAACTAGTATTTACTTGTGCAGGGAGAACACACCAGTGACTGGCTGGTGTGAGGTCTGGAGTGAAAATTAAAGAGCTCAGGCCGGTGCCATGGCTCAACAGGCTAATCCTCCACCTTGCAGTGCTGGCACACCGGGTTCTAGTCCCGGTCGGGGCACCAGATTCTATCCCGGTTGCCCCTCTTCCAGGCCAGCTCTCTGCTATGGCCCGGGAAGGCAGTGGAGGATGGCCCAAATGCTTGGGCCCTGCACCCCATGGGAGACCAGGAGAAGCGCCTGGCTCCTGCCTTCGGATCAGCGCAGTGCGCTGGCCGCAGCGCCCCAGCCATGGCGGCCATTGGAGGGTGAACCAACGGCAAAAGGAAGACCTTTCTCTCTGTCTCTCTGTCTCTCTCTCACTGTCCACTCTGCCTGTCAAAAATTAAAAAAAAAAAAAAAAAAGAGCTCAGGCCTAGCCAGGGAGGCCACTTAGCAAGTGAAATTCCCTGGGCTCCACCTGCCATGCACCTGCTCGTCTCTGTGGTCTCTGTTCCTGCATCACCTGCACTGGAGAGTGCTTCTAACTTCCTTTTGCAAGGAGGAACTAAATCCCCACCACTGGATGACCCTGTGATCCTCTCACATATCTATACCAGCACCATACTACTTTATCAATTTACTGGGTTCTGTCTCTCCCCACTGGACTGAGATCTGTCCCTGGCACTTGGCACAGGGATATGCATACAGCAGGTGCTCAATAGGTGCACAGCAGAGGAGGAATGGGGAACAAGTCTTGGGTACTGAGGATTAAATACTGTTTTCATGTTCTAGGCATACCAAAGAAAGAATGCTAGTAGTCCCTGGTCCTCTCTTCTGTGCCAGGCATTTATGATCACAGGTTAATCCTTCTGACAAACATAAACCTAGTGCCTATGCTCCTACACTTATGAGTGGTTACAAGCTGATAAACCCATCGTACGCTGAAAATATGAGTCAAAAATACATTTAACACACCCAAACTACTGAACATCATAGCTTGGCCTAACCTCAGAACATTTAACCTACAGTTGGGCAAAATCATCTAACACAGCCTACTGTCTAACAAAGGAATGAGTATCACCCACAATTTACTGGATACTGTTCTGAAGGTGAAAAAGAGAATGGTTGTATGGGTGTGCTTTCACACCATCATAAAGTGGAAAAACTGTACACTGAACCATCGTAAGCTGGGGACCATTGGTGTTACAGTACCCTGATGAGGAAATGAATACAAGCTAGAATTTCACGGCACCAAAGTACAAGATTTCATAGTCAATCCAGCTGGTTCTTTCTCCATAAATAATCTATTTCCAGTGCTTCAATAAAATCCTAATAGTGCCTGTTTGGAAAGGCAGGGATCTGTCACATCAGAACCACGGTCCATTCACCTTTTTATATTTAACACAGACACTTAGTAGCAGTAACTGTTTTTGCTATCACAGTACTAGAAGCCTATTTCCTAAGTAGAAATAAATAAAAATAAGATAGACTTGACTCATAGACCCAAGATTTATGAAGCTAATTATTTGAAAGGTCCCACGAATATACAAATAAACTACATTCAGTGGAGCACTTAATGAAATGACTTCTGTTTTAAAACTCCCTGAAATCTGGCCTAGTCCAGGAAATTGGGGCTTGCCACAGTTACCAAGCACAGGAGGCCAATCAGCAAGTGCAAACAGCACAGCGTGGACAGTTGGAAGCACGGGTAGGGTCCTAACAGACTGGAAAGCTGTTTTGGAAATTCCAAAGCGATGCACAGGCAGCAGCTCTCATCGAGTTGAAATGCTGGCATCTGAAGCCCACTTGTGAGCACTTGATGTCAAAAGAACTTTAATGATGTTCATCGAAAAAGTTAAAAGCCACCACCCTGAAGAGCGTGTAAGGGTAGGCTCACTCATGGATGTCTTTTTTTTTTTTTTTTTAAAGATTTATTTGCTTATTTGAAAGGCAGAGTTACAGAGAGGCAGAGGCAGAGGCAGAGGCAGAGAGAGAGGTCTTCCATCCACTGGTTCACTCCCCAGGTGGCCTCAATGGCTATAGCTGTGCCAATCTGAAGCCAGGAGCTTCTTTTGGGTCTCCCACATGAGTGTAGGGGCCCAAGGACTTGGGCCATCTTCCACTGCTTTCCCAGGTCACAGCAGGGAGCTGGATCAGAAGTGGAGCAGCTGGGACTCGAACCGGTGCCCATATGGGATGCCGGCCCCGGATGTCAGTTTTTGAGCTCAAGGTCTTGTCTTTGCCTCTGCCTGTTGGGCAAAGGGGACCTTGTAATTTGTAACACAGTTAGCAGACACACAGCTACCATTCCAGTACTTCCGGAAGGAAGAATCCTTGTCAGCTCACAGAGGTGCACACTGGAGACCCCAGGCTCACAGTGGGGATAACTACAGACATTTTTAGCTCTCCAGAAATTTTTAACAGAACAAAGTATTCTGAAGAAATCGTAAGCCCTCAAGTAGAAAATATTGTGGGAGCTTAATCTGAAAAATGCATGTCAAAATATGAGATCACGATGAGGCCTTAGAAAGCATCTCAAAAACCACCTCTGGGGGTGGGCATTTGGCACAGAGGTTAAGACATCCTCAGGACAGCTGCATCCCATGGCTGAGTGCTGGGTTCAAGTCACAGCTCCTATTCCATCTTCCTGTTGTGATGCCTCCAGAGGCTGGGTTCCTGCTACCCACACGGGAGACCCAGATGAAGCCTCAGCTGGGCCCCGCCCTGACTGTTGTGAGCAGCTAGGGAGTAAACCAGCGAATGGGGCATCTCTATGCCTCGCAAATAAATACGTTCACAAAAAGAAGCCCTATTAGGAACACTGTGTCTGTGAGATGTTAATGGGCCCTTACGTTGGGAAGTCACATGTGGGCAAACAGACCTGGCGAACCGGTGATGGGGCCCTTGCTTATCAAGGAAGCTTAGAGGTTCAGGACCTCTTCTCTGAAACTGCTCTTCACGCTGGGCTCTGCAGGATCCCAGAGCTCCCAGACGAGGCCTGAAGAGCCCAGAGGGCTGGGCTGAAGGTGCTCTTGTTCCTTGAAGAGCAGGAGCCGAGAGGACAAACTGAGTCACTGCTCTGGACTAGGCGAGGACGTGAGGCCTTGGTGCTCAGCTTCTGACGCCAAGGCTGCCTTCACTGCTCTGAGCTGGGGGCCATGAGGTGCACTCTGAACACCAACTCGCCCCTCCTTGACCTTGGACAAGTTCCTTGAGCTCTCTCAGCCTCTGCTTCCTTCCTGGGCCCTGCCACGGCCTTGGAGCTCATCTTGCAGGCTGTGCACGGGCCTGTGCCTGGCACGCAGTAGAGGCTCAAGACTTGATACTCACATGTAGCTTTTTTTTTTTTTAATATTTATTTATTTATTTGAAAGTCAGAGTTACACCAAGAGAGGAGAGAGAGAGAAAAGAGAGTAGTTATAGCCATCGATTAACCCCTGAGGTGGGCAGAAGTGGTTGGCCAGAAGACGCCCAAGGGGAGCAGCACTGAAGATGTTTTAACCCAAAAAGGGAAAGAAGTCCAAAGATGGAGAAACTCGGACATCTGCTCCAGCTGATGTGGGTGGCTACTTTTCAGACTGAGTTGAGGTGATGGGTGGAGCGTGAAGAATGGTGATGGGAGAGCAGACAAAAGAACACGCACTCGAGATTCTTCCTGACCGAGGACACGTGGATGGCGAGCTGGTGGGAAAGGGGCAGCTGTGTCTACACACATCCCCTGAGGTGGCAGGGACACTGTCAGGTAGGGCTGTGGACACTGGCCAGAAGGGGCACTATGGGAAGGGCCAGGTGTCTACTTCTCTGAGCTCAAGCGTGGTTCTTGCAGGAGGCTCCCGACCATCAGCTGCTATGTAGACACGAGGGGACCTCTAAGACATGGCCAATCCCACCCGGCACAGTTCTTACACCACAGCCCCCTGGACTTCGCAGGGAACTCGGCAGTGGTTTGTATGGCAAGGGCTGCTCTTCAGCAGTTCATCAGACAGCCAGGCTTCTCGTTAGTCTAAAGGGAATTTCCCTCCACCCCTCTACTCTGAGAACCAAAGATCTGGGATTGCTGCTCACTCAGTGACAGGACAACAGAAGCCTGGAGGACACTGCTGCACAGCTGCTACAGCTAAACATACTGTATTTCATTTTGCTTTGCTTTTAAAAGTTGAATTCTACCACAGAATAGCTGAAGTCCAAACCCTTTAGGAAAAGTACCTTGCTAATAGCTTCCTAATAGACCACCACATCTCTGATTTTCATTGCTGATTTGTGAGAGATTTTTCTCCAAAAATTTCATTCTCCCCAGATAACCAAAACCTGCCCAAGGACACCAGTGCACACTTATTGGCAGTTTCCATCCCAGTCCACCAGGATAATCAAAGCAAGGAAGGCCCAGGATGACGGGATGAGAAGTCTATTTCTGGTAAGCCTCTCATGAACTTGACCTGCATGAGAACCATGAGAAACACTGGGGACTTTCCCAAAGTGAAACAACAGCACTAAGAAACAGCTCCCACAGTGCAACAAAGCGAGGGGCTTGCACTTCAGAACCAGGGTTTGACAGGCAGCCTCAATGTTAAGACGCCTTCTTTTAGTGGCACATCTCCAGGGAAATGACAACTGGGACTCAGGGCAAGACCATCTCAGACAGAGACCCTGCAAAGCCACAGCTGGGCACAGCCTGGGACACCATCACCTGGGTCATCTGTCTGGTGCACCACTGTATCCCAGCACTGGGAAGAGGACTTGTCTGGAGCAGAGCGACACACATTTCCCCTGCATGAGCGAATGAGTGGACACACAGATGGGAGAACCTTCCCCTCTAAACCAACTTCTCCAGGACCTCATAGGCAGCTCCAGGTGCCTGTAATTATCTCTACTTAGACGCCTCCCAGGTGCTTCCAGCTCATCACATCTCAAATTCAACTCATCAAACACCAGCCCCCCGGCCCTGCAAACTGCTCCTTTGGGACTCAAATTTCAGCTCTACCTTTAAGCATCTCAACAACTTCTCTTGTCTCACTTTCTGCACCTACAAACACACGGTCCATACGGTGCCTCCTCTCCAATGCTTTCCCCAAATGCTTCTCACCCACCCTTCCTCATCGGCCTTCTTTCCACTTACACATTGACATGAGTCGGAGGTGCTATCTGTGCTTTATGAAAGCTCGGAAGGGAGGCTGACCACACACACCCCCCTGGGGCTCTCTGCAGGGCAGGAATACTCTTTCTGTGCTGGGCACTTGGCCTCGCGGTTATGTTGCCAGTTAGGGTATCTGTGACTCCCAGTGGAGGACCTGGATTCAATACCCAACCCTACCCTGACTCCAGCTTCCTGCTAAAGCATACCCTGGGTGATAGCAGGTGATGATCTAAGTGGTCAGGTTCCTGCCACCCACGTAGAAGACCTGGAGCAAACTCCCGGCTCCCAGCTTCAGTCTCAGCATGGCCCCAGCTGTTGTAGGCATTTAAGGGACGAACCAGCTCTGTCTGCCTCTCAAATATGTTTTAAAATCACATTGTTTAAGAAAGAAAGAGAAACTCTTGTTTCTCTTCCATCTTACTTTTTCTGTTGCTCTTCTAGCTGTGATAAACCAGAACACTATTTGGGGGAAGCAGAGAAGGCCAAGAGCTCTGGTGGTGAACTAGGCAAATTCAAATGCTGGCTTAGGAGAAAGTCATCTTATAGTTGGGCAGGTGCATGACATTGGCACTAGGCAGCCCAGTCTCACAAGAACAGGGTTGGCAAAGGGAAGACACTTTTTCATGATGGCACTCCTTTCAAGTATCACAATGAAAAAGTAAGGTTTGAAATTCAAGATCAGGTTCCCTGACACTCGGGAGCCAATCCAAAGACCACCAGCATCTCACTTGAAGTCATAGAGAAACTAAGGGCACTTAGTTGGCTGAAGCAAGGGGAAATGCACTCGACGGGGGACCTCAGATGTCTGAGAAGCCTCTTAACAGGCTTGGGCTTGTGCTGCCTGATTTGATAGAGAGCAAGGAAGGCAGGAGCTAGTTTGGGACAGGATGCGCTGAAGAAGTGGGAGCAATGAAATGCATAAGGCTTTTGATTCTCAGGTGGGGAATTAAAGCAGGGCTAGAGTCTGCAGTAGGTAGAGCAGGCAGTCAGAAGAGGTGGATGTCAGGTGGGTTTTGTGGTCACACACTGGACAGTTAGGCCCTGTACCTAGGTTTTGTCCACATCTTGTTCAGCCCATGGCTTCTGTCTCTTGGGAACATCCCAGTCTCATCATCACTGGGACTCTTTAGGCACTGTGTTAGTAACTACGTGATTAGGCACTGTGGCCATTTCACAGATGAGAAAGGGTTAAAGATGCTAGCAATGTTCCCACAGTCACAGACATAAGGTCAGAGAGAGAATTTACAGCTCTTACCTTCTGTGACACTGTCTCCATCTCGTCACTGTCAGCATCTAGTCCATTCATTCAAGTATTGCTGAACCTGTGAGTAGCTACTGTGTTAGGAACTCGGGAGTGGGGCACAGGATACATTACCTGTTCTCACAGAGGTGGAAGACGACTCTGGATTCTAGAGCTGCCCACTCCAAAAAGGTAGCCAGCAACTTCATGCCATTATTTAAATTTAGATTCAAATTTAAATTTCATTTCTGGCTAGGTATTTGGCACAGCAGTTATGACGCTGCTTGGGATGCCTGCATCCTTTATTGGAGTACCTGGTTTGAGTCCTGGCCTCTACGCCTCTGATTCAGCTTTCTATGAATGTGCACCCTGGGAGGCAGCAAACGATTGCTCAAATATTTGGGCCCCTGCCATTCTTGTGGGAGACCAGATGGAGTTTCTGGCTCTTGGCTCTGGCCTGGCCCTGCCCCAGCTGTTGCAGGCATTTGGGGAGGGAACTAGCAGATGGAAGACTCTCTCTCTCTCTCTGGCTTTCAAACAAATAAATAAAATAAAAATAAGCTTAAAACTTCATTTCTTCAGTGGCTCCAGCTGCATCTGAGTGAAAGCTACTGTACAGGACAGTGCAGATCCAGAACAGGTCCATCATTTCGGAAAGTCGATGGCACAGGGCAGGTCTGGAGGAACCGGGACCCCACCTCTCCAGCTTCCATAGCTGTTATCCGATTCTCCAGTTCTGTCCTTTGCTCCATTTTTCAAGCAAGGCAAACAAACAGCCAGGCAGCCCTGTCAACAGCCCACATGTTTTCTGAATCCCCACGTCTGCTTTCCGAGCTCTGCTGAGTCACGCCTGCCTGCCTGGGCGCTGTGGTGACAGCAGGCTGAACGCCATCCACAGAGGACGAATAGCAGCCCTGCGTTTCCCATACATCAACACAACTGTCAGCCTGGCTCCGATGTCAGAATCTTTACTGCTCGGGAAGCTGTGAGAAGCAGGAAGCAATCAGTGTGGTTTTAGGCTCTGGCGGCAGGAAGAGAAAACACCTTTTGGCTGGTAAGCTAAATGCACTGGGAGGTGGGTACTGTCACAGGGACGGGTGTACCAGGCCCTGCACACGGTCCCCAGCAGATCTCCTCCACAGAAAAGAGCCCTATGGACCAGCAGGTGGGCAGGACAGCCTCGGAGGGAGACACAAGGACCCACCATCTGAGTTAGGACTTTCCTCTAAGAAGTCCACATCCTCCTGGGGCAAACAGAACCTCTGTGTGTCTCTACCTCACCCCGCAGACCTTTCTTGAGGACTGAATACAGGCCAGTGGGAGGGGGTAGAAAGGTGGACAAGACTACATTTTTCCTTAAGAAAAACAAAGCATCCTGATAGAGTGCACATGTGCTCCCATCTGCTGGTTCACTTCTGAAAGCCCACAACAGACAGCACAGGGCCAGGCTGAAGCCGTGAGCGGGGAACTCAATCCAGGGCTCCCACGTGAGTGAGAGGAACCCAACCGCTGCTGCTTTTTAGAATCTGTGTTAGCGGGAAGCAGAGTCAGGACTCCAACCCAGGTACTGCATGCGGGTATCCTAACCAGCAGCTTAACTTCTGGGCCAAATGCCTGCCCCAAATATCTCTTCCTGTGCAGTGAAAGAAAAGTCTAGATTGGAGCCAGCAAGGACAAAAAGACCCATTTTATATGTGTCTGCACATGGTCCCTTCAGAAGCAGGCAGCTTGGCCCAAGCTGGCCCAGGCAGCCCAATCCTATGCCACGTGACTCTGGCCTGCCAAGCTCCACCCATGCAATGGTATGATGATGAATGATGGGCTCAGCCAATCAGATTCTTTCTCTCAAATGTTAAAATTGGAAGCAGCCAATGACTAAGAGACTAAGAAGCAGAAAGACATACACATAGTGTTGTGTTTTGTTTTGTTTTTTGAGGGCCAGTTAGGCGAAGGACTTGCCATCGGCCCTGAGTCTGGAACCTCCAGCTGGCTCCAGTCTCTCAACACCACCAGATGGGTTGGCAATTGCTCTTGATTTCCACACCAGTCACTTCAGCAGGCACATGTAACCCTTCTATAAATCCTGCTCCTTGTGCTAGCTTTGGTGCACCCCTGTTCCCTGTTCCTTGTGTAACCTAATGGTTTTTTTTTTTTTAACTCTGAAAGACGTGTCACTCATTCTATGGCAGGAAATAGTGTGGGGGAGCAACGTGGAGGTAAGGGAGAGTAAGGTTCCAGCTGCCTGTGATGTGCCAGGCAGCGTCTGGGGTGCACAGGGTACCAGATCCCATCACGACAGCCCTGCTACCCAGTGACAGTCATCCTCCACTTCACAGACAAGGAGCCAGGCTCCCCAAGATCAGCTCTCACTGTCCCCTGACTATATATGTAAGAAGCTCTCCCTACTCTACTGCCTCAGAGATAGGAAAGATCACAGTGGGTCAGGAGAGAGTAGGAAGGTTTCCTGGAGAAGCTAAAAGTTGGGAAGTGATTCTCTCCTGGAGGCTCAGTTTGTTCTGCAAAATGAGAACAGTAATATCGACCTGAAACTGTTGTATGGGACTGATGAGACGAGGCACGTAAAACTCCTGAGAGATTATGCTGCACAAACTCCACAGGGTTCATGCTTACCCACTGCTTGCCTCTCCCTCTTCCTCATCTGTGGGCTTTGCCCAGCCTCCAGGAGCTGCCAGCCCCGGGCTCCTTCCCGCATCAGCCCAGCGGCCTTAGTCATGCTCTGGATCCAGTCCTAGTCCACTTGGCTGAGGCCTGGTGCATTTATTATTCCAGGCACCCTGTGATTTACTTTTCTAGTGAGTTAATTGCAAAATCCATATGGAGCGGAGAGAAAACATCAACCTAAGCTTGCCATGAAAAGCAGGGGAACACAGGAAGCTTTCCATCTTGGCTAGTGCAGCCTGGAGAGCCAGGGAAGGGGCAGATGCTGCCGCCCATTCTGCACACAACCAGACCTGCCAAGCTCGGTGCCAGGCACACTGAGGTCAGGGCATGGTTACTCCCCCTGAGTTTCTTATCTCCCCTGGAACAAAAAGTTCTCTAAGGCATGAAGTATAGGCTATCAAATCTTACTGTGCATCAGATGCACTTGGGATTTTTATTTAAATTGCAGATTGCCAAGCTTCTCTCTTGAGTTTCATCCAGTAAATCTGCAGTGGGGCCCCAGAATTTATACTCTGCTCGTATCTCATGCAAGTGATCTGCAAACCAAATGTCCAGAGACAACAATGCAAATTAGAGGTCAGAAATTGAGCTGTTAGAGGCATCATTTGGCCTAGTGGTGAAGATTCTGTTTGGGATGCCCACATCCCATATCCAAGTGCCTGGGTTTGAGTCCCGGCTCCAGCTTCCTCCTAATGCAGACCCTGCAAGGCAGCAGGTGATGGCTCAAGCACTTGGGCGGGCCCGTGCCATCCCAGTGGGAGACCTGGATTGAGTTCCCGGCTCCTGGTTTTGACCTAGTCCAGACGTGGCTGTTGTGGGCATTTGTGGAGTGTATCAGTAAATGGGAGATCCACTGATTCATGGATCGCCCTTACTCCTTCCCTCTCAAACGAAAAGAAATCCAGGAGTTCAAAGGATTTCAGCTTGGTTCTTGGCTGTCTCTCCCTTGCTATCTGAGCTCAGATTTCCTTTCTCTGAAGCAGGAACCAGAATACCCAGCTCAGAGAACCACGAAGAAAATCCTAACAGATACGGAAAGCTCTTAACACAACTCTTGGCACAGAAAAGGCATTTTAAAAAAAAAATGGAAGAAACAATTTATTCTTCCTTGCTGGAGAAGGTTCTCTTCAAACCTGGCCAGAGGCATGTTTGCTGGCGCATGTGAACACATCTGTGTGTCTGTTTACAAAGAGGGGCCTCTGTTGGGGGGGAAGGCAGTTCTTGCGTTGGAAACTCTCTGAAGATGAAAAGGTGTCAAATCCCCCAGAGACTTGGTTGGTAGAAGTTAACACAAATATTTATTTTAATTTGGTGAAGTATAATTTATTAAAGGCATTTGGAAAATAGAAGTACTATTTATGTTCTCACAGGGGACCGAAGAGTTGGGAGTCACTTGTCATTAATACATTCATTTGTTCAAGGAACACCTGGGTGCCAGGGCAGATGACGAAGAGCCAGCCCTCAGGGCACTGGGGTCTGGACAAGGGCTGCAGCTGGGGCCACCATGATGGAGGCTGTGAGAGCCCCGCCAGTAGTGACTCCCCACAGCCAAGGGACCGGCTGAGCAAGGTGGGAGGAAATGACTCCATTTTGAAAGCGCCCAGATTGACACAGAATCTAGAAAGCAATCCTGGCGCCTGGATGTGTCATTTGAGATCCCTGGAGAGATGCACTCTCAGCCCTACACCTCTCCTTTCACAGCCAGATCCTCTCCCAGGCCTCTGCACCCTCTGCAGGTGCTTCACGGACACCCGGACTGGGAGGGTCTTCAGGTGCGAGGCCCAGCTGCAGCCTTTCCCCACCACAGCCACACCAGCCCCCTGCTGCCGGCCTCTGGGAGGACGTCAGCTTAGGAGGACTCTGCCCTGCTGAGGGAGATTTGCACCCTTGGAAAAGGGGCTCAAGGGGGCTGGCTCGCCCTGCCATCCTGCGAGGGTGCAGAGAGGAAGTACCCTCTGTGACGCAGCCAACAAGCCCTCACCACACACGATCTGCCGGCACCTCCATCTTGCGCTCCCCCCCTCCAGGACTAGCAGCAATCCATTTCTGTTGCTCGTTCTTTACCCAGGCTGAGCTCTTCTGTGACAGCTGCCAGAACACACTAAGCCATACCCCAGTGACCAACCAAGTCACCATCCTCGCACCCATGTCCTCGCTCACTGTGGACCTCTACTTGGTGATCAAATCTGACCCGTTTTCCCATCTAAAGTACTGCTCAAATCTGATGCTGGGGCTGCCGTCTCTGTTTGTCTTTAAAGATTTATTTTATGTATTCAAGTTGATGAAGATCAATCTAGAAGCAGCAGAGTTAGGTGACATTTCAGACATTCACACAAAATGGTTGAGACTTTCCAGTTCTCAGGGGACAACAGAAGCCAGTCTTCGGGATGCGGACAGCAGGTTATCTGCAGGTGGATTGCTGGAGGACGCATGGGCACATCAAGAAGGCACGCATCCAAAAGACAGAAATGTAGACAAACTACAAGTCCTGTTGAACTGCATCACAGAGATTCACTACCAGTTCAAAGAAGACAAAGCAGAATGAAGACTAGCTTATAATGAAGAACAAATTCACAAATTTGATAAGCAAAAATTGTATCACCATGCAACAAAAGCTATGACCTACTTTTCAGATGAATGTGTTAAAAATACAAGGCATTTTTGGATAAGTGAGAAGAGTGGATGAGGAAGATGCTTCATCTTAGGAAACAGTTGTTATCTCCAACAGTTTTTTGATATTGAAGAAGAAGTATCAAAGTATCAAGACTGTACTGATGAGTTACAAGAAACTCTGCCTCAGAAAATGTTTGCAGCCTCCAGTGGAATCAAACATCCCATGACCCCAATTTATCCAAGTTCTAACACATTAGTGGAAATGACTCTTGGTATGAAGAAATTAAAGGAAGAAATGGAAGGAGCAGGTAAAGAACTTGCTGAAAATAATCGTATTTTGGAAAGATTTGGCTCTTTAACCATGGATGGTAGCCTTCGCAATGTTGACTGTCTTTAGCTTTGTAGGAAGTTTGAGAAGTTTATTTGCACAAAAAAGTAATGCTAGGGCAATAACTGAATGCCTTTATAGATGGTCTCCTATTTCTACAATGCAGTATTTGATGTGGTCATGTAAATATGTAAAAATTGTAAATACACAAAAAACAAATTTTTGGCTGCTGTTGAGAGGTAATTTTACCTTTTTACATTTGTAAGTCTATGAGGCAGTCTGACCTCAGTGAGCACTAGAAGAAAGCATGACCTGCCAATACCTTTGAGATTTTAAGCTTCTGCTCTCTGAGTAAGGCTGAGTAAGTCGCATTTCTGACTGACTACTGGAAGTATTTTTACGTGGACCCAAAATGAGCATCCTTGTTGACACGTTCGCAGATGGTAGCGTGCAGAGGGAGCCTGTCAGGAGGGAGCAGAATCGGACTACTGTTTTACTAGGATCACGATTTTCTTGAGAAGGATGAAGTGGCATTATTGCATTTACAGGGTGCCCAGATCCCAGCCACCATTGTGTCTGCTTCATTTCAGGTGAGTTATTGAGCAAAATTTTTGAAGTGAATTATTTTAAAGTATTCATTTTTCCTCTGGCCTATAATATACAATTGTCATTAACATTTTAGTGTCATTTCAACTGCTTTAAGTGTATGTTTCTTTAATTCTTCTATTTCATGGAAAAATAAATTTCTCTATTTTTTAAAAAAAGGTATATTGTATGTATTTGAAAGGCAGAGCTAGAGCTAGAGCTAGAGCTAGAGAGAGAGAGAGAGAGAGAGAGAGAGAGAGAGAGATCGAGATCCTCCATCTGCTGGTTCACTGCCCAAATGGCCACAACAGCTTGGGCTGGGCAAAGCCAGGAATCTCCCACGTGGGTGCAAGGGCCCAAGGACTTGAGCCATCTTCCACTGCTTCTCCAAGGGCGTTAGCAGGGAGCTGGATCAAACTGGCACTCATATGGGATGCCAGAGTTGCAGGTGGCAGCTTAACCTGTTATGCCACAACGCCAGCCTCGCACCCTCTGTCTTAAGCTCTCTTCCTTTGGGTGGAACCCAGGATGATATTTCCAAAATATACATACGGGGGCAGGCATTTAGGTTACTATGCCAGTTAGGACTCCTGCGTGTTACATCTCAGTGTCTGGGTTTGATACCTGCCTCTGGCTCCCGAGTCTAGCTTCCTGAAAATGTGGGCCTTGGGGAAGCAGTGGTGAGGCTCAAGTAGTCACGTAGAAAACTGAACCTGAGTTTCTGGATCCTGGCTTTGGCTTACCATAGCCCCAGCTGAGGCAGGCACCTGAGGAGTGAACAAACAGATGAGAGCTCTCTCTGCTTCTCAAACAAAAATTTAAAAACTTTATACACGTGGATCACATCACTTTCTAGAAAGTTCTTCAATGTCCTTCCTCCCCTGTCCAAACACCTGCACTCAGCACTCAGTGCCCTACTTCTCCAGACCCCCCTCCCGCCACCTGCAGCACCCGCACAAGCCTGGAGTCACACAGTACCTGTAGACAAGCGTGTCACGGCAGCTACTGGCTAGAGTGTGGCAGCCCCTGCCCACACTCGGGAAGAACCCAGTGAGGGCCTCCTCCGTCAGATGGCACATCACGACTCCCATTCCCCTTCTCCAGCGCACTTCTGACCTCCCTCAGCTCTGCAGCCTGATCCATCATCCCTTGCACCCACTGGAAACACCTTAGGGCAAGGCATTCAGCGGTATTCATCCAAGTTCTGTAGAGACTCCTGGCGCTCGCCGCATCAGCTCTCTCCTGCTCCTGGGCACATGGTAGGAACACCTCTCCCTGCTCCCCCGTAGCTAAGTCAGGACTACAGGCAGGCAGAAAGGACACTTCTCCAGATGGTGTAGCTCCAAGCTGGTGGAGTCTGTCACTCTGGGTTCAAGAGAGCCTGTGTGGAGCAAAATCTCTCTCCCAAAGCATGCTGGGTACCTTCCAAGCCACTGAGATGTTAGGGTTGCTTGTTACTGTAACATGAGGGAACCATGTAGCCATTAACATATTGACTAATAAGGAAATCTCATTTCAATCTAGAATCACTAAACCAGATCCTGGAAATATCAACTTTTCCACGGACGTTTGATGAGTGAATGAATGAGCTGCAGGAATGCAATAATGAACAACTTTGTATAGAAACAAAACAAAACTGGAGTCAAAAGAACACAGCCTGGAATTGCTACCCCAGTGCTCCCTTTCCCACTCCGTGCTGTTCTTGCTGCCATGGCCCTGAGGCAGGGTTTAACCTTCTGATTCCTCTCTCTGAAGCACCTCTGTCCCGATGCCAACCCAAACCACACGCAGGCTCCGGTGCGGGCCTCGGTGTCGGCAGGAAGGGTACGGATGACGCATTTCTGCCAGTTTTCCATCAACCCATAATCCCACTGACTTTGAACTTCATGCTTTCGGGGTTACATCTGGACTTGGTCACCAGGATGGAGATTCCTGAGCTCCCCGAACCAAAGCCTTCTAATTCTCATCGCTCTCCCCCGGCCCTGCAGCACTCACACGAGATTTGGCCAAATATCTTTGTACATGTGGCAAAAATCTTCAGTAATGATCCCGAGGTCTCACCACACATTTCAGTGAAGCACACAACCCAGGCTGGCTGTGAGTTTCAGATTGATTCTACATCTTTCCAGGAACAAACACAAACATAAAAAATGTCATTCCAAAGTCACCGGTTCCTGAGCTGACTGCTTAGCAAGAAGGTCAGGGTGCTAATAAAAATGTCTCACTGGGAGCATCTAGCGAATTGGGTTGGAAAGATCACTGGGCTGGCAATGCTGAGCGGCAGGGGGTGGGCTGAGTGGCAGGTGGGAGAGCTGGAAGGTGTCTCTACCAAAGGAGGCACAGGGATTGTCCTTGGCCATTGTCTACTTTGCCCTGCACACAATGGCTTCCATCTCTCACAGTGCTGAGCTTAAATTAGCTTGCGAGGGCTGGGCCTGAAACTAGGAGGAAGCACATCACAGTGGAAACAGGGTGGGCCTGTTGCCCACAGATCAAGCTCAGATCCTGTTCCATCCCTTTGGAGCTGTGTGCCTTTGGGCAAGTACCCCCATCTTTGTGATTTGTAGTTGTCTCATGTATATAGTGGGGGCCAAGAGTGCCATCTCACAGTGTTTTGAGGATTACACAGGTTCCTTGTGTTAAAACAGGAAGCATGTACAGTTTGGGACATGCTCAATAGGACTTGCCCCAAATGGTAGAGTTAGAAACTTGCCAGGGGATTCCAATTCAATCCCATCAAGGTGGCATTTACCAATGCCATCTCACTAGTCCAAGTGATCAGTTTCACAATTGATCATAATGAGAGTACTAAGAGTCAAAGGGATCACATAAATAAGACTAGTGTCTGCAAATATTAACTGATAGAATAAAAAAGGGAGAGAACAATCCAACATGGGAAGCAGGATACACAGCAGACTCATAGAATGGCAGATGTCCTAAATGTCACTCTGGCCTCAGAATCAGCCCTTAAGGCATTCAGATCTGGCTGAAGAGCCCATGAGAGTATTTCAGGCATGGAAAGCCAAGACACTCTGGCAAAAAAATAAACGACCTAAATGAAAGATCTCTGCAAGTGAGATCCCAGTGGAAAGAACAGGTCATCAAAGAAGGAGGTACCTTTCTCTGAAGGGAGGAGGGAACCTCCACTTTGACTATGACCTTGTCTAAATATGATCAGAGTTGGTGAACTCAAAAGGCCTCCATAGCCTTGGCAACTCATGACAAGAGCCTAGGGTGATTACTGATGCCATAAACAAGAGCGTCAATTTGTTAAGTCAACAACAGGAGTCACTATGCACTTATGCCTCATGTAGGATCTCTGTCCTTAATGTGCTGTACATTGTGATTTAATGCTATAACTAGTACTCAAACAGTATTTTACACTGTGTTTCTGTGTGGGTGCAAACTGTTGAAATCTTTACTTAACATATGATAAACTGATCTTCTGTATATAAAGATAATTGAAAATGAATCTTGATGTGAATGGAAGGAGAGAGGGAGCGGGAGAGGGGAGGGTTGCGGGTAGGAGGGAAGTTATGAGGGGGAAAAAGCCATTGTAATCCATAAACTGTACTTTGGAAATTTATATTCATTAAATAAAAGTTTAAAAAAAAACAGGAAGCATGAACCTGCAGCATGCTGGTTTGCACCTCCTAACCACCAATGCTTCTGGATCCCTGGGGCCTGAGCCTGCAGATGCAAGCTATGAATCTGCGCTGAAGAGATGAGTATATAGGATGCTCTGGGTAGGTCCTTAAAAGTATTTTCAAACTATGGATGTCCGTACATACTGTAAAGTTCATCATTTTAACCATTTATTTTAAACTATCTCATTTACTTACTCAGGAGGCACAGAAAAAGAGAAACAAACCCCCGGTGCTGGTTCTCTCCCTAAATGCTCACAAAAGCTGGTGTTTGGCTGGGGCCTAAGCTGGGAGCTGGGAACTCAATCCAGGTCTCCTATGCGGATGGCAGGAACCTGACCACTGGAGCCATCACCACTGCCTCCCTGGGTCTGCACTGGCAGGAAGTGGGAGTCTCAACCTGGAGGTGCTCTGAGACAGGATGCAAGGTCTTAACTGGCAATGTTAAGTAGTGGGCCAAATGCCTGTCCCCATCTGAACCATCCTGAAGAGTGCAATTCAGTGGCATTGAGGATATTCCAACCCTGTACAACCATCACCACTACCTACTTCTAAAACATTTTCATCACCCTCTGAAGAAACCCTGTGCCCACTAAGCACTTACTCCCTTTCCCACCTCTCCAGGTCTACGGTGGTTTTAGCTAAAATCGGGGCCTTAACACTTTGCTGGTGGATACTGCTTTGGTGAGAAAGTCGGCAGGGGCTGTTCAGGCAAGAACTGATTTCCCGAGTGCCCACTGCAAGCTCGCTGCCTTGGGAGACAGAACAAGCACAGCCTCAGCTCTATGAAGCCTGTGCACAGCAGAGCTGGGACCTGAACCAAGGCAGGCGATGGCCAATGAGGTCAGAAGGGGCTGGAGCAGGGAGCCCTTTGATGCAGGGAGGCTTAGACTTGAGTTGGTACATCGGCAAATTGTGGTCCAGCCCAGTCTTCTCCTGCCCGGTGTGGCCTGGGCGAAGAGGAGAGGGATCGGGAGACACAGGCCACCCCCACTCCTTACTGGCAGGCTGACCGTCAGGCCTGGCCCAGCTGCTGCTGGAGCTCCAGCTGCACAGAAGCCTGACTTGGAGGCAGACAGCCCTAGGACAGTTAATGAGTGATTTATTGGTGCTGCCACAGCAGCGGCTTCCCTGGGATCTGTCCCTAATTAACAACCATTAACAGCATGCTGCGGCTGCTGCCTTTTCTTTAAAAGTTAAAAAAAAAAAAAGCCCCAAAGTCGTTTTTTCCCCTACCTTAATAAGAAGAAAGACTTCAGCCTTGCTTGCTTTCCGACTGGTTCTAAATTCAACAGGTGCACTCTCGCACACTGATGTTGCCACACACTGGCACACAACACCAAGCGTCCCTGTCCCTTCCACTTGCCATCACACACATGCATTTCCACCCCAACACACCCACAGAGAAGCACCTGGCCCTGCCCTCCCCATACACACTCACACTCCTGCTGTTGCAGGCACGGACCACATGGTCACCCACAGGGTCTCAGAAGTCTTCTCTGTGGCACTGCAACCAGTAGAGGGCTGACGCACCTAGAAGGGGCCCAGGTTTGGGCTGCTGACCTAGTTTGTTCAGCCATAAGGTGGCTAAGCCAGGCAGAGGGACAGGGAGCTGCAGCCAGGCTTCAGGGGCGCTGTCGTCCAACACAGAGTATGGCTACTGCTCTGTCATTCAGGTAGGACAGCCTTCTCCTCTGACAGTTCATGGGGCACCAAAATGCTGCCAATTCACCGAAGAGCCGGGCTTCTGAGTGGTCAGAGGTTCAAAATACCCAGCACAGAGCCTGGCACCAACTGGCATCTCCCATGGGAAGAATTAGTTTTCTCTCGTCAAAAGTTTGGGTTGAAGTCCTAACCTCTAGCCCCTTAGGGTGGATCACTGCAGATGTAATTAGAGAACACGAGGCCATATGGAGAAGGGAGACTCCAGGTCCCTGTTCGATTTCACCAGTGTCCTTACGGGACGACAAGGACACACAGGGAGGGTGCCACACGATGATGATGGCAGACAGGAGTGATGCGGCTGCAAGGCACAGGATGTCAAAGCTGCAGCAAGAACAAGGCAGGAAAGAGTCCCCTGTGAGTCAGAGCTGGGAGGTGACACACCGCTGCTGCTTGAGACATGCGGCGTGTGGCTGTGTTACAGCAGCCACAGGGAACTCACGCAGGGCCCATTCTTCTTTCTTGGCCTCAGTCTAGTATTCTGAAACATGGGCACGATGGTTCATCAGGAGGCAAGGAGACCCTGTCTCATGTGTACACGCTTATGTCACCTCAGGTGCCAGGCCCTGACTATGGCGGCTCAGGTGAATAAACCATGGAGTCGCCTAGATCTGCACAGATCTGTGCAAAGGTTTCAATGGAAATACTAAGTGGGCCACTGGAGGAGAAAGAACGCCTCCCCCAGGGAACACATTTGCAGCAGCTTTCGGATCCCACACGCCTGCCTGTGACGTGATGCTCTGAAAGGGGCGGGAAGGTGAATCGTAGCTCCCCTCCTTCGAAGACCTCACCTCAGCTTTTGCAAAAGCTCCAAACATTGAGTTTCATGAAGACATCGTCATGGTGGCGGAATACAAAGCGGATCAATAATGGGCAGCTCGTTTTCATGTTAATTAGCCAGCTGTGCAGGAAGACAACATAGATCAAGTCTACTCTTGCTCTCTGGGGCTATGGCACCGGCTCAGCTTGCTGATGTTCAGGCACAGCTCCCAGCAAGCACCAGACTATGCCAGGGCCCGAGCTTCTGCCCTCCTGGAAACTCCCTATGAAGACATTCGGATTTGTCTCAGAGCTGTGACAGTCCTCGCGTTAAGCCCAGTGTCCCTGCACAGGCTGGCAAGCCAAGCCTCCTCCTCCTCGAATATGCATTCGCTTGAATGCATATTAAGCGTGTACTTGTTTGCTAGCACTTAGTCCATTAGTGTAAGTCTACATATTAAATAAGTCATTGTCATTATCACTTGACACTGAGATGCATCATGGGCACAGGTCTCTAAAGATCCTCAGAGCAAGCTGCCATACTTGTTTTCTTTGGTCTGGGATAAGAAAGAGAAAGCAGTCTGTGACATCCGGGAGCTAGCCTGCCACTCACAGCTGGGCTGTGGCATTCTCCTGCTGAATAGATATGATTTGCCATAGCAACTGCAGACAAGGTAATTCTGTGTCCGTAACGGATTATGACACAACAAGGCCACCCCACGGTCACTTCTGAACTCAAACACAAGAACATGATCCAAACCACAAAATGAGTGACAGTGACCTCTTTTTCTATTAACACTTTACCTCAAACCAACCTCACACCTTCCTTCTTACCTTCTGCATAAAAAATATGAGGATACCCAGGGAGAGAAATGCCCGAATTCTGACAGTACCCAGGCCAGAGCAAAGCCCCACTTCCTGGAACCCACTCCCAAATTTCCTAACACAGAACCAGATCCTATGCATCCTAACACCCTCTGGCTCCTCTGGGACATCCTTCCTCTTTGCAAACGCGTCTGTGTCCAGCTACCTAGCAGTAAGTTTCTGGTCATCTTTGGCTGGATGCCACTAGCAGGGATTTCACCCTACTCTGGCAGAGACCGACTCAGGGTAGCAAGCTGCCTGGGATTCTTCCGTATCTGACCACCAGAAAGAGCTTTCTCTCTAGCCTCCTTCTGCTACCAAACAGGCATCCCATCCTCACAACCTCCAGGCTGCGTTTTTGGCCTCTGGAACTCCCGAGGGTGGTGGTGTTCCAGCACTGGCAGGGGCGAGAGACCACTCTGTGCACACGATCCTCTTCCCAGGGTCCTGCTCTGGCTCCCTTGGACAGGTGCTCAGAAGTGCAGGGCGTCTTTGGAATTGTTCTGCCCAGCTGCTCATGTCTGGCTGCATTTCTTTGCTGTGTCTCTAGGCCCCGCCCTCATCCCCAGGGCAGTCCATAGCCCTGAAGGATCACTGTGCAGAAGAAATGCCTCCGTGGGCAGCTGTCAGTCTGCTTTACGCTGTGCGCCCTGAGGCAGAGACCATGTCTGCTGCACCTCAGGCACCTGCAGCCCTGGGCACCAGCATCCTGCCTGCCCTGGCTGCCGAGCAGAAGCAGGGAAGGGGCAGGGGCGATCACTGAGCTTCCCAGCTACCTTGATCTCCTCACTGCATCCAGTCCGCTGTAGATCAAGTCCCACTGCGAGAGTCACGAGACCTGGTTTCTGGCCCCCTCCTCTTCGAGTAAGAGCCATCATTTCATTTGCACTTCACTTTCATCACCAGCACCAACAGGGAGCATTCCTTACTGAGCCATTTCCAGTCCCTGGAGTTCATAATCACCAAGCTACAGGAAGGAGAAACAGCCACAATGCTCTCCCGAGAAGCACACACCGGGCAGTCTGCTAGAGCAGGTCTGGGGTGTCCCCAGATGGGTGTCCAAGGGTCATGGTACAGAGAAGTCCCCGCAGCGAGCTTGAGATGCCTCTGTAGTGAGGTCTGCTCCCAATGCTGGTTCCAGGCTGGGGTCTAGAGTGGGACTGCTGAGCAGCTCCCTACTCCCCAGAGAAGAGAGCAGCTCACTGCTTGTGCACCTGCTCTCCTTTCCGGAGTCTGGAATGGGGCACCTGTGAGGTGCCCAGGGTAACTATGTGACCAGTCCCCTGTCAAATCCGGGGGTCCTGGTAGGACGACACTTTGCAGGTGTCTGCACGAGTCACTTCTGGAGCCACGTCCGTCCTGTGTCACTCTGCTACAAGAGGAATCTCAGAAGCTCCTACTGGGCTTTCCTCTAGACTTGAGCCCATGGGCCTGTTCCCTTTGCTGATTTTTCCCTGTATGCATCTCAGCCGTGAGTTCACTGTATGCTGAGCTGGGGGAGTCCTCGGGGACTCTCTGACCTTGGGCACACCCACCACAGGCTCCAGGTGGGAGGTTTACTGTCAGGTTCTGAGGCAGGTGCGGACTCAGGTGCCTGAACTGAGAGGCTGACGTCAGGATGGATGACAAGTCAGGTATTAAAGGGCTGTGAGCTACTTCGTGCTCCTTACATGACAACACCACCACTGGGGCCGAACAGCTTTGTACATCTGGCTGGGGAGAAAAATGACGCAGTAGCTTCTCCACAAACAGGCCACCTTTCAGCACTGCTAACTCCGGTGCTGAGGGGACCCATCACTGAAGGCCACACAGGCAGGCAGTTGCTAGGGTAAATCCTAGGGGCTCCAGCAGTTTCCCTCTTCCCTGCATGCAGGTGAGGCTGCAGGGGAGGAGTGATGCCTAGGAGGCACCTCCTTTTCCTCCTGCTTCTTCCTGGGGGATCCTCCTTCCGCATCTCTGCAGCCCACTCTACACCCAGGAATCGCAGCTGCAATTGCAAACCCGTCTCCTTTCGTTTATGCCAGACTTCCGACCTGCTCTGTCCATGCACCTCTCTCCTTCTTGGAGGCACAGAGAAGCACTCTGTTGGAAGCACTCCAAAATGGAGGTGAGCAGACGCAGTTAGGGGCCGGGCTGCGGAGCGGCAGAGGGAAGGGAGTTCCTCTCCAGTGTTGGGTTGCTTATTATAAGGGAAGTCTCTTCCAGGAGATGGCAGAGTAGATTGAGAGAAGGTAGCTGGAGGGACATCAGGCTTGCTGGGGCCTTCAACACTGGGCTGTGGTACCTGGGAGGCAGCTGTGGCAGTGAGAGCTGCCAGGACCAGCTGCCACACGGAGTCACGCGCTGCTGTGCAGGGATGTGGAGCCCCACAGTCTTGGGGTGCAACCCTGTCTCTGCCACGCTGCAGCTGTGTGGTCCAAGAGCACTTTCAGACAAGGACGAAGCTCATACCTACCTCAGAGGCTGTCACACATGTCTAACGAATGTGAAGACCCTCTACCCATCAGGAAGTACTGTGCAGTAACAGTAGCATGCATTTATGTAGCACTTTCTGTGTGCCAGGTACTAAACACTTAACTCATTCAATCCTGACGTCCACACTGAGGTGGTTACCAAGACTATGTCCATTTTCCAGCTGGGGAAACTGAGGCACAGAGTGATGACGAGATTTGCTTTGCGTCACACAGCCCATAAACGGAAGATCTGGGCTTTGAACCCAGGCAGGTTGACTCCAGAGTGTGTGCTTGTTAGTGTGATTTGTTCGGTGGTGTTTGGAGAGGTTGGTCTGGTAGATGGTGAGCTACTGAAACTGCAAAACTGCTGGTAGTCACTCTAATACATATGTACTCCCACCTCCAGCAGCAACACAGCCAGGGGCAAGGGCTCTGAATGCAGGCAGCCTTGGGCGAGGTACCAGCTTTGTGTCTTTCTAGCTGACAAGGTATTTCAGATTTAGAGGCCTCAATTTCAACATCTGTAAAATGGGAACAGCCAGGGCCAGTGCCATGGCAGAGTGGATTAAGCTGCCACCTGCAATGCCAGCATCCCACCTGAGGACCGGTTTGAGCCTTGGATGCTCCACTTCTGATCCAGCTCCTTGCAAATGTGTCTGCAAAAGCAGCAGAACATGGCATGGGGAGACCCACCTAGGAGACTGGGATGGAGTTCTGGGCTCCTCTGTTTGGCCTGGCCCAGCCCTGGCCATTATCTCCTCATCCCCAAATAAAATGAAAATAAATATGCATTTGAAAATAATGTATACATACTAGCTGGCTTATTCTGAGTATATATTAGCAAGTATTATTTTTGAATTATTGATAGGATTTGTATCTATTGATATATATCTCAATATATTTGTATTCACTCTATCAAGCGATACAGTGAAAGGGGGAGGGAATGACGGCAGGAGACAGAGAGAGAAGCAGTGAACGAGGCATTCACCCAAGCTTTTGTACTTTTCCCGATTCTCTTGGGGTCCCCGCCTGCTGAACCCTGAGCCCAATGATGCAGCTGCCACTGCGGCCAGCCGATCCTTCTAAGGCCCACGGAGTTCGGCTGTGCAGGGCCTGCCAACAGCTTGACCCATCCACCTGCCCCCAACACTGTCCAGGAGGCACGACCTCCCTGTACAGCCTGCCTGACAGCATCCCCGGGTGCGGCGGGCACACCTGCTTAGACAGCAGGCGTGTCACTGCTGCTCGCCATGGAGCACTGGCTGGCAGGGTGACACATCACCTTTCTCTGCTTCTCCTCTCTGTCTCCCATCACTCTGACCTCAGGACTTGATACCTGCACCTCTCACATATAGCATCAGCACTTAGACCCAGCCCAAGTTCTGTTTTCTAGGAAATGGAAACTAAATCAAAGTTATCAAGACAACAGGCCAGGCATGATAGGTGCGAGCAAACGCTTTATAAACAGTCTCTGATATCTAGGTGGACTCCCTTGGAAGGATCCTCCGAGTCTAAATCTAGCAGAAGCAGGACCTACAGTTATTGGTAAGTCAAGTTCATGGTTAACAGTGCAGGGCAACTGTATTCTGAACGTAGGTTCCAGTGAGACCTGCAATGTCCCTCGGCTGGTCTACTTGCAATTCAAAGCTAAAGGCAATTCTGATCTTTTCAACACCTAGATCTCCCTGATGTCTGTCCTCATCTGAGTCTGGGAAGGTATCTGTTACCTTCAGCCTCTCTCTGTTTGAAACTTTTCTGAGGCTCCTTGTCTCCTTCAGGAGCAAGGAATTCAGAGCTACCTTCTGCTGCAATAGCGCCCAGCTTTCTCTCTGGCCTCATCTCCTCCTCATGCCCACTGGCTTTAGCCAGAGCAAGCATCTGCTGTTTTCTACACAGTCTGCCCAGAAAGGAGTCGGACCCGAGCCCTGTGGCTGCGGGGCCAGTGCTTCCCCAGATCAGAGCAAGTCAAGCTCATTTTGTAGGAGGAGCTTGGGGGAGGCTCTGGTCCTGTCTGAGACATCATCTTTCAAGAGGTATTTGATGGGCTTTGCGCTGAGCCTAGTTTCAGGGAGCCAGGGTAACTACAGCCACCCTCTCTATACAAACCCACACGAGCCTCTCCTCTGCCCCCCGTGCCCTGCTCTGCCCCAGCCCAGTCAGAGGAGAGACAGGGTAGTCCACCTGTCTGGCAGATGAGTGTGAAATGCGATCTCTGCGGGGGACCCAGGGGCCAGGAGCAGCCGGAGCTCACGAGCCGTGCTGGCTCCATGTCGCAGTCACGTTTCTCTGCCTCGAGTCCCCTCCAGCTGCCTTCGTGCTGAGTGGTTTGAGAACCTGGCTTATGACTCATCCCCTCCCTTCAATCTCCTGGGTCAGCTCTTCCTGTCGGGGAGGACAGCACGCGTTTCCTGCCATCCCCACAGCCCACAGCTACTGGAGGGCTCACGGCCACTTATGCAGGAGAGCACGGCGAGGAGGAGGGCACGTTCTCCACACCAAGGACTCCAGCTTTATCACTACACGAGCCCTGTGACCCTGGACAGGGCCATCTGGTCCCAGAACCCGTCTCCTTTCAACTGGACCATGAGCCCTGCCCAGGTACACACTCGCTCCCAGTGGGGGCCTACAAACACCATCAAGGCTCTGCCATCACGAGTCATGGAATCTTCAAATTCATAGTCACATGTGCACTGTTCATGACCTCCTTCATGTGCTGTAGGTGAAGTATAACTGAAATATAACTTTCAGAGATTACCTACCATGATATATGTGAGGTCCGCTATTCCTGCATCAGTATTCTGTGTAATATTATACTTTTACATCAGGGGGCTAGAAATATAGAATTTATTGCACAATTGTTTCTGACCTGGGACACTCTGTCTGGACTCCGTCATGCGCACATCCACCTGCATCTTCATTACAACCTTAGCACAGGCATTCATTCATTGCCATGCTGCAGGTGATGGCACTCAGACAGTCACCTGCATACAATCACCCAAGTCCTCAGTGGTCAGCTGGGCTTCCAAAGTCCCTCCATGTGATCTCATCAGCTTGAGAGTCCAACAACCCTCTTTGGCTGATGGGAAGACAAATGCTCAGAGAAGTGACCTGCCCAAGGTCACACTGGGACTGGCGACACAGCTTCATACTGGAAGCAGACCACAGACCCCAGCACCAGAACCAGGCTCCTGTAGGCAGGAAGCTCTTTTCCTCCTATCTGTTCCTCTCTTTCTTTCCTAAGTCATTCTGGGGTGGATGAGCTGACGCAGGCTCAGAAACCACTCTTTCTGGAAACAGCCGAGCTTACTGGTGGGAGAAAACACCTCTCCAACATCTTTCGGTAGGAAGTTTGTTATGGTGCTCATGGCTGCTTCCCACTGGAATTGGAAGTCAAGTTGGTTCAAATTAAAAGCAAAATTCGTGTTTGCTGCATCTCTGCACACCCAGCGGGTCTTAGCCGAGTTTTAAGAATGCAATCTATCTTAATTTAGCATGGCTTTGAGATCCCTGACTCCCTTCTCCTCCTTGCCTGCTTCAGAAGGAGGGTGCGGTGGCACTGCTCTGTGCAGTCCACCAGAAAGGAAACAGAGCTGAGCAGCAGGGGAGTGGATATGAGGTGCGTTTAACCTGGGTCAGGACATCTCAAAGTCCTTTGACAGAAATTTCTGGGGCTGGTGTCATGGCGCAGCGGGTTAACCCACTGCCTACATCCTACATGGGCTTCAGTTCTTGTCCTGGCTGCTCCACTTCCAGTCCGCCTCCCTGCCAGTGGCTGGGAAAACCAACAGAAGATGGACCAAGTGTTTGGGGTCCTCCCAACCAGATGGGAGACCCAGATGAAGCTCCTTGCTCCAGCCTGGCCCAGCACTGGCAGTTGTGGCCATCTGGGGAGTGAAGCACAGGGTGGAAGATCTCTCTCTCTCTTTCAAAATGAATAAATAAATCTTTTTTAAAAAAACCTAGAAACTCCCAAGAACAGCAATGCTAGTAGTTCCCAGGTTACAGGGGCAATCCCAAAAGAGAACTGTGGAGAAGAGGTGCCCGGTCAAACTTCCCTAAGGCAGGTGGATGTGACAGAGTGGAAGGAACAGCTGGGATTATGGCTACGGCAAGCCAAGATTATAACAGCAGCAGCAGCAAAAAGACGGCACCAAGAGTCTCATGGGGAAGACAAGGCAAGGCTGGAATGGGAGTCAAGCAGCAGGGTCAGAAACCAAGATGATTGGCACAGGATGCAATGGGTGTGAGGAACAGACAAGGGACGTGGCTCGTGGTCAGTCACTTCCTATGAGAGGGAGCATGGGACAGGGTATGGAATATTCTGGTGACAAAAGGACCCACATCTGGGCTGAAATAGCTGTGATGTTAGGAGAAGGATTGGATGGGAGCCCCCACTCCTTTAAGATTTATTTTTATTTATTTGAAAGAGTTACAGAGCGAGGTAGAGACAGAGAGAGAGAGGTCTTTCATCTGCTGGTTCACTCCCCAGATGGCCGCAACAGCCAGAGCTGCGCCGATCCCAAGCCAGGAGCTTCTTCTGGGTCTCCCACGTGGGTGCAGGGACCCAAGGACTTGGGCCATCTTCTACTGTTTTCCCAGGCCATAGCAGAGAACTGGATCAGAAGAGGAGCAGCCGGGACTAGAACTGGCGCCCATATGGGATACCGGCGCTGCAGGCCGGGGCGTTAACCTGCTGCGCCACAGTGCTGGCCCCAAGCTCCCACTCCTTTAAGAGTTCCGGGGAGAGCCCATGTTGACCATAGAACCTAACAGTGTGAGGCTGCCTCAGTGCTAACAAGCAGCTCTGCTCCTTTCACCAGGGGCAAATGTGACCCTTACTGACCCCACACTCTCCAGGGTACTGCGCGGTGCCTTTGTAATAGGCTGCTCTCAACACAGCATCTGGAATGATCCTGGTGAGACCCTTCCTGGGTCCCCTCGCATGGGTCTGTGCACCCACAGCCCTGGGTCAGCTCTCTGGCCTGCCACACTGGCCCCCTGTCGCTGTTCAAACAGGCCGCACCAGGCCCTGGCACCTGCCCTCCCTTCAGTCCGGGTTCCTTCCAGGACTGCTTCTCCTCCATTCTTACCATGCACTCCCTTACCTCCAACAAGGCCTTGCACTAGGCTCCCTTCTCTGGCTACCCCATGTCAAACCACAACCTCCTCCCTCACCCTGGGACTCAGCTGCCCTTCCTGTAACACATACCCTCAAGACGCATCCTACCAAGTTTTTTAGCTTGTTCACCATCCGTCTCCTCATCTACACATTAGAATGGTGGAGGCAGGTTGGTCAGATCCCTGCTGGGGCCACAATACTTAGAACAGGAGCTGGAATACAGTAGGTGCTCAAAAAATAGCAAGCACAGAAAACCCATTTCACAGGCAAACTTCATGTCCCAGTGCTTTCTGTCCTGCCTCCTTCTCTACCCCACACGCTAATGCTCCAGCCCCTGGGATGCACTTTCTACTTGTTACCTCCTCGCCTTGCCTGTTCCAGTCCTTTCCACTCCTCACAGCCAGCAACCAGCACTTCTTTGCATGAGACCATCTATGACACCTCCTGGTTGGAATTTTATCTTAAGCCTCTGCAATCCCTACCTCCAAATGTCTTTTCTCCAGCAAGTCACTACTTGAGCCTGGCCTGGTTTGATCTCCAGCCCCTAATCAGCTCCCTAAGGGTACACATTCATTTTCCTTTCTGGGAGTTTCTAACATCAACAAACTAGTTTATGTTCCAGATACAGCAAGAATTCTCTTCCAGACTTCATCCATTTATGCAGTAAGCTAATGAAAACATTTCTATAAAACAGGGCCAACTGTAGAGCACAATGGTTAAGAAAGATGATAGGCACTGGAGACGGACAGGTCTGGACCAACCCTCAGCTCTGCTACCCATGAGTGGTGGACCCTTCAGCAAGTCAGCTCCTCTCTCCAGATCTCAGTGCCCTTAGCTAGAAAATGAGAGGAGGTTAAGACTCAATGGAGGGGGCCGGCACTGTGGCCTACCAGGTTAAGCCACTGCCTGTGGTGCCAGTATCTCATATGGATGCTGGTTCAAATCCCAGCTACTCCACTTTCAACCCATCTCCCTGCTAATGCATTTGGGAAAGCAGAAGATGGCTCAGGTGCTAGGGCCCCTGCACCCATGTGGGAGACCCTAAAGAAGCTCCAGGCTTTGTATTGGCTCAGCTCCAGCCATTGTAGCCCTTTGGGGAGTGAAGCAGAGGATAAAAGACCTCTCTCTGCCTCTAACTCTGCCTTTCAAATAAAGAAATAAATCTTTTTTTTTTTTTAAAAAGACTCAATAGGCTTGTTGTAGGTGAGGCCCTCAGATGCTCTGCGGGCATGCTCTGGCCATCTTTGGAACTAGGGTGGGCTCCCAGTTTACACAAATGTCTCATAGGAAACTCTGTCCCACTTGGAGACTCCAATCCCCTGAAGACAGCAGGCACCTCTGCACGCCTGGGAGGAAGTGTGGGCTGGCAACAAGGCAGCAGTCAACACGGGGGTCCGGTCCCCACCTCAGCCAATGGCACCCAAGTCCCGCTGCAGAAGATGCTGTCCTGTTGTTCCTGCTGTGCAGTGGGCTGGGCTGCTGTGTTACCCTGACCACTCTGCCACTTCATGACACATTCTTACAGACTTTTAAAGCCAGCTCTTATGGGTAAGGGGCTGGGGAGGGTAGAAGATGTACTGAGTTGAACTGGTAATGAACTGCTTTCTGACCGTGCTTAGTAAGAGATGCTCGCCTCCTCTGCTGGCTCGCCATCAGCAGTCTGGCTGCCTAATTAGATTAACCAATAATTTCCCATTTGACACTGGGCTGCTTGAGGATGTGGGGGGTAACTCTGCTTCTATCCCATTGGTTCCTGTCTAAGGGAATCGCTCAATTTGCCTCTAGGATTCAAGCACACAGTCCATTCTCACCATTTCCCCAGCCGACCGGGCCTCGTCATGCCTCCGAGCGTTGCCTCGCGCCACTGCCTCCACTGGGAATGCTTGCCTCGGATCCGTCCTGCTCAGAGTAATCCTCGCAGACCTCTGAGCCCAGGTGTACACTGCGAGCGGAATGAAGGAACGCGCCTGGGCACCCTCAGGGCAAAACGAGTGGCTGCTTTACCATCATCCCCCAGCTCGTTAGAAAATTAATATTAATGGCTAATGTGAATTAAGGACCAACGCAGGCCAGATGTTTCTCAAACATTGTAGAACCAATCACAGCAGCCCTTCAAGGAGGGAAGATGGCATTGGCATTTTTGTATTTTTAAAAACCAGGTGAGGTAAAATATATAACATAAAATCTAATCTTTACTTTTTTGTGTGTGTGTGTCCAGCCATTGTTACTATTCATTTCCAGAACATTCTCTTGATCCCAAACTGAAGCTCTGTGCTCACTAAACCCAGCCACAGTCCCTGCCCCACTGAGATCTGGTGACCCCTGGCTTCTCACTTGCAGATTGAGGAAAACTGTGGCTCAGAGACATGAAGGGCCTTGGGCAAGGTCACCCAGCTGGGGTCTGAGGCCAGCCCTCCTCTCTGGACGCTCATGCTGGTGTTGTTTGTGCCTCCCGCCTTCCCCAGACACTGCCCCTACGCCTCTATTAGAGCACAGGACCACAGAGAAGAGGTTCCTTCTCCACCGCCCCCTTGGTTCATCCCCACTCTGCATTCTACATGAATGCCTGGCCTGCTGAAGGAGCTCAGCACAGAGACAGAACAAATCACAGGCCGAGTCGACAAGCGACACCGTGTCATCCTGACCCAGGGGTGGCGAATGGAGCTCAGACTGCAACCTCGGCTCTGTGACAAGCCTGTGCCGAATGCCCATGACATGCCCACCGTGCCAGCTCTTCCTCACAGCCGCCAGCCTGCAAGGCCCCTCCCAGCAGAAAAGGCCCGAGGGCTGGGCTCTGCCTGGGGGGCAAGATTTGTGTTTACATTACCCAGTCAATTCTGTATTTATTTTAGATATTAAGCAGTGACATAAAAGCTGCTGACATTAACCTTCAGGGGTAGAAATTGGCTTTAATGGACCCCATAAAGTTCTTATTGATGGCAGCTGCAGGCAGCATCGCCGTGACCTCAGCAGAAGCCTCCACCGCCATCAATACTGTTGACAATCACTATTGACTAACGCACGGCCAGGCGTGGAGGCAGAGCCGAGGCTCCGTGGCTGCAAGTGGCCGGGGGCGATGCTTTGCATTTCCCATTTATCTGCTAAGGAGCTCCCAGAACCCAGCTGCACATTTCTGGCAGCCTCCGTTGGGAGTCCAGCGCCCTCACTGACTCCACCAGGCCCAGGTTAAAGGATGAGAGTGAGCCGAGTTCCAAGCCGAGCTTTGCCAACGTGCTGGTGGTGCTGTCAGCTGACCTGCTTGGAGTCTCAGTTTGTTCATCTGGCAAACGGAATGTCATTGCGTTACCATGAGGATGAAGGTGCTCTCCCATGTGCCCGCCACAGGCCCTCGGCACAAGGTGGCTGGTGGCCCTCTACTGGAAAATGGCCACACTGTCACACGTCGGCTAACATGTCAGGTGGAATCCATCTCTGCTGACAGTCAGATCTGCGTTTTCATCAGAGGAAACAGGCGAGAGCGGGGGCCAGTGACGCGGATGGGCGAGTGGTGGGGGGGTTGGGGGTGGGGAGCAGGGGGTGGGGGCCAAGACCCTGTTTCAAGCCTGGCTTCACCTCAGCTGGAATCGCCCTTGGGCTCTCTCTGCCTTGGTTCCCAAGCTCCACGTTGGGGATAGGGTGGCATGGGGGAGCGCACGGTGAATAAAGTGAGCCATTCCTACGTTCAGCGTCATGACGTGGGCCCAAGAGTTAACAAAGCTGTTTCTGTAACCCTCCCCTGTGGGGAGCAAGTGGACAAGTGTGTTGTCCTGGGGCATCCAGGCAGGGAAGGGATAAGGAGGCCAGGGGCCTCTTGTTAGAGTCCCCTGCCCAGCACCCTGGGCTGCCTGCCTGCTCTGAGTACACAGGCCTAGAGTTTTGTGGCTGGTGTGAAAGTGAGGTGTGAGACAGAGAGTGCGGCGTGGCAGGGGGAGCAGGCCATAGTCTCCTGTCCTCATTATCCAAGGCTGAAGCTCCTCAGGCTCACTGAATGTCATTATCACCCAACAGAAGCCCAGTTCAGCCGTAATTCAGCTCTCAGGGAATATACAGTCACTGTGGGCGATGCACACCACCCCCCACTCCGTCAGGACTTCATGGAGAATGGGCATTTGTCACCATGGCCAGAAGCCTTCCAAAGAGCAAGCAACCCAAGTCTTTTGCTCGAGCCAGGGCTATGAGAGTAAAGAATGAAGCGTCATAGGCCGAAGCCACAACCTCACCTTGCTGTGTGATCGTGCCGGTCTCTTAACTTCTCTGGGCTACAGTTTCGTTATACTGCATGGTGGGGGCAACAGAACGACTTAAAAGGGTTTTGGGAGAAGACGCGTGGTCACAGGGCTGAGGCACTGGGCCCCGTGTTTGGGGGCCGGTCAGCTGGAACCATTCATGTCATCACTGCTGGTTCCCTCTCGTGAACTTTCAGCTGGGGCACGTGAGCATGGACAATCACAGAACGCTGGGAAGGCCTGCAGGACAGCTGTAGCCAAGTGTTCATCAGAACACGGGTCCCACCAGTGACTGGAGATACACAGTGGCACCCCAAAGGCCCCGAGAAGTCCTGCAGTAAAGCTGCTTGTGTGATGCAGCATCTCCTACGTTCCTCCCCTGAGAACCATCAACATTCTCAGAGCACAGGAAACCGACTTCACGTACATCATTTTAGAGGGAAGGAAACCAAGGGGATGCACCCCACTCAGGGCTAAACCCCGGGCCAGGGATGAAGCTGGGGCTTTCAGTCCCTATTTTCACAGTGCCAGGCCCTGTGCTGCCCCGTGATCCCGGGTTCCTGGGCAGTGTATGGTGGGGTGGGGTGGGGTGGGAGTGGGGGACTGCAGCTTGCCTGGGTGTTGGTGGGAAGGTGGGTGTGGGAGTGCAGATGGTTCCCTAGTGGGCAGAGAGGAACTTTCCAGGTGTCGAGGTCATTGTCCCCCTCAGGAGCTCGGCTTCACCATCAGACCCCAGCAGGACCCTCCTTGGTGCTGCCCGGTATGAAACACGGCCAACAATGAGATATCCCCGGAGCTCAGCTCCAGCAGGGCTGCCGAAAGCCTCGAAAGTGAGCCCTTCCCATCAGCAGTGAAGGGCGGCAGGTAGACCAGCTGTCATCTTTTTCTCCACACACCTCCCAGCCCCGGGGAGGAGCAGCCACAGGGACGGGGATGGAGGAAGCAGTCTGGAGCTGGCACTCCAGAGGTCGCGGGGAAGTTGCAGCAAAGATTCTCATGTTTTGTCATTTCCATGATTTTTGTTTGACTTTGAGTTGACAAGCAGTCATCCGTGGGACTAATGGGATACAATGTGGTCCTGACATACAGATGCTTCCTGACTTGTGATGAGACTATTGGAATTTAAGGCTATCTCTCATGGACAGTGGAGTACCAAAGTCCAAAGCCTCGCAAGTCAAGCTGGCATTTAATAACCTAACCTACAGGACGCCACAACTTAGCATCTCCTACCTTAGTCATGTTCTCAGCACTCACAGAAGCTGACAGGTGGGCAAAACCACCTAACACAGAGCCTGTTCCGTGGTCAAGCTGAGTATTGCGTGTGATTTGTTGAATACTGCCCCCAAAGTGAAAAAGAGAATGGTGGTACCGGTACACTTTCACACCATTGTGCCGTCAGCAGTCGGCAGCTACCTTGTGTGGGTGCATTCCAGAACAACCCAATCAAATCAATCAACATATTATCACCTCACTTTTTCGTGTGTTTGTATGTGTGGTGAGACCATTCAAAGTGTACTCTGACAATTAGGAAGAACACAGGATATTCTTATTAACTGCAATCACTATGCTATGCAACTGTTAAACCATGCACGCTTATTTCCCCTTTGATCAACATCTCCCCTCCACCAGGAGTTTCAAGTTTTCCCTAAATGGTAGTCTGGGTGGAGTCTCCATCCTCTGACCAATACGAAATGTCGGGCACCTGGAGGCTGGAGCTTGCCCAAGGTGGACTCAGGCGGAACCAGGCACTGCTCATTCCATAGGCACTGGCCCGTGTCCCCTCTGTTCCTCCAAACATAGGCAGCTAGCAAGCAATAGCCCAGCCCTGTCAGCACCTCCCTGATCTGGACAGAAAGGGCAGTGGCCAATCCTGGCATGTCACCCACAAGGGGATATTTCACATGACTGTGCACGAGGCTCTGACTTTCAACCACTAAGAGCAAAGCAATGTTTCACCAAGTTCACCAGAGTTAGAAGCGACGGGGCGTAAGATCAATACTGTGGCAAAAACCCCAGCCCACAACCTCCATGCCTGGCATAGGCCAAACGGACCACTCACCAGTCTCTGTGTTCTCATGCTCCGTGTCGGTGAGCGTGAGGTTGGAGTTGGCGCGACTGGACAGGCAGGAGCTGCGCCCCGACCGCGTGCTCCGGCCCCACAGCCGCATGGGGTGCTCGGGGGACAGAACAGTATCGGCCTCCATGTCGGCATCGGAGCTGGCGCCCATGGAGTAGCCACAGTGGGGAAGGCCGATGTCCGTCCGGTACAAGGTCCCGTGAGGAGGCGTCACCTCCCCCAGCCCCAGCTCACGCAGGCTGAAATTCGCACCTGGGAGGAGAAACACATGAACCTATGTCAGCGTCTCTAGCAGAAGCCCCAGCCTACCCCAGGATTCACAGTGGGGGTTCCACGTCCATGCCTTTAGTTCTAGCTACTTCCTCTACCTATAGGGCTCTTCCTGCCCCTTCTCCACCAGCCCAAGTCCTCCACTTCTCTTAGGGCCCTAATCAGGCGCACCTGCTCTTTCAGTGCCTACACCTGGGAAGAACTTGCTGCTGCTGCTGCTGCCTTCTGCCCTTTTTCCACTCCTTGGCCTTGGTCACACAGCACAGCGGGGCTGCAGGGCCTGACTACACAAGAGAGGACCTAACCTCTTGTTCATTCCTAAATCCCTGTGCCTACAACTAAATCCCATATTCAGAAGGAGCTCAATTAATGTCCGGTAAGTTGCATGGAGGGTTCTGATCTCCTCCCCCGGGCAGGACTTGTCAGTCCGTCTGGAGCAGGACAGAAGCCCAGCTGATGAGCCCTAAGTGGCGCCCCTGGGACCAGCAGTTCAGGAGCACCCAGATCAGGAGTGTAAAGAAGTTGGTGACCAGCAAAGTCAGCCTTGCACAGGGAAAGGGGGCTGGACTGCAGCAGGCAGTCAGCAGAAACCGGTCTCCTAGGGGCTCAGGTAGGACTCCGGACGCCCAGGAACGAGGCAGGGGTAGATGTGGCTGAGTGGAGTTCCCCAAGGTTAGTGCTGCAGGGGCAAAGAGAACAGTGACTGAGCGGGGAGCACAGCGTCTGTGTCACTCCTGAATGTCAACTCAACGACTACTCAGGGACAGCCCCTCCCACACTTCTCATATTCCACGATTGTCTTCAGGGGTTAAGGAAGAGGGGGTGTAGGAAGCACTAAGTGTCATTCCCAATTAAACCAACGATCTGGCGAAACGGACTGACGATCAACTAGTGCCCACAATGGCAGCAGCTCCACTGACCCTGGGTATTCGCGGAGATACAGCAATGAGCAGTGGTGCCTAGCTCCGTGGCGCCGACAGCACAGTGTTTCTCAAACACAAAACTAAGGAGCAAAATCCAGAGTGAGGAGCACAGAGGCAGAATGTGAGATGTCTGGGGTGGGTGGGGGCTCGGAGAGCACACGGGAACAGAGCAGACAGGAGAGGTGGATGCCCAGGCTTTAAAGGCATCCTATAACCGTGGCTAGGACTAGGAGGAGGAGCTGCCAGAGAGGTAGCCGGGAAAGGCAGCAGAGACGGCATCCTATTGCAATTGGGTCTCACTCTTACTCAACAACCCTGCTCTCCCGGAGTGGCCTTGTCATTTCTGTCTCCAACACCTGTCACCCTTGCTGCAGGGCTGGCGCTCAGTAAGTGACACACACACACACACACACAGGCAGCACTCTGCAGCATGCATAACAATAGAGGGAGACAGGTTGGGGTGCTGTGGTAACACAGGCTGCAGAGTGAGCCTGCTCTCCAGGCGGCTCATGAGGGCACAGCCTTGGTTTGAGGTTAAAGTCATGAGAGACTCCCACACTGGTTGGTAAATACTGTCACTGGCTTCTGAGCCACCTCAGTGCCTCCCAGGCTCTGCTCTGCCCACTCTAGTACCTCCCCTACCCTGACTCGCCCATTCCCTCCTGATCCAGTTTCTAAACAAATGGCTGGTGTCAGCAGGCTTGGCATAGCAGGTGCCTCTGGGCTGTGTTCAGTGGCCAGGCAGACATTCTGATTGGCTACGGCCAGGGCCAGACCAGATGTGAAGTATTTTGAGTCTCACCCCTGTGTGTCATACTCCAATCTGCCCTCATAGTTTGCCTGCTTTCTAACGCAAAAAAAAAAAACAAAAAACAAAAAACAAAAACAAACAAACAAACAAACAAACAAAAAAAACACCACCCTCCAAACTGGAGCCAAAATCCCTCAGTCCACTTCCTTCCCTCCATGTACCCTACTCCCTGGCCCCTCTGAATGACAGTCCGCACTCCTGTCCTGCTCCCCTCCCCAGCCCAGCTTTCTGTAATATTGGGCTGGCCCTCTCAGGAGAGGCCACTCATGTGTTATGAAGAATGACTGCTCCATTTAGTGAGAAATCAAATTTGTTTGCCACAAACAGCCTGGGCTGCACTGACTTCCATATGGCTCGCCCTGCATAGCCTTTTGAGCATCCAGACTCTCCGCGTCCATATGAGGGAGCTGAGGCTTCTCTGCCAACCCCAAGGACTCAGTGCTGCTGTGGAGCCAGCTGGCCCCTGTGATGTGTGAGCTTGTAAGATTTCATCAGCTGTGAGGAGTCCTCGGGGTCGGCTCTCTCTCTGTCCCTTTGGCCTGTTTCCTGAGGAGTCAGGACACAGGTCAACATCCTGCCTCACTCAACACCAGGCTCTCCAATCTTGGGCCACTGATTGCTCTGGCTTTCACGTTCTTGCCTTTCACTGGGACGGTCATCCCCGACCTGTACCTTTAAAGCGTTTTTGAGGATCATGGAAGGGAAGAGAGCTTTGTGAAATGCTATGCACCTGCTTGCTGCTAAAATGAGCACGCTCCTTGGTTGTTCCAAAGATGAGATGGGCTCCTCTCTTGACCCTCACGTGCTAGGGCAGCATCTAAGTGGGGCAGGACAGAGCTAGAGGACAGCTTTAGACCTTTGTTTTTCTTCCTCCCCACATTTTGAGACCCAGAGGTTGTAAATCAGAGCCAAGAGCATTTACAAAGAAGCTGGTCTGTGCCAGGCACCAGCATCAAGGACTTATTTCCAGTCCTCATCAATCCTCTGTCACCTTAGGTTCTGTGGTCCCATTGCACAGTCGGGGAAGCTGAGAGCAGCACCAATGGCAGAGCCAGAATTCAAACCCAGATCTCTTGGTTGCCAAAGCTTAAGCTCTTGAACCACAAACTGGGGGACAGCTGCAGAGCCCTCATTTTTCCAAGTGCAAGAGGCAGCCCTGCTAACAGGTCACTTTCCCGGGGATCCAGGCCTGTGGGGAAGAATGGAAATGAGAAGGCCATAGATAGGCTTGTGTGTGGGAGAGAGAGACAGTGACCTCCTTCTGCTGTGGTCTGGGGCATCCTTGTTGAGGGATTCCACAACACTGTAAAAATGTGCATACATTTCACAGCCCAATGTATGGCTGACCGTGTCCATGGAGGAAGAGAGAAGGGCTCATCTGGGATTGACAATGTATGAGTTGGCTTTTCATCCCTGTAACAAAACACCTGAGGAAGTCACTTATGAAGGAAGGAGGCTGATTATGCCTCCTGGTTTTGGAGGTTCACAGTCCAAGATCAGGTGCAGCCTACTGGTTCAGCTGTCTGGTGAGTCCAGAGGGTGTCAGTGGCAAAGGCCTGCAGAGGAGGGGTCACGTGCAAGGCAGGAAGGAGAGGAGGGGCCCGACTCAGGCTTATGTAACCAACCCTCTCCTGGGAAATACCTTCTGAGGGCACGCCCCTAGGAACCTAAGGACCTCCCAGCAGGTGCACCTCCTAAATGCCAAGAACTGTTGACTTTGGGACTTAAACCTAGGGTCAGTTAGGGAGCCAAATCATGTTCAAACCATAGCAGGTAGTGACCCACCAGGCAGCAGAGAGGGCTCAGGGTTCTGCAGGCAGAAAAACAGCAATCACTGGGGCACCCGCGTAGGAAGGCACCATGGCAACAGGTGTGTGAACCGAGCTTGGATTAGCGGGGCAGGACCATGGGTGGTGAGTGCCGATAGGCAGGGGACAGCATCTAGGGAGACAAGCAAGTTGGGAAGGCTCTCTTGGGCCAGGTTCAGGGGCTCAGTTTAAGGGCATTGCAGGGTCGTCCCCCAGTTTCACTCTGGCTGCAGTGCAGAGAATGGCTCCCGGGAGCCAGCTCTGGGTGGAGGGCTATCGGTGGTTAACCCTCCAAGAGATGGTGGAGGCTGGCACTGGGAAGTGGCAGCGGGGAGGAGTGGCGTGGGAAGGTCTTCCAGGTAGGCTGGACAGGCACCAGTGAATACTGTGGGAAGCGGACATGAGAGGGTCAGGCTCTGACTTAGCCTCCCAACTACCAAATGCTAAGTTCTAAGCATCTCAGCAACGCCTTATTCTCAAAGCTACACGGGACTGATACAAAGAAGTTGCAAGTTTGTTGACTGAAAAATAACAACTCAGAAGGACTGGCACTTACTGGGTGCCACAAGTCTCTGCAGATGAGTGGGTGGGCGAATCACTCTTGCCCGTCCAGTAGATGCGGGGGGAGGCTCAGAGGAGACCCTAATTAATTCAACTCTAGGCAGCTGACACCAGAGGCCAGCGCCCTATCCCACCTGGCTAGGTGGAGGGGGAAGGGAAATAAAGCATGAAGAGTGAGTGACAGGCCAGGCTCGTTACCAGATCCAGGCGCCCAAATAGCGGAGACTTGGTGTACAACCGGCTACCCCCACCCTCGCTTTGGTTCCGGCCCAGCAGGGCTCGCGCCCAGGTGGACACCTGCGCTGGGGCCCACCCTCACCTGCGCGGCAGAATTCCTCGGCCTCCTGTGGCACCATATCCTTGACGCGGCTGCCGTAGGCCAGGCGGGCGTCCTGGTCGTAGGCCTTGAGGGTCTCGCTGGAGCTGTAGGATTTCTGCGGCGTTTTGCCCTCCTCGCTGTCGGCCGACGAGCCGGTGTAGCGGCGCTCGGCGTCCCGGCGCCGGGTCAGCGAGCGGTAGGGCTTCCTCTCCTTCACGTCCATGGCCCCCGGCCCGCGCTCCTCCACATCCACCGGCAGGGGCCTCGCCGCACTCAAGGCCTCGCGGCCTGGAACCGGGGGACACCAAAGACAGGGAGTGAGCTAGGGCCTCGTGATGACGTAGCAGAGACCTGCTCCCTCACTGCCACGCAGCCAGCGCGAGGGCCCCTGCACGCAATCCCGTCTCTGCGGCTTCCTCTGTCTGCCGCGAAGATGCCTCGGCCTCTGCTTCAGTGAGCTTACCGAGGAAGTGACGCCAAGGCCGGAGCGCGCTGGGGTGGGTAGCGCCACCCCCGGACCGGAAGTGCACCTGTTTTATTCCCACAGTGGGCCAGCTGGGACCGGGCCGACCTAGCATTCCCAAGGGCTCCTAGCCAAATGAACGACTCCATGCCGGCACCGGAATACACGTTTTGCACATATTATCTCATCAAATGGTTTCACATCCTCAGATGCTACTCTCGCCAACTTTTGCGTGTGTGGAAATGAGCCAGGGCATAACCAATCAACCCTCAGGTATCACACACGGATGATTATATAACGATTCACTTTCTGTCTCCTGCCCCTAGCGTGTGAGCTCCCAGAGAGCAAGTGCTCTTTATCTGCTTTCTCCCCTAATCTCTGGCACCTGAGCAAGGTCTGCTGCAAGGTAGGTACCTTGGAAACAGCTGTCTAACCAGCTACCAACCCCATGTGACAGGTGAGAAAACTGAGGTTTGGAGCCTCCTTCAAGATCCCTGCAATGGTGGCGACAGAGCCAGGTGGGAACCCAGACCTGCCTGGCTCTGAAGCCTGCTCTAGGCTGCTTCCCTGGGAACCCCGCACTCCCGCTCTTGCTGCTGCGTCCTTCCAGCCAATCATCTAGAGACTCAGGGGCCTCAGCAGTGCCTCCCTCAGCACCTGGGGAGCACAGGGCCTGCCCCACACAGCTGCATTTGCTGGGGTGTCTGAGCCGGGGGACCTCCTAGTCACCCTCTCGTCTTTCCTCCTCCTTGTTCTGTGGCCCCTACTTTGCACCCTGAGGGATCTGTAAGCTGTGCTGTCACCCGCTTTCTCCTTCCAATGTCTTCCTTTAGCTCTGGTCAGGAGATGGGCAGAATTCAATCCACAAAATGTACCTGAGGTGCCACCTGCTCAGTCCTGTCTTTTCCTTGCTCCGTTTTTCAGAGCAACATGGGTGCACACAACATTGCCTATTTCAGGGTCCTGTTAGAGAAAGAGCAGAGCGACTGGCAGGTCCTGGTGTCAGGGGTCTTTCCCGGGAGCAGCGGGTACCCAGCACCTGCCCGTGCTGCAGTCGGGTAGCAGGGGTGTCTTGTGAGTGGTTAAGATAAACTGGAAAGTCAGATGTCAAGTGTGCGATTTAAAAATGTCCATAATTATCATTCTATTTCAAAATAGTATGCAGACCAAATAAAACACTGGGACGGGGGAATTGGGTCTGAGGGTTACTGGTTTGCGGGTTCTGCCTTCAGTCATGCACAGAAGAGGCAGTCCTTTGATCTGATCATACGCTCTTCCATCCTAAGGCCTCAAAGCCTCTCTCCAGAGCGAGTCTTAGCTTGGCTCCTGTGCGAAAGCCTCCATTTATTTTGTGAATGAACTATCTAGACCCAAATGGATGTCCTAGCCTGGAGTCAGCATCACTTTGCCCTATGGGATTTATTAAGGGTCCTGAAATCCCCCCAATGCAATTCTCTGTATTTTTTAGAGTGCAAACATTTGTGATTTTCTTGGGACCTCTTAGTAACTATGAAGCACCTATGATAGCTATTTTCATCATTTTATGATGGAGCCACCTGACCTAGGGTCATATCTCTTCCTGCTTAAGGTCATGTGTGATTGGCATGAGGCTGGCATCCCCAGGTAGACCAGAATGCTTTGCGGTTGTACCTAGAGCCAATCCAGATGGATAAGTGACCCTTTCTGGTTCCTAGTTTTCAAACTATTCCAGGAGAAGTATGCTGGAGCAAGGGGCGTGAGCTGGGATACACAGAAATCAGATTACATGACAGGGGCCCAAAGCCAGGACTCTCTGCTCCACTGCGGGGCCATCTAGATACTCTGCCTCCCTACACTGGCTGCCAAGATGACAGTCCCCGAGTGAGTGACAGGCAAGGCTGGAGATGATACTTTTTACTCCAAGGTCTTTAATGTTTTCTCTACTATAACCCACAGCAAGAAAAACATCACACATTGTGAACCCATACACGCGTGGATGGATGTGTAAACTAGCAACAAAAGATGGACGAAAGCTTACTACATGATGAGCAATGCACCGTGCCTCCTGTTTCATTCTCCCTCATTTATTTTTAAGAGGCTGATTGTAACACTTTGAATTGCTATTGTGACCCGATACTGGCTTTCTAGCCAGAGCACTATTGTGTTCTCATCTGAATGAGGATTTACCGTGGCTGCTGCTTCTGTGCCCCCGAGCATTTTCCTCCCACCCCCTGAGTGACAGTAATGATGGTGATAATAATGAGGACTCACATGTTAGCCATCACTAATACCAGACACTCACTCATAAGAGTATTAATAACAGCATCAACAATACCAGCTAATAGACTATGATTAGCAGCCAATTCTTACTTTTACTACTATGATATGGGATAACATTGTTAATCCTAATGCCAGTTCTTTGAATATAGGTATTAAAATTATCTGCAAATTATAGATCAGAAGCTCTGAGGTTAAGCATCTTGCCCAAGGTTATACAGCTCTTGACTGGTGGAGCCAGAACTGTGACTCAGGATGTTGAACTTGGCACATGGACATAACCGCTAGATGTTCTTGCCTCTGTGGGCTGTGCTGGATGAATGGGCTGAGCTCAGGTCATGCCACTATCCCACTTGGGCCCTGCAAGCTGCCCTGCTGAGCCTGCAGATGGTTGCCAGTTTCTCGATCAGAACAAAGGCACTCCCGGCTCTGGCCCATCTGCCTGAGCCACTGCACTTTCCTAGGCAGGAATCCTATAGCCTCTCTGCCTCGGCTTATGTTGGCCTCTCCATTCCTTTCAGTTTCTAGGGGCTGGCCTCGCATCTGCAGTGCTCAGTGTCTGTTGAGTGAGTGAACCACTGGGCACCGACTTCATTCCTTCCCATGAACCTTAAGTATTGTGGGACCCTCGCCAGCAAGGGTCCAACGCAGTCACGACATGGTCACTGTTCATCGGTTCTCAAGGAACTTTCACTCTTTCTCGGTTCTCAAGGAACTTTTACTTGTGGGGGCAGAGGGAAAGTGGGGAGAGGAGAAAAGAGGAGGGGCTGCGGTACCGCGCCGCCCTGCCCAGATCCCAATGTCCCTTTATGCTGATATCGTCCAACCAGATGAAAGGGCGCGTATAGCCTCAGGTGGAAAGTTCATCTGTTTCCTCCTAGTTGTTTATGCAGAGTCCATTCTGCTTCAATCTGTTTCACCTGGCTGTTTTCGTGGGCCTTGTGGTCAACCGATTGCTGCAAGCTATGTAGATGAGGAGGTTCTCACAGGTGGCCAGCCTGCGGTTCCCCACAAGTATCAACACATCGGTATTTCATACAGGCAACATTGTATGAGGGCCACTTAAGAGGGCCACGCTGCATGGGCATATTCTTTTTAAGTGTCACAGGAACCCTGGGCCTGAAGGATACATCTCTCATTGACCAGCTGTGTGACCCTGAGCCAGAATTAAACCTCTCTGTGCATTGGTTTCCTCATACAGGAAGCTGAGGCTGACACGAGTTAACACATGCTCCTGGTCCCTGTGGTCCCTGGTGCATAGTGAGTGCTCCAGGTATGTTAGCCACTATCATCATCATCATCATCAAGATCAAGATCAAGATCAAGGCTCCAGCTAGGGGTCAGGGATAAATGGAGAAGGAACATCCCCTCGGAAGCAAATGTCCACAAGGCTGAGGCGCGTTAGGCTCTTAAATAGGCGGATGACTTTTTCCTCTCATCAGAGTGTACCTAGTGACTGGAGACGTTGGCTTCGAGGCAAAGGCTCAGTCACTGCAACCTGTTAAGAGCACAGACTCCAGACTCACAGCTTCCCCATCACAAAGCAGAGGCACAGAGGATATGCGTCTTGTTTGCATTTTCTTTTAAAAAATTTTTGGTAATGTTTTGGGCTTACTATAGTAATTCAGTAAATATTTGGAATTCAGTAAGTGTTTGGAATGGATGGGAGGTTGGTCATGGTTCACACCCAAACAAGAGGCTGGGGAGAAGGAATGGTAGTGGGGGGACGTTTCCCATGGAACCAGGCTCTTCAGCACGCTGACCTTGGTGCCTAGTAGGATGATGGGAGGAAAGCTGCTCCCTCCCACCACTGAAGAACAACCTGCCACCCAACCTGCTTCCCCCAGACACTGCCTATTTAATACGAGTCTCCTTGTGCTTGGTCGCTGGGTTTCCCTAAGGGAGGTGATGGAAGGAGCTGGCAACAGGAGGGCAGGCGAGAGGTGCCAGTACATCTTCGCTTCTCTGAAGTCCATGGTCTCCCACCAGATGGCCCCACCTCCTACTGGGCTCTGCTAATGCTACACCTCTTTCCCTGCCGTTCCTGCCCAGGCCCAGGTATGACAGTTTCCTTCTGCGGTTAGACCCTGAGTGTCTCACCATCTTGGTGGTGGTGGTGGGGGCAACCACCTGGAGTGAATTCTGTTACCTGTCAGTATCATCCCCACAATCCTCATCACACTCCTAACACTGATGTCTTGCCTTGCTCAGGGTTTTCCGTGGCATAGGTCATGGTCTTTGGCTGGATACCTCACGCAGTTCTCATCATGCTGACCTCTGTGAATTGGTCCCATTCACTAATGAAGACGCTGGGACTTACAGAGGTTAGATAACTGACTTAAAATAACTCAGCAAGAGAATCAAGAGCTGGCTGACCGACTCCAGGCCCTCCTTCCTGTGACCCCCTTCCATGGCACTGACAGAGGAGCTCTGGGTTAGGGGTTAGTCACACTCTGGCCACCAGCTCACCGCGTCGCCCTGGCAAGCCCCTTACCTCAAGAGGCTGGATTTGTTGGATGCTTTGTAAACTGTAACATGCTAATAGTTATGAGGGATTGGGAAATTATGAACTGATGAATATCCTTATTATTGCTTTGCATTTTTTCTTAAAAATTTACTTATTTATTTTTGAGAGAGAGAGAGAGAGAGAGAGAGAGAGAGAGAGAGAGAGTTCTCCCAGCTATGGTTCACTCCACAAATGCACCCAACAGGCTGTGTCAGGCTGAAGGGCTGAAGCCAGGAGCCTGGAATTCAATTCAGGTTGGGAGTACTTGAGCCATCACCTGCTGCCTCCCTGGAATCAGAGCAGAGTGGACTGGAACCTATGTGACACAGGTGCCCCAGGTGGCATGGCAACTGTTATGCCAAATGCCTGCCCACTTTGTGGTTATTTCTAACCCACAAGTTAATTACTACTTTAATCATAGACTTAAGTAGGCGAGTTATGTTTGGGGATGCTCCAGTAGCAAATCTAGCAGCTCAGTCATTACAGGCCTTGGGTTAAATGTGGAGGCTCCAGAGGAGGTCTATAACCAAGACACAGACCATGTGGCTGCCACGTGGCAATGCTGATGCTGACCACACCTGTGAGTCGTGTGAGGCCCTGCCAAGGACTGGGCCCACCCGCCTGACCCTGGGCTGCTGCTGTCTGAAGCTCTTCCCCAATTGAAACCCGAGCACCACAGAGGTGACTTCTATCAGTGGTCATGGCCCACGCCCATCCGTGCTGGGCATTGAGGGCTCCAGGGCTCAGCCCTGCAATGCTAGCTCACTGTCCCTCAGGGAGTTAGCCACAGGGAGAGCAGAAGCAACAAATGCTTCTATTAAGTACCAAATGTTATTATTTCTGCTTGTGCGACAGGGGTACCAGTTCGGGTCTATGTGCGGGAAGGAGGGCAGGCCTGGGACAAGAGCAGGGAGAGCACACAACTTATCATTTTGCATGTCCCCTGGGAGGACTGAGTCATTCCCCTGATCAGAGACCAGGCTCCACGGCTCGGAATAGTGACCAAGTACACACAGCCAGAAAAGGACAAGGCTGGGACTTGAACCCAGGACCTTCTGATTCTGCAATACAGTCGTTTCTGTTTGTGGATGCTGGAACTGGGCTTGGATCTGTCTGAAGGCTTGAACAGGTATGTGAATGTGGGGCTGTTTGGGGGACCGCTGGTGGTGACGGTGATCAGGATGTCATTTCACACAGAAGAGAGTCATCACAGCCACGCACTGCTATTTGAACACACCCTCATGTTTCCAGTCCCTGCAAGGACTCACAAACGAGGTGGTCATCTCGGGTTTTACATGCTCTCTTGTTTACTCTTGGCTTACCCAGAAGATAATGAACACAGACATTAAGCGACTGGCTCTAGATCACTTGGCTTCCAAGGGTCAGAGTGTAGATTTAAACCAGAAGGGATGTTTCCACCTCAAGGGAAGTATTGAACTCCTAGGACCACAGGCTAATTCCTTTGGTAAATACCTGCTAAGGGTCTTTTCTGGCCTAAGGGCTGCAGAAAACCACCAGAGGTGGCACAGGAGGCTCCTTCTTCCCTCCCTCCCCTCTCCCTGCCTGTCTCCTGCCTTCCCTCAGCCCTAGCACTGAGCTCCTGCCGTGCCTTGCTTCATTTGAGGCATCAGAGCACAAGACAAAGGCCTCGTGGCCTCCTGTGAGCTTCTACACAGCGCGAAGGTGAGACAGGAAGAGTTTCAGGGAAGGACTTGGTCCCAAATCCAGCCCATGGTGGCCCAAAGGTGGACAGACACTGGGGACAGACACAGTGACATTTAAATCAAGGCCAGAAAGTTCTGAGTGAAAAAGCAAACCAGGCCAGGAAGGAGAGGAATGAGGTCCACATCCGTGGCTTCCAAATTTCTCTGCCTTGCAGCATAGATGTGAGGGATCTTCACAGGTTCATAGAACATGCAAATTAGGGGAAAAATCACGCATGGATTTCAATATTTTTTTGCACCAAAAGAAACTTCTCTCTTTTTAAAAAGATTTATTTCTTTATTTAAAAGGCAGAGTTACAGAGAAGCAGAGGCAGAGAGAGAGAGAGAGAGAGAGAGAGAGAGAGAGAGAATGAATCTTCCATCTACTGGTTCACTCCCCAAATGGCCATAATGGCCGAATGAAAGCCAGGAGCTTCTTCTGGGTCTCCCATGTGAGGCGGGAGCCCAAGTACTTGGGCCATCTTCCCCCTACTTTCTCAGGTGCATTTGCAGGGAGCTGAATTGGAAGTGGAGCAGTGGGGACTGGAACCGGTACCTATAAGGGATGCCAGCACTGCAGGTGATGGCTTTACTTGCTATGCCACTACACCGGCCCCAAGAAACTTCTCTTTAAATTCCATATTCTGTGAACTTTTTAAAGTCCCCTTTTACACACATCACAATTCAGGGCACACACTCATCTATAAATTTAGCTATTTTACACAAATGGATGGAACTCTGTAGATTCTTACTGCAGGTGTGGAATCTGCTATTTTCTATTCTGCTTAAATCCACTTCTTAATTAGTTGTCAGGCTCTAGTTTGTAAAAACCTGTTGTAGGTCACAGCCTGCATGAATGAACCTGGAACTGACTGCAGCCCAGTTCTCTCCGGAGTTCGAACCTCAGGGAGGAAAGAAGTTGGAGACAAAGACCGAGGAGTGGGGCTGCTGTGGGGCCGCAGGTCAGAACGCCAGTTCCAGTCCTCACTGCTCTGCTTCCCATCAACCCCCTTGCTAATGCACGTGGGAAGGCAGCAGAGGTGCCTGGGTCTCTGCCACTCCTGTGGGAGACCCAGATAGAGTTCCTGGCTCCTGCCTTTCGCCTGGCCCAGCCCTGGGTGTTGTGGCCCTTTGGGGATAGAATCAGCAGATGGAAGATCTCTCTCTCCCTTTCAAATGAACAAATAAATCTAAAAAAATTAAACAAAACAGATTGCGAGCGAGGTGAGGAGTGAACGGCCTGATAGAAGAGACAGAGCAGTCTCTATCACTAATGACAAAGATGAGTAGGAAAATGCAAAATGCGGGAGGCCGAGAGAGCTGCTGGAGGGAGCCTGTCTTTTAGGGGCTGCCTACTGCTTGGGCAGGGTGTGGGTGCTGTCGTGAGGCTGGAAGAAGGGCAAGGCTGTGGGGCTCAGGCAGAAGGGAAGAAACAGGAAACAAAGCTTTTGGTGTTTGGATAAAAACTCCAGGAGCATATCTGGGTCCTCGGTGTGGGCTCCCGCACTAGCTCCAAAGGACAGGGGCCTGGAACATTGTCTGGGAGACGCCCACAGCCTGTCCAGCGTGGCCGAGAAACCTCTACCATGGCCAGAGCCCGCAGGGAAATGGGGGCCGCTATCACGAGCCGCTCGCCTCACAACCCAGGAACAGGAAATTGACTGAATTCCAACCGGACTGAAGTTTTACAGGTTTTCCTTAACATGAGCGCCGGGTGATATTTTCAGTTCCTTATGTATCGAAAGGGCCCACAAATATCTCAGCACAAAGTCCTGGGTAGTCTCAGGGTGCATATAAAATCACCACTAATTTTCTCTCCCTTAGTCATCTGCATTTGGTCCTGGGATACTTTTGTGTTCAGCCAGGCTGAGGAGTGCTGGCACCTGTTCTGGTGCCAGGTACTGTGTTGGGCTGTGTGCCAAACAGAGAAAGATGCATGGTTATTCCCACTCCACAGGCTTGGAAACCGAGCCTTAGGGCAGCAAAGTGATGCTCCAGATGGTGTAATAGGCCTGGACTGGAATCTGGAAGATCCGCCTTCCAGGTCTGTCCCCTCCACTGTGTATGCTTCTCCTGTCACTCCGGGGAATGCCCTTGACGTTTCAAACAGCAAGACAGTGTCACTAACAGTGGCTGAGGTCAAGGTCTTCCTATGCATTGGATCCTCACCACATCCCCAGCCATGCCCACTTCACAGATGACGAAATCAGCATGTGGAGAGTTCAGTGCCTTGCCCAGGCAGCCAAGCAAGAAAGTGGCAGAGCCAGGGCTCCAACCTGCAGCCATGCCACTCCAAGGCTCAAACTTTCAGTCATAACCTACACTGCTTCCCATATGGGCCATGCCTTCTTTGAACTGGCCTCCGTGGTCTATTTGTTCTTTCACTTTGTTTGTTAATGCATTCGTTCCTCTGATGAACCAAGGCAGCACCTGTCAGGACCTTGGCTGGGGCTCCCGAGGCGGCTTCTTGCGCATGCTCCGTATGGCAAGTGCTCTTTTGGGCTGGGGGAAGGCTTTCCTGGGAATGTGGTGCAGTGTGGCCGCGTGCCCAGCCTGGCTGTGGGGACATCCCCAACAAGCAGCTGGCAGGCAGGTGACAGATGGCCCCACTGCCTACAGGACCCTTCTTGCCCCTCTGTCACCAGGCTTATTGTGCACCAGGTGTCAAAGGGCGGACAGCGGCTGCACGGGCACTGCTCCTCCAATCTGGAGTCCTTGAGCTGGGAGAGCTGCCTCCTCCCAGAGCAGGCTGACCCTCCAAGAGCTGGCATCTGCAAGACCCGGGGCTCACCAGGCCCTCAGTCAGCAGGAGGTTTTAAGCTGTGTTCTGCAAATTCCTAGATCTGCATCCTTTCTTCTCCCAAAGAAATCTAGTTAGTGCCCTTATGGATGGCAGCATCTTGGAGCCAGAAGATGTGTTAGGATCAAGGGTCAGCTGATTCATGCCTCATAGGATGCTCAAAGCCTCCTATATACCGTCCCCAACCCATGGCCATACCACCTCCAGAGATGGGGCTTCACTAATTCCAAGCACCGTTCCGCCTGCCAGACCCTGTGCTTCTTGGGGTGAGTGGGGCTGAAATCTGCCTCCTGCAGCTCGTCTCAACTGCTTGGGCTCTCAGGAAACAGATCTGACAACTTTGCCCTGGAAATAGCCCTTCCTAACCACAGACAGGGCCAGCCGGGGTGCCCTGGAGTCTTCTCATCACAGCCAACACCTTTCCTGCGATTTTCTTTTCTTTTCTTTCTTTTTTTTTTTTTTTTTGACAGGCAGAGTGTGGACAGTGAGAGAGAGACAGAGAGAAAGGTCTTCCTTTTTGCCGTTGGTTCACCCTCCAATGGCCGCCGCGGTAGTGCGCTGCGGCCGGCGCACCGTGCTGATCCGATGGCAGGAGCCAGGTGCTTCTCCTGGTCTCCCATGGGGTGCAGGGCCCAAGGATTTGGGCCATCCTCCACTGCACTCCCCGGCCACAGCAGAGAGCTGTCCTGGAAGAGGGGCAACCGAGACAGGATCGGTGCCCCGACCGGGACTAGAACCCGGTGTGCCGGCGCCGCAAGGCGGAGGATTAGCCTAGTGAGCCACGGCGCCGGCCTCCTGCGATTTTCAAACCCCTACTTTCCTGGAGATCTTTTCCCAGGTTCATCCATTTGCTTCCCTCCTCCCCACGTAACAAGGCGTTACAAGATCCCGGGCAAAGTCTGCAGAGACGGAGTTGGCTCATGCTTAGTCTTGGTGCTCAAGGAGCCAATGGGCCAGTCACAGGACAAGTGGAGGAGGTCGCAAAGAGCGACTGGCACAGGCCCACTGGGGTGCACTGCTCCGGGTGGGCAGGGCTGTAGAGGCTGCCTGAAGGAGGTGGCATTTGAGCCATGCTGGGAGGATGAGCGGGAGCTGGGGCAGGGAGAGGAGCACTCTGAGCTCCTGCTGTCTCTCCCGTGGTGTGGCCGGGATCTGCCGGGAACCTCTCGGGGCAGTGTGCTGTCCCCTCTAGGCCCCTCTCTCTTGCACCTGAAACCGTCTTCCCTGGGGCAGCTGTACCCCACATGGCTATCTGAGAAGTCAGGCCCCAGGGCCTACGATCTGGTCTCTGGGGACCCAGTGATTCCCCCTGAACGACACCCTGGGGCACTGCCCGTGTCTGGTGGCTCAGCCTCCTTTCTTCTCCCTGGGACATCCCTTCCAGGATCCAGCTGCAAACCCAGTTTATTCAAGGGTGAACTCTGTGACAAGTGTGCTTCTTCCTGACTTCCTGTGGGCTTACTCTGCACCATGAGTCGATCAGAGGTGGGGGGCGCAGACTGATGCATTCCAAGTCTTGGCCTGTCTCTGCTTGGGGCTCCCCAACAGGCCCCTGCTGGGGTGCAGGTGGCGCTGAGAGGAACCAGCACCGCTGAGAAGCAGCACCAGCTAAGCCTCTGGAAACGGTGAGGCTCTGTTTTAATGCGAAGGAGTTCACGGCCTGAAGTTCTTGGGTGGAAAGGAAAGGGCTGGTTCCCCTCTTCCTGTGTCCTCAGCCAGCCCCTGGGCTGAGTCTCGGCTGGGCAGCTCTGGGATTGTGGGCAGGGAAAGAGTTGGAGACATGCTTGCTTGTGCTCTTTTGGCCCCGGCTAGAGATGAGACGCCCGGCCGCAGGAACACCAGGGAGGCCCCTCCTGGGGCTTGGCAGAGGGGCCCCTTTGGAACCTGGTGGCAGAGGTGCCATGCACAGAGTCACTGATCCTGTGGGCTTCCCCGTACCCCAGGAAGCAGTGACAAGCATTGGCTCCAGAGTATGCTGTCTGGGGTTCAAATGCCAGCTCTAGCCTGAATCGGCCTTGGGTCCAGAGACATGTTGCCAAACCCCTCGGAGCCTCAGTTTCTGCCACTATAATACTCAGACAGTCACGGAATTTCTTAGGGAGAGCTGCTGGAGGCTTCCGTGGTGTAATACATGCAAAGGACTTAGCGCAGAGACCACCAGCCACTGGCACTCAGGGGAAGTCCCCTCTGTACAGGGCAGCCAGCACAGAACAGCTAAAACAGAGGCACAATTCAGAAGCAGGCCCTCGGCTTCTCATCCTGGCAGTGACCCTCGGGTGTCACGTGGTCATGGATAAGCACGTCTCCCCTCGAGCCTGAGTTTCCTCAGCCATGCAGTGGGAATGAGGATCCTGTTCCTCCTAGGGCTGTGATACAGCACGTGGAGACACTCAGTGTGCAGAATAGCTTCCTGTCTCCTAGGACTCCAGGAGTGCCCTGGGCCTGGAGGCTGCCTGAGTACCAGCGGTGATGGGTAGCTCACTGGCACTCAAGGCTCCTCCTGTCGGTGGCACACTGCTTGCAGGGCCCAGCCCTTGCCCTCAGCATCCTTTTTTTTAAGAGCAAATCCATGCCTTCACCCCACCTGAGCACCTCAGCTCTGCGAGGGAAGCCACTGGACTGCACCTTCTCAGAGCTGCTCAGGACTTGGTGTTTGGAAAGGAGGAAAACGGGGAGTCGGGCAGCTGTGACGTGCTGTCAGCCACACCCCAGCCACAGAAGAGCTTTCAGCTCTTCCATCCATGGCCTCAGTTTTCTCTTGTGCGACATGGGGTGACAGGGGGTGTCATACATGTCACCCATGCTGGAGGACTGTTCTGGAGTTCCAGAACACACACACACACGTGCACACACACATACACATCACAGAGTCCCTTGGGGAGATGCAAAAGGGGGGGCTCACAACACACACGGCTGCTTAGTGAAGGTGGCCCGGACAGGGCTGTCACGTGCAAAGCAAGGCAGGGAGCAGTGACTCTGGCAGACCTGCACTTGCACTTGCAGGTACCCACGCCTCAAAGAGGTGGAGAAACACTCGTAATGATGGGAAAACCCTAACCGCCTGAAGCTGCTTCCACTTCCAATAATTAAAGGCAGGCTTAATAGATATTAGGGCCCTCTTCCCAGCAGCTGGGTGGCCAGGCGAGTTTTATTTCAATAATTAGCTGCTGTAAGTCACACAGAACTGGAGACGGCTAGAGACAGGGCCCGTCTCTCACGGAGCTAATTGTGCCCAGAGTTCTGCACGCCTAATGAAGCCTTCTACCGCTCCATCCCTTTCATCCCCGGCCTCAAAGGGCTTCACCATTGGTAATTAAGTCTCATAAGTGCCGTGAAGAAAGGATTCTCCAAGGCAGGCGGGAAGGAGAAGAGGCAGTTGGAACGGAGGTGGGGCAGTCCATCGTGCAGAGGGCTCCCAAGCCAGGGGCCAGGGAGCCAGGGACACGCCCCAGCCAGAGCCAGGGGTGGGGGTGCAAGCGTCTGGCCTCAGTGCCTTCTACCTGGACCAAGGGAACTGCAGATTCTGTGGTCTCCGCTGGCCGTGTCCTGTTGAATCTGGTTAAACTCCGAGCCTGCAGGGCCTCTGGAGGATAGAGACTGCAGTTCAGGCTGGGATAAATCAACAACCACTCTCTGTGATTCTTAGAGTTCTGGGAACTTCGAGCAGAGCCTCGCCCAAGCCCCATCTGCTTGGATTCCTTCTCTGAGTCCTTATGGACGGCTGCCAGTTCTGGTTGGGTCTCCCGTGACAGGGAGCTTACCCTCAACACATTCCATCCTCTAAGCTCGGCCTTAGCTCATCCCAGTTGTGACCTGGAATTTGCTTCCTTCCACAACTTCCCCGGTGGCTTGTAGCTTGATGGCTTAGAAAGTCACAAACAAGCAGGCTCCCTGCTCCCCACACCCAGGCTGCGCGACTCAGCAGAGCACCGTGGCTGAAAGTGCAGGCTGGATATCAACTGCACAGTCCAAAAAGGAAAGAGCGAGAAAGCGGACCTCACCTAAATCCCAAACCCACGCTCGGCAAAAAGGACGAAAAGACAAACTGGGTGGGAAAACACTTTTGGCAAACCCCCTAGCTGCAAAAGCTGGCATCTAGAGTCCATGAGGAACTCCCCGAACTCGACAGTCAAATAAACAATCCAATTAGAAAATGGCCAAAAGATATGAATAGAGATTTTCACCCAAGAAGATACACAGATGGCAAATGAGCCCATGAAAAGATGTTCGGCATCATTAGTCATCAGGGAAATGCAAAGTAAAACCACAATGAGCTATCACCGCATACCTATCAAAAGGGCTAAAATTAAAAAAAAAAAAAAACAACAACCCAGCAATAACTCCAACTGCTGGCAAGGATGCAGAGAAACTGGATCAGCCGTACATTGCTGGAAGGAACAGGACGTGGCCCAGCTCCACTGGAAAGCAGCGCGGCAATTTCTTAGACAAGGAAACACACAGTTGCACTCCCGGGCACTGATCCCTCAGAAAGGAAAACGTGTGTTCCCACAGAGCCTGTACAACAGAGTTCAAAGAAGCCTTATTCGGGGCTGGCACTGTGGCACAGCAGGTTAAAGTCCCAGCCTGCAGCCTCACATCCCATATGGGAGCTGGTTCAAGTCCCAGCTGTTCCATTTCTAATCCCACTCCCTGTTGATGGCCTGGGAAAGCAGTAGAGGATGGTCCAAGTTCTTGGGCCCCTGCACCCATGTGGGAGACCTGGAAGAAACTCCTGGCTCCTGGCTTCTGATCGGCCCAGCTCCGGCTGTTGCAGCCACTTGGGGAGTGAACCAGCAGATGGAAGACCTCTCTCTCTCTCTCTCTCTCTCTCTCCCCCTCTCTTTGTAACTATGCCTCTCAAGTAAATAAATAGACCTTTTTATTTTTAAAAAGAAGCCTTACTCATCATAGCTAGGGACTGGAAATGGCCCAGAAGTCCTTCATCAGGTGAACAGTTAATTAAGTGGCAACACACCATGGAATACTACTCAGCAATAAACAGGAATAAACACACATCAGTGTCACCAAGGAGCCTCCTGGGAATTACTCTGTGTGGGTAAAAAGCCCAGGGTAGAAGGTTGTATCCTATATGATTCCTTTCATGGGACATTTGTGAAATGACAAAACTTCAGAAAGGGAGGACAGATTAGTGAGTGGATGCTCGGGGTTGGAGATGGGGCAGGGGTCGGAGGTAGAGAGATATGACTGTAAAAGGACAATCCGAGGGGTTTCCGTGTTGGTGGGAATGTCCACTACCTTGATTGGATATGCTACACGCCTACATGCGAGGTCAGACAGACACGAAGACACACTCAAATCAATACACGTAGGATGGGAAATCTGTGAGTGCATGGTATGAGCATCAATATCCTGCTTGTGATAAGCTACTGTCTTTTCTAGAATTCTGCAAAGTGTTTCTAGGGAGGGGAACTGGGCACAGGGTGCACAGGAGATTTCTGTATTATTTCTTACAACTGCATGTGAACTATAATTGGCTCAATAAAGAGTTCAATTAAAAAATTTTTTTTTGAGTCAGGCTTTCTGAGTCAAGCAGCCTGTATTGGAGTGTTGAGCCTGGTATTTACTTCCTGTGCAACTGTGGACAGATGAACTCTCAGAGTCTCGGTTTCCTGAGCTGTAAAATGGGGACAGTGGCCACTACCTTACACGGCCATCCTGAGGCTGAGATAAGGCAATCCATGCTGATGCTTAACTCTAAACTTGGCACACAAGGAGCAGTCAGCAGCAGGTGTAGTGGCCATTTCATTTCCTAGGATATATCTTTCCACACCTCTCCTTGATTCAGTTCTCACCCTAAAAACGCTGCATTTGTTCAGTGTCTGTTATGGGCTGAGTTGGTCCTGTCTCCCCATGTCTTATGCAGATGTTTTGACTCTGATGTCTTAGTGTCTGTAGCTGATGGATCAAGGGTGGAGACCTGATGGTATCTGACAGCTGGGTCTCGGGAGAGCTCTTCGGGCCATTGCAGGTGTGCCCTTGGGGGTGGCTCTCAAGAGGGTTGATAATCTGAGCTGAAATTCTGCCTAGCTGTTCTCTCTCCCTCCCAGCTCACCCAGTGACTCTTCCTCTGCAGCTGCCATGAGCAGCCTGCACAGGTGCCATACCATGGTGCCACCCAACCCTGAGCAGTAACCCCCAGAGCATAAGCTGAAATAAACCTGCTCCTTCCCAAGAAGCTCCTCTCGAGCATGTTAGCTAAAGTAATGAAAGGCTGAGTGATCCAGTGTCAACGCTAAGCACTCAGGTTGAAGATCAAGGAGTCAGCTGTCATGTGGTATCAGAGACCACTCTGGCATCTCACGCTTCCTAGCCCCAGTCCCACACTGTCATGCGCTCTGGCCAACCACTTGCTCCTTGCTTCCTATGAAATGGCTTTTTCCCCCAATAAGGTAGCAAGCTGCTCAGATTCATAGTTATCTACCAGTTTTTCAGCATTAATTCTGTGCAAATACCTGTATTCACGCACACACGCACACACACACGCACACGCACCACGAATAGGGCATCACACATTTCTTACCACGTCCTTGGGACCACTGTGGAAGTTAGCTAGGGTGGTAGAGCGTGGACTCACAGCTCGCCGGCAATCACACCTCCCTGGATCCCACCCCTTGTGTGGACACTGGCGTGGCGGCTGATCATGTGATTTGCACAGCCCAGTGGGTCAAGGGGACATTAGCAACCTTGGATCAGAGGCATGAAAATTCCTTGAGCACTTGGGCTTGCTCCTTCTCCTGCTTTTGGAAAGCAGTCATCATGGAAAAAGGCCCAGGTTAGCCCAGGTTAGGCCCAGGTTATCCCACTTATTGCAAGAGACACAGGACCGAGCCAGACATCCCCCAATAGATTACGACCACATGAGACCAGAGGATACTGGCTTAACCACCTAGCTCCAGCCAGCCCAAAGGCCTGACCCTCAGAAACTTTCACTTTAAGCCACTCTATTATGGGGTGGTGTACTACATAACAAAGGCTAGCTGGTGAGGTATTTTAATTTCCATATTATAGAGGCAGAAATGAAGTGCAGATCATTAAAGTACTTTAAAAAGTCAGAGGAAATGTTATGAGGATAATAAGGATAATGCTAGTGTTTCAACAGTACTTCAGAGCCTGGGACCTTCTTCCACATTTCCATGTGATTTAATCTACCACCCTGTACCTCTCTTTTTGGAAGCCTATCAAAGTGATGCTTATAGGTAAGTAGTTGCTTAATTATATGCTGCGTTTCTATGGACTGTGCCCATCTTGTTCGGCATGGAATCCTTCCAGCCTGGCAGATAATGAGCATTTAATAAATAAGGATTAAAAACTGGGTAAGTGAACAAATGTCTCTTAGTAGTGGCGTTATGATGCCTTGTTAGATAAAAAACTGAAGTTCAGAGAGGTAATTGGCCTTGTTTCAAAGTCACACAGCAAGCACGAGGCAGGAACTGGAGCTCAAATGAAGCCCAGTTCTTTTAATGCAAAGTGCAAAGGGCTGCCCTTCAATTTTCCATGCATCCCGAGGGTGAGCCAGACAAGGAAATGAATAACTACCCCACAGTTAGGCAGGAACGTTGCTGGATGAATTCCACATGTTTAAGGAATGCCAGTCCCCATGCTAAGAGGATTCTGATCAAACCAAGCTCTCAGCTGGAGCAGCAACACACTGCGGTGTGAACCCCACTGCCTGGGATCAGAGCTGCCTGTTAGCACGAGACCTGTACCACCCAGCCCCAGGTTCCTACAGGGTGCCCAAATCGAGCCAAGCCAGCAAACACAGGCATTCTGGCAAGGTCTGCCCTGGGCCTGGGGCTGGGCTGCGTGCTCCTCAGTGAGGGGACAGCAGGTGGGCGCTCCTAGCTCTGCATTCTCTTTCAGACGTCCCCTTCCCCTGCTGCTCACTGCACAGAGGTGACATTCCCAGAATGCCCCGACCACTCTGCCCAGGGAGCCCCCTGCCTCCAGCTGTGAAGGCTCTACCTTCCCAAAAGGCTCCAGGGACAGAAAACGGCTACCGGGCCCTCCTCCGCCTCCCAGCTGCCCCAGCGCCACAGCAAGCCCTGTGGCCTCCCTCGGTGGCCCTGGCTGCCTCTTGACCATCCAGGAGGGCCTCAGGCCATCCTCTCCTCTCCGTGGGGAAGCGCTGGCCCTTGGCCCCTCTGCCGGCTAATGTGACACCTGGGTCACGGCAGCCTGGCTTCCTGGGGTCAGGCCCTCACTTTGTTCTCCCGATGATAGCCCTTAATTTGTTTTCATTAAGAAACTCTGCCAGTCACTCCATCAATCCTGCTTTTGGGGGGTCGTTAACCTCAGCTGTTAACTGCACCAGGCTTGGAGGCTACGCCAACCAGGAGAGGAAGTGGGGGTGTGTGTGTGGGTGGAGGGGTGGTGCTTGCACTCCCCAGGGCGGGAAGCAAAGGAATAGGAGCTCTAGAGTGAGCCTGGCCTCTCCCGGCCAGCAGCAACCCAGATCCATCCAGCGTGGAGTTTCCAGTGGCAAGCACCTTCGCATGTCACACGTCACTGCAACACCATGGAGCTGTGAGACAGGCAGGGCAAAGCAGCACCACCGCCATCTCTCGGAGGGGACGCTCCCTGTTGGGGAGAAAGGGAGGCACCGCAGCTGAGTGCCCCCAGACTCAAAGCCCAGGCTGTCCCCTTCTCCCCTCACCAGCTGTGCGCCATGGCGATGTCCCCTTTCCCTGCTTCCTCTCCAAAGTGGAGACAGCCGGTCTACCTGCTTCACAGGGCTGTTGGGAGACTGTGAGCGTGTGGCTACTCAGCATTATTATTCCCATTATCATTTTACTTGGGCCCAGAGGCAGCGCCGCACCTCGGCACCCCACTCACACTATCATGCTGAGACGCAGTGCCCTTGTTCGGTATGACTAGCTGCTCACTCAGTGGGCACCGAACAAAGGTTTACCAGGAACCTACTCTGTGCTTGGATCTGTGCTGGGCCACAAGGCGGCAGGGGTTGGGGTCTCGTCCTAGAGAGACAGGAAGGCACCAGTTTTGAGCAGGTGCGTTCCTGCACCCACCAGCCTATGCCATGGCCAGTGATCCCAGGCCTCACCCTCCACACCTGGAGCACCACCTGGTCATCCGGGAGCCCGGAGAGGGAGAAGGGGATGGGGGCCTTCCCAGACAAAGTGCCCCAGCTCTGGGCAGCAGAGGGGAGAGGAGAGCCGTGCTGTAGCAATCACTCGGGTCACCGGGCAGGGCTGTGCTCTCTGGGAAACCTGAACCACCCTCAAAGAGAGGGCTGTAATTGGCTTAGGCTCTGTGCCTGCTCCAAGGGAGCATCACAAAACAGGATTAGCTCCTAAGAGGGCCAGGCCCCACATACAGCCAGATGGCTGGAAACCAGCGCATTTTGCCTTGGCCTCCCCTTTGCCTGATGGGGGTTGGGGAGGCAGGAAGGAGCCTGTTGGTTTTCCTTTGCTTTCCATCCCCCTCATGCCAGAAGAGGGATTTAAGTCAGGGCCCTGAACCTCAAAGGAAAGGGGAAGGGCCTGGAGAACGATCTAGAAAAAGCCCAGGCTTGCTCAGACCTCACGGCCTGTGTCCAGCAATCAGATTTACCTCCCCAAGGGGAGAGGCCCAGCGGCACTGAGACCCCACGGTGCAGGCCCTGGACCCAGCACTCAACAGTTTACACAGTGCTGCCTCCACCGCTCGCATCCAGGGCAGGGTGGCAGCAGGCAGGAGTGTGGGCGCTGGCTCGGCAGAGCCCACGTGAGCCCTGGCTTTGTGATCCTTGGCAAACGGCGATCACACACACCTATGACAAGCACACACGGTGGCTCCCATGCTGCTGCCCTGTCCTGTAAACAGAGGATCAGAGTGGGCAAGGCTTGGCCCTGACCCACAGCACTTTGCAAAGTCCCATCTCATCTCCACTCTCTCAGTCTTCTGAGCTGTACCGGGAGGTGATGGAGATCAGCCCCATTCTGAGGAGGTGAGAGTGTCACATTGGCAGGTGGATGTGGCTTCAAAACCATGGAGCACTGCACAAACACCTGTGATTCCTGTCATGGCCACAAGGTGAGGCGACGTGTCAAAGGTCACCCAGCTGACAAGGAGCAGAGCTGGGGCCTGATCTCCACGTTCTGATGCCTGATGTCCCCTCACTGGGCCACAGCGCTGTCTGTCACACGTGCCTGTGAGAGAGGATTTACCCCGTGTAGGAGCTATTAGGTTGATGGCATTTAAATACTTGGTTATTTGAAAAGTACAGCAATAAGCTGTTGAGGATAAATGCCAATCCTCTAACGGGATAGGAACACAGAGGTTTGTGGGAGCACAGGGGTTTGTGAGCATGATTGATGCTCTCGCTTCCAGGCTGTGTGCAGAAGGCAGGCTGGCTGTGAAAGCTCTGCCAGCCTCCAGGCACTCCTGCAGCCCGCACTGCATCCCTGTGGCCCAGGACCCCCTTCCCAGGTGAGCAGCAAGACCCAGAGCAGCTCGGGATGTACCCAAATGACACAGCCAATACGGGCCACACCTGGGATTTGAACCCCTGATAGTTTTGAAATCCATGTATAGGGTTTTTCCCCACAATACACATTTTCTATGAACTTTTTGAAGACACCTAGGATGTTTAGATTTCAAAATCTCTGCACCAAATAAACATATCTTTCAATTCCACTTTGCACAAACTCATGGAAGTCCCTCAAACTTTCCATTCCCTGCTTGGGAGGGGAGGGGTAATGTGTTTGGGGTTCTGGGAATCAGACCCTAGGTATCTCGAGGACACAGGTCCCTGTGTTGGCCGTGAGAATGCCAAGATGAGTCTCTCACGGATCTGTCTTGCAGAACTGCTCTGTATGATGGAGAAGCACAGCCAGAAACAGATAATCCCTCACCCCACAATCCTACAGAAGGGCTGTCTCACCCAGCCTGGGGCAGCTGATGCTTGTGAGATGCTGGAAGATGCACCGGGGATCTGCCAGTCATTGGTGTTGCAGAGAGGGGAAGGAGTAGGCTCTCAGGCTCTGGAGTCCCCTTCCCTGGGCCAGCCTGGGTGCTGGATATGTTTTATGTGTTTCACATACAGGCCTCCATTTAGGATTGTATTCAAGCAATGAGATCTTCAGCTAGAAACAAGTTCAAACACCACTGCCTTAAGACATAGTCTCGATTTGGACTGGCCTGAAGGAGCCATTTATATCATATTGGTTTGTCAGCCTGGGATAACTTGACTCATCCATTCTTTCTGCGTTCTCATTGAAGACATCTATCATAAATGGCTAATTTATGCCTTTTACATAAATCTATTGATTATCTGTTACGAGCTAGACACCATTCTAGGTGTTGGAGATACATAAAAAATAAATCTCTCACCCTGCCTGCATTCTTCCACCCTCTGGAAGTAGCTTCTAGATATTTTTTCTAAAAAGCAAATCAGACTGCAACCGTGTCCTTGCCCAAGACCTTCAGTGGCTTCCCGTTGTCCGAGCCTTGCAACTCACAGTGTGGCTCGCAGACTTGCGGCATCAGCTTGTTCAAAATGCAGGCTCCAGCTCAGCGCCACACACTCAGAATCTGCACTGAGATTCCTAGGTAACACCTATGGCTTTGCAGTCTGAGAGGCATGGACCACAGGATGCCAGCCTGGCTCTTTGTGTGCTGATACCCATTGCTACCTATGCCATCTCATCTCCACTCTCCAGTTTCAAACAGATTACACTCAGTCCCACTGGCCTGTGCACCTGCCCTCTCCTGGCTCCCAAGCTATGTGCACATGCTGTTCTTCATGGGAAGCATCGTTCCCTGCATGGCTGCCAGCTATAATTCCATCTCCTTGGAAGTCAGGCTCAAATCCTCCTGGAGCTCTGTGGATCCTGTCTCCCTCCCACCAGGCCACCGAACTCCCTTGCTTCATCCTCTTATCATTTCTCAGGTCCAGAGTTCTGCTATCTGTTAATGAGCTCAGTGCTCTGGAATTTGCCTGTTCTTTAGGTAGGTATCACTAATATAACTCAAAACATGGTGAGCTCTGGAGACAAGGGATGGGCCTTCTCCCTGTATGTTCATTCGTTGCACCAGGCCAGCCCCTATGCCGCCAGGCTCCGAAGGTCACATGGGATTTACAGGCTGCCCCAGAGTCAGGTTACCACACAGGTGGCGGTACTGAATACAGAATGTTGCTGACCTCAGTCACTGCTGGGGCTGGGGGCACTGAGGGAATGCTCTTTCACCAGACCCCCTCCTTGTCCCCCAAGGGAGAGCCCCTGGCTTCTGAGCCGAGTTCTTGGGAGAATGAGTCACAGGCGTGGACCCAGCTCTGCCCCCCACCTCCTGGTCACAGAGACCTCTCTCTAGCAGGCCTCTGCCTTCTCCCAAGACTAGCAGGATGCATGGCAGTGCTAGGAAATGAAATGTACACTGCTACTCAGGCCTGCTAAGGGCCTATGCTTCCATAAGTATAAATGGAAGGAAGGGTAGATGACCAGCATTGACCCTATGCTTCAGGGCTCAATAAATTACAAAAGTCATGCACTAATTAATAGGTCCACCAAACATTTACGGAGCCGACTTTGCACCAGGCCCCTGGGGGAGATATTTGGGCCAAAAGATGAATGACTTCTGGTGCTGCCCTCAGCTGATGTCTATCTCCCAGGTCAACAGTCAGGAGAACTGGGGCCCAACTCTCGCGCCATGTTCCTGGAGTCAGTCAGTCTCCCCCTCTCAGAGCCTCCTTTGCTTTATCTGCAACATGAGGGTGACAGTCCCTGAGCTGTCTCACCAACGTGACACTCTCAGATGGAATCATCCATCAGAAGCACCTCGTGACTGGTAAAGCACTATACGAATTGTGCGATGGCTCTCAAGGCAGGCACTGGTAGTGGCCAACTCCAGAGCCATTCTCTGGCCCTTTTCTCCAGGCTAACACAGGCCTGGTTTTGTTTGGGGAACCAGCATGCTCAGGCCTGGCTAATAAATAAATCATGACGTGGTTAATGCAATCAAGACAAGCCTCCCTCCTCTTTGCCCAGAGACTCAACTTCCCAGCCTTCTTGCAGCTAATGGTAGCCAGGTGATTCGATTCTGGCCAATAGGATGAAGAGGGAGAGAGACTGGGAGGGCTGAGGCTGACACCACTGCTTTCCTTCCTGTTCTGGCTGCAAATGTGGCAGGAAGAGGTGAGCTCCGGTGGCCGTCTTGGGACTTGGGACCAGGAAGCAACAGGCATGAGAGCAGCACATCACCTTGAAGGATGGTGGAGCAGATCAGCTCTCGCAGTCCACTTCCTTCATTCCCGTGGCACCTGCCCCACGCCAGGCACTACCATCCCTGAGCGACGTCTCTGGCCTCAAACCACATACTATCTGCTGAGATGGAAAAGTTGGGGAGGTGACTACTGATCCCGAAAATAGCCATTTAGGGTCCTGTGTGGAAAGTCCCTGGGGCAGAGAGTGTTCTAGACAGCACGGGAACACATAGGGGGAGGCCAAGCCAGAGTGGGGATGGGTCTGAGGAGGGGCGGGGAAGTGGGGAGGAGTTGGAACTGTGGTCCTTGGCCTCAGAGGTGCAGGTCTGACCTGCATGGTCAGACGATGGTCCCAAGGTCAGGGATTGCCTTCTTTTCCCAGAGCCTTCGTCATCTGCATGCGTGTGTATGTGTGTGTCTATGTGTGGGCACTGAATGGAGCACATGTCGAGCCTCCACTGGTCCCTCTGCAGGAAGGAAGCTGAGGAAAGTGGAAGGGCAGACAGGTGCAGAGATGTCCCGGGGACGTACACCTGAGCCAGGGAGTGCTGGGCCGCATCTCAGAGTCAGGCCATCTTCAGGGTCCAGGTCTGTCTACCCGATGCAGGCAGCCACAGGTAGCTGGTCACAGAGCGATTGCTGACTGGCACGAACTAAAGTTAAACATCCCGTTTCCGGTGGAGCCCCACGTAGACAGTGGTGTGTGCATCGGGCAGCGCTGGTCCAGAGCTTGGGACAGCCAGAGAGGGGTTCACAGAGCCCTGCCTAAGAGCACAGACCTGCACACGATCATACACAAGCATGGGGGGATGCAGCCAGACCCCCCGGAAGGAGCGAGTGATCCCTGGGTGGCCCCGTGGTGCTGATCACAGCCCAGTGCCCTTCATGCCTGAGCACTCCTGCACCCGTGCACGGCTCTGCGCCAGGGCCCTGTGTGAAGCCCGTGTGACAGGTGAGGGCCCCGAGGCTCCAAATTCTCCGTGGGCTTAGGATAGGGAGCCGGCTCGGACTCCAAATGGAGGCCCGCCCACCACCGTCCCCCACTCGCTTCTGAAGGGAAGGAGGCCAAATCCCAGTAGGGGCTGGGACACGGGGCTGCTGCCCACAAAGCCCCGAGGGGGCCATGCTCCCTGCAGGGAAGCCCTGGGTGTCTCCCCAGCCTGCAGGGCCAGGTCACAGGGCGTGCATCCTCATTCTCTCCGGGGCTTTCCCTCCCAGACTGGGCTGCTGGTATCGGAGCCTCCGTAAATCAGGCCCCAGTCACCCCTGGAGACTGCAGGCCGGGGGCAGGGAGCCGGCGGGGAGTGCTTGCTGCAAGAAGACCCAGCTGCTTGGCCTCTCCCAGGAAGCCTGCAGCGCTTCAAAGCAGGGGCCTGATTTATGAGGCCGCCAGTGGCTCCAGGCTGTCCCAGAGCAGTGCCTGCGTTGGCCCCAAATGGTGCATTAGCCGAGGCATGGGTCAAAAGATCTGAAGTGAGAGCCATCACAGGGCCAGGTCTCTTCTCTTCCCCTGCAATAGGGCTCGGAGTCAGCCAGCGGGCCTGGCAGGAGATGTGCCCGCATCTGGGCTCTTGGATCAGCCGGTTTACCTGGGGGGGCCTGGGGAGAGGGGCTGAAGAGGCAGGGCCAGGCCACTCTTGGAAGTGGGGTCTGGGCAAAGGGCAGCCTTCGGGCCTCGGGGCAACCCCGCAAGGGGGCAGGACTCTGCCCTTTGCATAGGAGGAAGTGCAAGCTCAGAGCGGGCCAGTGATGAGCAGCCGGGCAGGATTCAAAGCCCAGCCCGACACCTGCACCTCCTCTTGTCCCCTGCCTCTTTGTGCACTGCCCCCTGCTCAGCAGGTCTCTCCTCCTAACGAAGTCAGACCCTGTGTCGTGGATAGGAAGCATGCTTTCCCGACTCTCCTCAGAGCTCCCTGCAGCCGGCCAGGGAGCCCCGTGGTGAGCTCAGGGGTCCTCTCCCAGCGAGAACCCCTCTGTGGACTTGCCTGGTCGTCCTCTGGGGAGGGAAGCCCACGCCCCAGAGCCCAGTGAAGCTGTCGGTGCCTCAGTTGTCAGCAAGGGCGCTACCAGCTGCCATGGAGAGCCCGCTGCCCAGGAGCCACCAGGCCCCTCTGCTATGCCTTTCAGCAACCTGGACGAGGCTGACTTTCTATCGGAAGTAGAGACGCTCAGGGGCATCAGGAGCCCACAGGAGTCAGCAAGCAGCCGAGCGAGGGTTCAGCTTGGAACCCGGCACTCCCCACCGCCCCGCCCCATGCTGCCAGGGCAGCACCCAGCCCCTAACCGCAGGCAGCTGGGATAACCCATGGTGGGGTCTGCACCGGGCTGCACGACTGTCATCTCCCTGTTCCTCCACCTGAGGGTGGCTTGCTTCTGGGCAACAACACATGTGGTAGAGGGAACAACAAGAGGCCCAGCCTGGGCCTGGCTTCCAACCTGTTGTCTTAAAGCTGTGTGACTTTCCACTAGTAACTTCACCTCTCTGCTTCTCTGCTCTTCTCCACCATGGGGACGCTGCCTCCCTGCCCCAGGGAGTCCCTGTGAGAAGGACCATTGGCAGCCTCACCCTGGGGCGCATGCTCTCTGTCCCCACAGCCCTGCCTCCCCATGGTGCCCACGTGGACCTGATGCTGGCTCCACAGTTACAAGTCTCAGAGGGGAGGGGCACGCGGATGATGTGCCTACCGAGTGCCGGGTAAAACTGCTCGTGCCCCTGGTGGAGGGGAGACTGCCACATGGAGCTCATCAGCTGAGGCCCCTGGGGGGTCCCCCTCTGCCCACAGCCTCACCTGAGGGGACCCACCCAAACCAGGAAAGCCCCATTCTCTCCTTCCCCTGTGGTGCTCAGACCTCCCCGTGGTGTGCCACAGGAGGACAGACCCAGCCAAACTCATGGCCCCATGGCCCAGGGAAGTCACCAGATGGGCCCCTGGCCAACTCCTGGTGTTCCTTGGAACATTCTGGCAACGAGAAGCTGTGGCATCAGCCACTTCTACAAAATTTCCCAGGATAGCCCAGTCTTTAAGGGAACACTCTGCTCCTTTCTCATATTCTCATATATGCAAAATTTTTTTTTTTTTTGGAAGGCCGATTCCTGTGCAGGCGGGCATACACAGGTTCTCTGTACGTGGTCCCAAGGATGTTTAAAGCAAGGTCCTACATGTGACCAAGTAAGATCTCAAGGACAAATCTAAGCAATCACAGATACAAGAGGGAGTCCAAAAAGTCCTCAGAAAATGCGACGAAAACATGAGTTTACGGGATGCAAAATTATTCTGAAAATCACACATAGGAAGTGTCTTTCAAAAGTTCACGAGCAATGCATATTGGCGGAAAATAATTAACTGAAATAAACTAGGCCTTGGATTCCATTTTTCCATGAACTTGTAAAAAGCTCGCCTTTTTTAGTATGTGCAAAGTAAAACAGAATGGCTCTGCTCACTATCTCACAGAGTCCTTTAGAAGACTCTGCTCCCCATGGTACAGACAAGGAAGCAAAGGTGGGGGGCGAGGTGCTGCTCGCAGCGGTGGGGCCAGCCTTGGAGCCAAGGCTACAGACCCTGGGGCCCAGGAGTCGCTCCCCTGAGCAGTGCCACCGCCTCCAGCTGCAGGCCCTGCTTGTCCTGGCTGTGTTTGCTTTGCTGTGGCCGAGTGAGGTTCACAAAGGAGGATCTGTTGTCATTGCTGGAGTCTGTGACCCTGCAGGGTCAGGAGAGGACCCGGCGTTGCCCGTGCACTTCTGACACGAGTCACCCGCTGACTGTCCTGCCAGCTGCCCCTCACTCTCTGGGCCCAGGGCCCCGGGAAAAGCCAGCCTCAAAGCCCAGCGGGGCTTCCTTCCTCTAGCATAAGCGTTTGCAAAGTGAAATTCCCAACATTCTCACCACACACAAAGCAAGGCTGGGCCCTCTTCAAAATATGTCAAAGGAATATCTTCTCCTTCTAGAAATTTCTAAAAAAAAAACAAAACACAAAACCCTGAACACCATCATTTGGCCCCACAAGCTATGAATAGAAACAACGCGCACCGCGGCATCTCCAGGCAGGCACCAAACAGCGGCTGTGGGAATCTGCGTGCACACCGTTTGGCAAGGTGGGGACGCAGTGGATGATAGTCCTGATCCGCAAGCTCCTCACTGGGCTTGCATTCACACAGAGATTTTTTTCCTGGAATTCAGACTATGAAGCAGGCGAGACGCCTGGAGAAATGCACCCCACCTGGACTGGAAGGCCAGGCACCAGACCAACAGACTCTCAGATAGACACTCTACAAGTGTGCAGCCTGGGAGAAGCCCAGCCGGCCACAGAAGGGCTGGGCCTGGGGACAAGAAGGGAAGTGACCCCCTGCAGCCAGAGGCGGCAGGAGCGACTAGGTGCTCAGGGAAAGGCCGACGGACGATCACCCCCACCTCACAGAATCCTCCGGCCCCGGGTTCCGCTGCCCAGGCCCCTGTGTCTGCAGCCTTCAGAGGCCCCCTTAGTAAGTCCCCCGAGTCGCCACTGCCCCATCTCCCAGCTCTGAGAGAGTCCTGGGGTCCTAGTCCCAGGGTCAGCACCTGGGGAGATGAGTGACCTTCTCTGCCCTTCATTTTTCTCATCTGTGCAGGAAGGAGGGAAGGGGTGACTGGACTCAATGAGTTGACACACATAGGTAAGCGTGGCTTTGCAAACGGCTCTGTCAATATGGATGCACAGCCTGCCTCCTGGTGACATCACACGGGGACACTCTGAACTTGTCATCAGGACATTGGGGACTTCCCTCCTCCTGTCTGAGCAGCCCCATCCCTCAGGCATCCCCAGGGCTGATTCTATGCAGCTTGTCCCTAAATGAATTTGACCTTGAACCCTCCCCCACCTTCCCCTTTAATTTTTCCAGCAGAGCTTCCCAGGGGTTGTTTAGGAAAGTCCTGGCCTCGAGCTCTTCATAAGCCGAGACCTCATGTGCCCATATGCTGGAGTCCTTTTTGCCATCCTCATGTCAAACCCAACTGCCAACGGCCTCTGTAGCTTCTGAGCCACCTGGATGAGAACAGAGCCCCCAGCGGGCTCTTGCCAACCTGCACCTTTCTGTCTGCCTGATGAGCACTGGGACTGCACCCCTAGTGGGCACCCTGGAGCCTGCGATGCCTGCTCAGCTTTCTGGTCCCCATGCACTTGTGCAGCCACGTGCTGCCCCAAACAGGGGGACATGGTCGCAGCAGAGGGCTGCCCGGCTGAACACTTCCTAGCCCTTTCAGGGGGCTCCCTGCTCACACCCTCCCCCCTTCTCTGAGCACCAGTTTCCTTGTCTGCAAATGGGGATAAGTATGTGAATCTCATAGGGTCTCTGTGAGCATCAAAGGACATAGTAAGTCTGACCTACTGAGAACAGGGTCTTGCACACAGTAAGCAGTTTATCTGTGCCTTTCCCCGCCTTCCCCAGCTCCCGCCCCCCTCCTGCACACCACTGCCCTCTAGTGGCAGAGCCTGGTGCCTACAGGCATGAGGACCCAAGGCTCCAGGCCCTTCCTGCCCACCTCATTTCCGGCACTGCTGTCTGTCCTGTAAGCTATGTCAGCCAGGATCTCCGTGTTTCCCAAGCAGTCTTCTGTTAGCCTCACCCCACCTTTTGAAAGGAATGTACAGTCTAATGACGGAGGGAGGATCCAAGCCAGTTGTGGGGCAGGGATCTCACCCACCTAGATCATCAGTGGGTAGAAGTCGGAATTTGTAGCACTCGCCACCACCCCCTCCCCTGTGCCTGAGACACTGAGTGCTCAGAGAGTGTGTGCAGAAGCACTGAGGGTGCTGGGAGCCCCATGCTCTGCAGTCCCTCTGCAGTTCAAAAGTCTACGTGGTGAAGGGACTCGCTCCAGGTGCCAGGCAGCAAGGCCCCTCCCAAACACTTAGCATGGCTGCCGGAGCCCCTGGGCTGGGTGTCACGGGGCTTCTATGGCAGCCTCTTGTTCTGCTGCTTCCGTGAGCTGGTAGGGCCCTAAGACTTTGCATTATTCTGGAAGGCTCAGACATTTGTTACACTCTTCATGCTACAGGAAAACCTTTCATAATAAATATTTCAAGAGAGAGTGGGTGAGCACATGAGCGAGCAAGTGAGAGAGAGGAGCTGGTTCTGGAACCACAGAGAGGGGACAGAGCCAAGGCAGCCTCGAAGACCGTTTGCTGTGGACTCGGCATGGGGGTCACACCGCTGCTTGGGCCCTCCCACAATCCGGAGCTGGCATGCAGGGTCAGGGCTTCCCAAAGCCTGTGCTGGCTTTCCCGTGATCAGTGGAAGCTGGTTTGCAGAAGAGCCGGATCCTGGAGGCTCCTGCCTTCCTCTGGGTGCTTTGGGTTAGGAGGACAACCAGTACGCTTTGCCTCACCTCTCACGGCCGGTGCAGGGAATGAATGGGAACACAACACAGACGAGGTGCTCTGTACAGCAGGAAACTCGGCACAACTGTACCATGCCTACTACCCTGGCTGCTCCTGGCAGTAAAAACTGTCCTTGCACAATACACACAGAGCCCCCAGGATGCAAGGCCTTTGTGTTGTGAGTGGGAATAACTTCCAGCCAAGGTTTTCTGGGGCAGACTTGAGTTTTCTCAGAACTTTCCAGACCAAGCAGGTGAGAAGAACACTTAGCAACTGTCTTCTCGTTGCAAAAGATTGATGGTGAGAGGCTGTCTGGTGCCGTGGCTAGGAACCTGACTCTGGGGCCAGATTGCGTGGGTTCGAATCCCAGCCACGCTGCCTTCTGGCATGGGCAAAGTTGTGACTTTGGGCCAGTTACCTAGCCTCCCAAGCTTCAGTTCCCTTATGCCTAAAATGGGCAAAATACTCACAGCTATACCAGAGAGGTCCTCTGAGGATTCGATGAGTGAGTACGCGAACGGCTTGGAAGAAAGCCTGGTACAAGTCAACTGCATCTGCGGTGATGAATATTAGTGCAAGATAAATATTGTGCTAATAGAAGAACTGGGCAGCAACAGCCATGTGCGAGTGGAAAGGAGCCGGGTTACACTTGGGAGAACTTCCTGGCAAGGTGTATGGCGCAATCCTGGAAGTGAGGGCTCTCTGGGGAGCACTCCTGGGCCAATGTGGGCGGGTGAGATGGGAACCTTCCCTGCAAAGCTGAGGCTCCAACCTCCTCATCCTCCTCTCCTCAAACACAAGCATACACCCCTGGCTCCTGGAGAAGCCAGCAGTGAGCTGGGCACAGCCTTGCCCCTGCCCCCAAGGCTTCCGAGACCCAGCGGGCCAGTGTGCACTGCCCTTGTGGCCAGCTAGCCATGTACGGCAGCCAAGCACTGGCAATGTGGCTAGTGTCACCAAGAAACTAAGAGGTTCACGTAGGCACACTCTGGACTATTTACAAAGTTATTTGATTTGAATTCATTTACAACGGTACCTCTGGCTACCCTACTGGACGTGACAGTCCTAAATGTAGCCACGTCACTTCAAGTCTCTCTGAGACTCCAGTCCCTTTAGTGTGCACTCGGAGCCCAGCACAGTCAGCAGGTGAGGGGAGCTCTGTGTGCCCACCCTGCCCTGCAGCCATACGTCCTGGCTCGCTATTCCCCAAAGGCGGCACCTGTGCCTCTGCCCCTCTGTGCCCTCCCCCTTCTGTGCCTGGCAACTCTCTGGGAAGCTTTCCCAGGCTCTGCCCTCCAACGCCAGCTGGGTCAGGATCTGGATCCTGCTGCCTCTGGGACTTTTCTGCCCCCTGACACTACTTTTTTTCCTAGCAGGGTTGTACTTGACTGGCTCCGGGGCTGTCTCCCTTTCTCCTTGCTCCCTGAGGGCTGTCCACGACCATACTGGAAGAAGGTCCCTTCTGGTGCTGGATGGTGCACAGAGACCTGTGGGACCCAGTCCGTTCTGGACCCCCACAACGTTCCCCTGGGGGAGGAAGCCCTGACCACTGCCATGGCCCTTTCACTTCCCAAGGCTGGTCCTCTAAGCATCACTCATGCGCATTCCTACGTCTCATGGGTGCTGAGATGCCAGCTACTGGGAGATGCACCCCTGGTTCAGTACTAGTCTCTCTGTATAGAAAACACACACAGCATGGTTTTGCATGTATACACTGGGTGCTAAGGCTCTTTCTGCTTTCAGAAATGTCAAGATGTAGAGACAAAATTGTGTCCAATAGGGAAAGCGAGGTAAACCATGGGTTTCCCCTCTGGAGAACCCCTCCAAGGTGGGCACCTGAGGGCAGTGTGCTCAGCTCCTCGCCCCTCTCCCAGGCTTAGGTCAAATGCTGTCTGCCCGGACCTGGCAACAGGTGGGTTCCAACATGTCCCATGGGTTTTTTTCTTCCCTGATGGATTTTCAAGTGGACCAAACAGATGCCTGGTAACAGAAATGGCACATCATTGTGGTCCATAACTCTTCGTGGCCTTCCGTGCCACGCCCGCAGAAGTCAGTGTCACCACCCCTGCTTGCTCCGTTTTTCTCTGATGAGCCATCTCCTCTTCCGGCACTTCTCAGCATTTAACATGAAATGTCGAATGATCCGTTCTCTCTCTGTCTTTTCTCAACAAGGTTGCAAGCTTCCCCAAAGATGTTGTCTGGTATTAGTGAAGCAGGTGTGTGTGTGTGCGAGAGAGAGAGAGAGAGAGAGAGAGAGAGAGACTGAAAACACAGAAGAGAATCAGGAAAACAGCACGGAAGCCCTGTGTCTCCCATGCAGAGAAGCTCACAGTTAGGCTTTCAGTCCAGGGCTATCCTTCCCCACACGTTCGGCACGTGCCTGTGCTCACACACTGTTTTCAAGTGGCAGCTGTGACTTCTCTGCTTACACTGCCCCCCACTCAGTCTTTTGGGACTGTCTCGGCCACGCAGATGAGGCTGGCTGCTGCCATTTGGAAAGGAGGCGCGTGCTGTCCTCCTGGATGGGAGTAGCCCCTGTAGGTGGATGCTCAGGTGGTTCCAGTCCTTCCACCAGGACGAGCAGGCTGCAGTGAGCATCTTAGTGAGTGCCTTAGGGTGACAGCCTGCGGATTCCCACGCGAGGGCCAGTACCAGGTCTTGGGGGCTGTGCTGATCACAGGGCTTGGGCTAAGTAGTGAGAATGGGATTTTCGTGTGCACAGAGGACTTTGCCCTGTTCCAAGGGGGCTGAGAAAGATGGGAGACAGGCCCACCCACCTCCCTTGGGCGATTACTGTCTAATTACAGTGGTTCATACAATCCCTGAGGCCCTGGCACTCAGGCAAGGGTTGTAAGCCCCATCTGAAGAGCTTCCTGGAAGGGGCCAGCACTGTGGCAGAGCAGGTAAAGCCACCACCTGTGACACTGGCATCCATCTGGGTGTTGGTCTACGTCCCAGCTGCTCCATTTCTGATCCAGCTCTGTACTAATGCACCTGGGAAAGCAGCAGCAGAAGATGACCCAAGTGTTTGGGCCCCTGTCATCCACAAGGAGATGCAGATAAAGCTCCTGGCTCCTGGCCTCCACCTGGTCTAGCCCTAGCCATTGTAGCCATCTGGGGGGTGAATCCCTCCAAAAAGAGCTGCCTGGGACGGGAGGCTCAGCCATGAGAGGCTTCCGATGCATTATTTCAAATGCATCTATTTTGAAGGTTTTATAATATATAGATATTTGCATGCACATGCCAGCAAGGTGCAATTTATAATTAAATTCTGTAATTATGCCTGACTGAACCCACAGCTTAATATAGCACAGGTGTGAGCTGCCAACTAACCTCGATTTCAGTTCAAAAGGGTGAAATCACTATTTGCTTCCTCTCAACATATTTAATAGCTGGTGTAAAACCAACATATATCATTTGGCTTCATTTGGAACTCCCATTTCTGTTATTGCTTCCTTGCTATTCTAGTTGAACTGAAATTTATAACATCATGTCTCTGGTGCCTGCACCAAAGCCAGCTGAAATGGGGTGAACAGCTCCAGGCTGCAAACCTAGGACAGGCGATGCGTGGAAATGCTGATGTCATCATCCTCCAAGGCTGACACCATCGAGGGCCAGTTCTTCCTGCCCCTCCCAGCACCGCCCTCCACGGTCTTCACTGAGGTCACAAACTAGAGTGGCCTTGGTCTTTCTTATGTAAACAGCACACCACAGGCTAGAAGCTACATTGCATCTGCTGTTTCTTGATCCCCCCCCTCCATAACAGCCTTGGAAGGTGGGCCCAGCAGGGTTCCTGGACCCATTTTACAGATGAGCTACCTGATGCTCAGAGCAGGGAAGGTACTTGTGCACAGGGAGAATTGCAGTGCAATTCTACATGTACTTCTGATTCCTCATGCAGGGCTGTTTCCATTGTATGAGAGCAGAGCTGGTGGGGCTGCTGAGTGGGCCAGGCTGGTCACTGCCTCTTTCTTTCCCTCTTGCCCTGACCTGATTCAGCCTCACGGTGTTGACCTAAAGAGTCCCCAGAATTCAGTTCGGCAATTAATGTTCTAAGCCACATAGGCAAAGAGCTGACTGCACAGCAGCGTGCAAGAGCGAGCAGTCGTGTAGCTGGGTAGTTGCTAGAAGCAGCCCAGTGCCGGGCAGACTCGACTTACAATTCTGAACTGATGCTGCCAGGGATGTGAGCTGTGTTCTGAAGACTCAGCACTGGGCAGGAGTCAAAGGTGGCGAATTTGCTTTGACATTTTACTTCCCCATGAAATCTCATAAGAACCAGTGCTTTGTACAACAAACACAAAGAAGTTACATTTAAATATATATCTATATATCTATATATCTATATATATATCGGGGCTGGTGTTATGGCGTGATAGGTTGGACCTCTACCTGCAGCTCCGGCATCCCACATGAGCACCAGTTCATGTCTTGGCTAATCCAGCTCTCTGCTATGGCCTGAGAAAGCAGTAGAAGATGGCCCAAGTGCTTGGGCCCCTGTACCTGTGTGGGGGACCTGAAAGAAGCTCCTGGCTCCTGGCTTCAGATTGGCCCAGCTCTGGCCTTTGCATCCATTTGGGGAATGAACCAGCAGATGGAAGACCTCTCTGTCTCTGTCTCCCTCTCTCTCTGCCTCTGCCTCTCTATAACTCTGCCTCTCCAGTAAATAAAATATTTTTTTAAAGCCACAGAGTTGGCTGGCGCTGCAGCTCACTTGGCTAACCCTCTGCCTGTGGCGCCAGCACCTGGGGTTCTAGTCCTGGTCAGGGTGCTGGATTCTGTTCTGGTCGCTCCTCTTCCAGGCCAGCTCTCTGCTGTGGCCCGGGGGGGGGCAGTGGAGGATGGCCCAAGTGCTTGGGCGCCTGCACTCACATGGGAGACCAGGAGGAAGCTCCTGGCTCCGGGCTTCAGATCGGCGCAGCACGACGGCCACAGTGGCCATTTGCGGGGTGAACCAATGGAAGGAAGACCTTTCCTTCTGTCTCTCTCTCACTGTCTAACTCTTCCAGCCCCCCCCCCCCCAAAAAAAAAAGCCACAGAGTTGTCGGTGCAAAGGCAGGATCCTGAGTCGGGTCTGGCTTCACAGCGGTCTCCCCCCTGGCCCTGAAGTGTCAGCAGCACTTCTGCTCCTTCACTCACCCTCTGTCTGGTACAACATGCGCTGGGTACACACGACAGGGAGGAAGCCCCACCTAACACAAAGAAGGTGCTTAGGGCTAGGAAGTTGCTGGCAGGAGGCCTGGCTGTGTCCCTTACCAGCTGGTCACCCAAGTTTCCAGAGGCTGGGCACCTCCCAGCACAGCACGAGGAGAGAGTACCCCTCCGATGGGGTGGTTGTGGTGGGATGGCATGTGACCATGGGCCCAGCAGTGCCTGGTGTGCCGTGGCTACCTGACGGACTGTCCCCAGGGTGCAGGCACCAAGCAGGGCACCCCAGTGTTCAGGGGGCTTGGGATTGGATGTGATCTCTGATCTCTTGTCTTCTGTTTTTCCCACGAGAGGGGGTATGTACCTTTACAACTTCCAAGAAGCAGCCAAGTGGGCTGTAAAATAAGTAGACTGGAGATGAATGACAGCATTAATCACTCTCTTATCCAAGACTTAGTGTCTAGAGTATGCTCTCCTGCTTATCACATAAGTAGGTGGCACCTACCCTGCACCTGCCGGCTGCTGTCCCAGGGCCTTCAGGAACATGAGCTCATCTCATCATCACCAGGATCCTATAAGGAAGTTACCGCTCTTCTTCTCTTGTTACCAGTGGGGAAATGAGAGCCCGGCTAATATGCTCAGGGTCCTAGGTTTAGTAGCTGGCAGAGCTGGTATTTGAGCCAAGGTGGTCTCGACCCAGCATCCATCTCATGCTAGGCCATGCTGCCTCTCAGTAGGAATAACAAATTGCTTTCAACTGTGTATACAAGTGCACACATGTACATCATTTGAGAATACTAATCGTAATTATAATAGCGATGATGGGAAAAAAAATAGAGAATTTTCTCTGTGAGTCTCTTTGGCAACGTGATGGTGCCCACCCAAAAGAGCCTTTCTCCTCCCTCTGTCCCAGGCAGCCTATACCACTCTGCCCTCCTGGAGGCTTTTCCTCCCTCTTCTGACTTCCGGCCTTATCAAGGCTCGGGGATGTCACCAGCTTTGGGGACGCCTTTCCAACTGTGTCTCCAATCACTCTGGGTCAGTGTCCCCCCGAGTCAGCAGGATCTGACCTTGCACCCATGATGAGGGTGACAAAGATGGTAATGGCATTCCTTAAGGAATTTCCCAGTGTGCTCACCTCACACCAGCCCTCTAATACATGTCCCCCAGGGTGAACATCAGCCATTCCTCCACAGAGGCAAACACGTGTCCACCTATCACCCTCAGTGCCACAAGCATCTGTAGGTGCCTTCTTTGCAGCTGGCATTTCCACCCGTTCCTGCATCTGGTGAACAGTCTGCACCGCTAGGCGAGTATCAGCACCCTCTTTGAGCACAAAAGACATTGGATCCGGAACGTTGGGGAGCTTGTCCAAGGCCCCACCACAGCTGAGTGGTAGAGCTGGGATCTGAAGCGAGGTTCTCAAAGCCCCTCTCCAAGGGAGAGCTCTGGCTAACTGTCACAGGGAAAGTCATTTGCCTCCAGCAGTAACCCCCCAGGGATTCCTCCATGTGCGATTTGATGAGGAGCAGCAGTTTTATGGTCTCCAAATGTCTCCCTACAAAACTCTTACTTCTCACAATGGGGTGTGGCAACAACAGGAAGGGCTGGAAACCATCTGGGATGCTGACTTTGGTGTTCGTGCAGCAAGGCCATTGTACCTGGTTATTAAACAAAGCATTAACCTAGGTGTTGCTGTGAAGGTATTGTGTAGACCATGGCAAATGTCTATGACTCAATTGACGTGGGGGCTGGCACATAGCATGGTGCTTAAGGCGCTACTTGGGACACCTGCCTTCCATATCACATTGCCTGGTTCGAGTCCTGGCTCCGCTTTCACCCCAGCTTCCTACTAAGGGACACCCTGGGAGGCAGCAGACACTGGCTCAAGCACTTGGCCACACACACAGGAGACCTGGTTTTGGCCTGGCTCAGCCCTGGCTGATGCCAGCATTTGGGGAGTGAACAAACAGGTAGACTCTCTGTCTTTCACATAAAGTGAGTGGAAAAGATCAACCAAATTTATACTCAGTTGACTTTTAGTAAGGAGATGAGCCTGGATAATCTGGGTGGGCCTTACCCAATTAGTTGAAGACTGTAAGAGCAAAACCAAAGTCTCTCAAGAGAAAAGGACATTCTACCTCTAGGTGGCAGCACCAACTCCTGCCTCAGTTTCCAGCTTGCAGGCCGGCCTGTCCTATGGACTTCATACTTGCCAGCTCCACAACCTCACAAACTGATCCTTAAGCTACAAAGGGTCTTCAAAAGTTTGTGGTTGAGGAACAGAGTTTTTTCCCCATCTTTATATTATTTGTTGAACTCTTTTACTAAGCATAGTGTTAGCTAAATGATCATTAAGTAAACTGAAAATAGATCTTAGTGTAAATTAAGAGTGAGAATGGGAGGAGGAGGAAGACAGGTTGGAGCATGGGCAGGAAGGAGGGTAAAGTGGGAAGTAGCACTCTGTTCCTAAATCTATAAATACGAAATACATGAAACTTGTATAACTTAAATGTTTAGAAAATGAAAAATTGTTTTTAATTTATTTCCATGTACTTGAAGGAAGAATGACACAAAGTGAGCCAGCAAGAGAGGGAAATAGAGATCTTCCATCCACTGGTTCACTCCCCAGATGCTCACAAGAGCCAAACTTGATCCAAGCTGAAGCCAAGAGCCCAGAACTCCATCCAGGTCTTTCATATAGGTAGCAAGGCCCTAAGCACTTGGGCCATTACCCACTGCCTCCCAGAAGGCAACAGCAGGTGCTGGATTGGACTTGAACCAGCACTCCAGTATGGGATGTAGGCATCCCAGGTGGCAGCTTAACCCATTGTTCCTGGTGGCTGGGTTCACGGGAGGATCTGAGCCTCCCTGATCTGCTCTGTCTGTCCTGCTTTCTCTCGGCCTCCTCTCCTCTTTCTCATCCTCCTTTCCCATCTTCCAGTCCCTCCCTCACTGTTGGAAACGTCCCCTCTGCCTCCAGCAGGCTGAGGATAATTCCTTCTCCTCAATGTTCTGATGTCACTGCGTGCAGTGACTCCCTGCACCTACTGCTGTGGACTCCTGTCGGAGCTGGGTGTCTGTGTACAGAACGAGGCTGACATTTATGGCACTGAGCAGAGACGTGTGACATTCGAAGGAAGCGAGGTGCCAGCCACCTTTCTGAGCTGCAGGTGGATTTATGGAAGCAGAATATTGCCACTGATTATTTATTTCACTTCTTATTTTTAAAATGGAATCAATAGAGCTCACCAATAAATTTGGCCCAGTACACGCATTTATGAAGCCCTCCTTGGCAGGCTTGGTGTGACAAGGTCTAATTGCTGCCAGGGCAGAGGCAGCCGCGTGGAGTGAGCTTCCTCCAGCCTGCAAATGAACTGGCTTCTTTTCTGCGGGCTCCTGGAGCCGCGCCTCTCCGTGCAAGGTGCCCAGGGGATGCGCTGAGGGAGGAGGCCTTCTCCCAAGCAAGCGGGGGCTGCAGAAGCCGAGAGAACCTGCGAGGCTGCTTCTGCCCGTGCCCCGCCCTGGAGTAAGTTCTGGAGCCAGGCGAGCGGGCTGGGGTTCAGATCCCAGCTGGGCTAAAGGAGCAAAGCAAGCTAGCTGACCCCCTGAGCTCTGCTTCCTCACGTATAGCATGGGAGCTAAGGGCTCCGTAGAGGGGTTGAGGAGGTTTAACAAGTCCACGTCTGGGAAATTCCTATCCAGTGCCTTCCAAACAATATACTCAGACCACAGTAGCTTGGTGCTGATCAGGAGAGTGGGCGATGGAGCAACGGTTCGGTTTGGAGCCCTTAGCTGGGCCACCTCCTATTTACTTCTTTAGTTTATTTGAAAGGCAGAGACACAAAGGCAGAGGGAAAGACCAAGACTGAAGGGGGGGGGGGGGGTTCTGCTGGTCCATGTCCCAAATGCCTCTAACAGCTGGGGCTGGGGCTGAGGCCAGGTTGAAGCCGGAAGCCTGGAACTCAGCGTGGTCTCCCACTCGGGTGGTAGGAACCCCAGTATCTGAGCTGTCACCTGCTGCTCCCCAGGGTGCACGTTAGCAGAAAGAAAGGCTTGGAAGGGAGCCAGAACTTGAAGGCAAACACTGATATGAGGTGCAGGAGTCCCTTGCAGCATCTTAACTGCCGCACCCAATGCTCACGCCTCTGCCACTTCCGAGTGGGGCCGTAGGCAGTTCTGAACCTCTGCACCTCAGTTTTCTCAGCTGTGAAATGGGGATGCCATACGGTCTCAGCAAGCACAAAATGAGGTCATTCATTCCTGGCACTCTGTTACTAGAATAAACAGGCTGCCAGGTATGAATGCTCTCATTTGTCTAATACAAGTGGCCTTCTAAAAGTTCACGGAAAATGGGATTAAAAGGCAAGGTTATTTTGGGGCAACCATTTTTGAAATCCATGTATACAAGGGATGCTCAAAAAGTTCATGGAAAATGCACATTGTGAAAAAACCATACATGGATTTCAAGAGTTTTTGTGTTAAAAATCATCTTCTAAAAATTTATTCATTTTCATTTAATTTGAAAGGCAGAGAGACAGAGATCTTCGAACTATTGACTGACACTGCGAATACCCACAGCAGCCAGGACAGGGCTAGACTGGAATCAGGGGCAGGGAATTCAGCTTGGGTCTCCCGTGTGCATGGCTCAGACTCCAGTACTTGAGCCATCCTTCCAGGGTGTGCGTGAGCAGGAAGAGAATTGCATGTCGTGCTGGGACTCGAACCCAGGCCCTCTGCTGTGGGACACAGGCATTGAACCACTCAGTCTAACACTTGCCCCAATTGATCTTTTCACTGTACTCCTTCCTGAACGTTTCCAAAGACTGCTGTGCAGCTTTTGTTGTTCCTCTTGCTTTTCCTTACTGTCTACCCACCTGCTTCCGTGGCCTGATCCCAAATGACATTTGCTGCAACTTCTCCGTCTGCACCATCTCCCCACCCTGTCCGGTATAGACCTGCCCGGCCAGGATGCTTCGCACCCCCCCATCCTCACCACTCACTCAGCCTGTGCCCGCCTGGTTCTAGGGGAGTCCTGACTCCTGCTTCACCTTCAGGTGGGGAACCACACTTTCTCCTTGGCTGCCGACCTGCTCTGTGGCTGTTGAGCACACAGAGAAGATATTAACTCTGGCCTGGCACTGTAGACCCCAGCTGACCCTGCTGGAACAGAGAAGGTGACTGCTCCCAGCTCCCCGGGTACCTCGGGTGGGCAGCAGTGTCCATGGCCACGTGCTCAGGAGGCCATGGTACCCGAGAGACAGGCCCTCTGTCAGAGGCTCTGGGCCTTGCTTCCCTGGCCACGAGACTGCCTCTGCTGTCCCGGGCCCTGGGCTGGGAATGGCCTCTTCTACTCCATCAGGGCCAGCTAACTCACCAGAATGGCATCAGTTCCACTCTGCCCCATTAATGGACCAGAACCTGTGCTGGGCACAGGGACACAGAGGAGAGTGAGGCCCCACTTCAGTAGGACACACTGCCTCAGACCCCCCGACATGGTGTGCACCACACAGGCAACACTGGCGGCTGCACAAGAGACAAGGGTCTCCTGGGGCAGGTGGGGATGAGAGAGGGGCATGGAGGCCTCTGTAGGGAGATGTGGCCGGAGTCTGGATTGCAGGAATTGGTTAGATGGGAAGAGTGGGAGGGAGGCACCCCAGACAGAAGGACCCATGCAGGATATGGAGACACAAGAAAACAGGGTCTATGTAGGGAACTCCAAGTTCATGGTGGGTGGGTGGGCAAAGTGTGAGCAGGGAGGGGCAGGGGGGGTGATGAGGCTGCAGAAGGAGGGGGCCTCTGCCTCACCCCTCACCTGGGCTGCAGAAGAAGTGGTCTGATCTGCCTAAGTACAAGCATAGTCTACCATCAGCACTGCTACCTCCAAACACCTTACAGGTATATGCACGCACACACACACACACACACGGATACCTGTGTCTATTAACTTGTACATGCTTGTGTATCCATTGCATGAACAATCAGAGTAGAACATGGGTGGGTGTGCTCTGACACGGAAGGGAAGCCTTCGAAACCCGGCAGAGTTCAGTCTGGTGGAGCACATGGTACGGTACAGGCACAGAAAGTGTGACCTGAGAAAGAGCCATCTATTTCTGTCTCCGCTCCAGGGCTGCTGCGTACAGTGGGGCAGGTTGTTCACTGCTCAAGAACATACAGAGGAGGGAGGCAATTCAGGGCAGTGCTCCCCTATGCTCCAGGTGGCAGGAGGCGGACACTAATTTCTAACTCACACCCAGGGGCTGTCTGGCCTAGTGCTGCGCTGCCCACCAGGGCCAGGCTGGCTGCAGGGAAGGAGATGCTGGCCCTCTTAGTGGAAGCAATGGCTCAGGTGCCTTCCCACGTCCTTCCCAGTGCTAATATTGCCCACATGCACTGACAGCTAAAGTGCTTGGTTTCCCCATTGCTCTGGGAGGATCACTCCTGTGGGGTCATCTTCCAGTTCTGCCAGGCTGGCCGCCCTGCTGCTCAGCTTTCCCTCTCCAGGGAGCCCGCCAGACTCACTCCTCTCTTTCCTCAAGGCAGAGCCCTGCCTCCTCCAAGAAGCCTTCCAGCCACTTTTGCCCCTCCCACTTCCAGGCCACTTTTTCATGGATTGTCCTCGTAGGACCAAGCAGCCCATTCCCAAGTACCTCACTTCCATCAGCACCAGCTCGTCCCAGGAGGATGAGGCACCAGAACGGGACACCTGACACTCCATGGCGCCAGCAACTTGCCCGTCTCCAACCTGGAGGGCAGAGAAGCTCTCTTCACAGCCAGAGGGGACACAGATGCAAGTACACTCTTCCTTTTACTGTCTCTTCCAGGTCAGGGGCGTAAGCGCCAGCTGGGGGCAGAGATGGGGCTGGCCTTCATTCAGGAAAGGGCCAGGGAGTGGGACAATTATGTGTGTAGGGGGTGGGGTAGGGGAGTGGGGGTGGGGTGGAAGGGCTGTGTCGGAGCTCATCCAAGGGGCCGGAGGAAAACACAAAGAAACGTCATGGCCCTCACAGTCCAGTTCTCCAACTCTTTGTGGGATTCTGAGTTACTTCCCCACCTGCGGGGTGTGTGTGTGTGTGTGTGTGTGTGCGCGCATGTGTGTATGCGAGTAAGAGTGAGAGTGAGAGAGAGAGAGAGGGAGGGAGAGAAAGTGCGGGGGGGCACTTCGGATTTCACAAAATCCATTTTAATCATCCTCTGCAATCCACGACACTCTGTAATTACGCGTCTCTTCTGCTCAGGTACCAAAAAGGAAAAAAAAAAAACCTCGCCGAGAAAGCAACAATTAAGCTTGCAAGCAGAAACATGAAAATTCATGAAACGCACCATTAAAGACCCAATGACAACACACACTGTCCCCTCCGCCGGCCCAGGCACTGGGGATCATCAATGCCACGGGCAGATCTGAGCACTGAGGTGTCTGCCCTGGGCGCGGGGGACCGTGCCCCTGCCTGCCATGCCTGCTCTCTGCGTGGACTCATGCGTGCCAGACCCAAAGGCTGTCCCATGTGCAGCGTCTGAGCCCCCGGGCAGGGGCTGGGGCCAGGGCCGGGGCTAGCGGGGAGCAGATAGAGAGCGTGTGGGAGACAGGACTCTTGGTGCCTCCTGTCCCCTGCAGAAGCCCTGAGAGATGCAGCCAGACCCCAGGCTTCTTTCCCACGGCGGGTGGGGACTGTGGCCACGCCCCCATCACAGTGGCTCCAGCGGCCATCCCTCACTCACACCGCCTCCTCTCTTCTCTGCTCATGGATCCAACTCTGCCTCCCTTGCAGCCCTCTGAACCCTGTTAACCCACATCCCCACCCACCCTCTAAGCTCCCTCCCAGGCACTTAGCTCACCCTCCTCCCCTCCCCTTTCAACGTCTACATGAACACAGCTGGCCATGAGTCTGGAACTCAAGGAGGGTCTTCCGCAAGTCACGAGGGGGGAAAAAATCCACCCTGAGAGAGAGAAGGAAATTAACCAAGTGTTCACGGTTACTTTGGATTTCGTGTCTGTAGGGCACGGCGGAGGGGGAGAGGGAGGGCAAGGAGAAAGGGGGAGGAGGAGGAGGAGGAGGGGATTAGCATGGCTTTATACCTTTCTGTGCTTGAGCAAATGTCCCACAATGCGTGTGACTTACAGTCAGGAGACAATGAAATAAACGCTCAAGGTCAGCGCTGCTCCAAGTGCCTCTCTGGCTGCATTCTATATGACAAAAGGGAAACTTGGGACCTGTATCTGCAGCCTTCCGGGAGCTCGTGCTCTTCGGCTGGGCTGGCTACTTGGGCCTGTGACCTGCTCAGAACACAGGGCTCGCCCCCAGATGCAGCCAGGCTCACTGGAACACTCGGGCATGGTTGCTTGCAATGATTTTAAATGATTATTTTATTTATTTGAAATGGAGAGAGGGAGGGAGAGAAGGAGGGAGAGAAAGAGAGGGAGAGAGGGAGAGAGGAAGAGAGGGAGACAGAGAGAGTTCTTGCCCATCTTCTGATTCACTCCCCAAATGCTCACAACAGCTGGGGTTGGGCCAGGCCAAAGCTGGGAGCTGGTAACTCAATCCAGGTCTCTCAGGTCTCCCATGTGGGTGCCTTGAGCCCTCACTTGCTTCCTCTTAGGATGCACGTTAGCAGGAAGCTGGAATAGGAAACAGGGCCAGAGCATGGACCCAGACACTCCCCCAGTATGGAAAACGGGTGCTCTAAGCCGTGCCTTAACTGCTACATCAAATGCCCACCCCTCTTAGAATTCTTAGCACTTTTTGAACGAGGAGCCACACATTTTTATCTTGCACCTTGACTCACAATTTATGTAACCGGTCCCATTCATGAGCGTCTACATTAACAGAAATCAGAACAAGACAGACAACTTCTGGGTAAGGACTGCCAAGGCTGTGTTGAGGATGGTTTAGAGCCCATGCCACATGGGCAGAGTCAGATGGAAGGATATTCAGCCTGGATATGGGAAGGGACTTGCCCAATCCCTGGGAATACTGCTGGAACCAGCGTGGCTCAAGGGAGTCTCTGCCTTGCTGGGTTTCAGGGCTGGTCAAGGAAGACATATATTACACAGAGATCTGTGATGGGTGTCACAGAGCTGGGAAAGGGGGAGAGTGAGGGCTGCAGTACAGGCACGCTGCTTGATTTAAGACCTGAGCAGAAGTGAATAAGCACTTGGATGACAGAAACATGGGAGATGTCGACACGTACACGGACAATTACAAGACACCGTGGGACTTGCCGTGATAAAGACTTGGTGGGAACATAAATAAGAAGCAATTTGCCCGGCCTGGGGTGGGCCGAGGAGGGGAGCGAGGAGGAGCTGGAATTTAGTCAACTTTGAACCATCTCTCTCTTTCTCAACTTGCAAATCAGCAGAATTCACATCCTACTGAGTAGGCCTTTGCAACTTTTCTTCAATTCCCACTGGTAGGGACTAGCTCAAATATTTTTGTTTTGAAAGAAAGAGAGAGTAGAGTGCACTTTCACCCTCCAGTTCACTCCCCAAATATCTTGCACAGCTGGGCTTGGCCAGGCCAAAGCCAGGAGCTGTGAACGCAGTTCTGGGAGGCAGGGACCCAATGACTCGAGCCCTCTCCTGCTGTCCCCCAGCAGGTCTGAATGAACAGGAAGCTGGTAGCTCAGATCCTTATCTCCCTAGCATCACTGCGGTACACTCGACCCTTCTTCTGTTCTCATGTAAACCCTCTCCTGGATGCCCACACTGGTCTCGGGTCTCGTTCTCCAGCCTGATTTCTTCCCTGGTCTTCAGACCTGAGCATCCGGCTGCCCTGGCTCCTGAGACGTCCCAGGATCTCAGGCTTCTTAACTTCCAGTGCTGGCCTTGGAGGCGCTCTCATTTGGGCATTCCAACACACTTGCCCCAGACACCAGAACCTTGAGCAAGGAAAGAAAACGGTGGCAAAGTTGGGTGCCCCGGGCCTTCAGTAGCAAAGTAGCACTGTGCTCCTTGTGTTGCAGCCAGCTGCTGCCTGCTCTGTCCTGCTGTGTGGTCCCTGAAGCCTGCTCTGAGCCTCAGATACCAGACCCTACACAGGCCCTGGACGGCCAGACACAAGAGGCAGAATCCGTGGAGATTTTCTCTGTCCTGGGGTCCAGGACAACATCTTGGCTTTTTCTAGAACCTAAATTCAGTAGCACCCAGTGCTAAGATGTGGGAACCACAAGACACTTGGAAAGCTCACAAGAGACTTGATCACATGGCAGAATGACAATAGACAAATGGACATTGCCCACATTTGTCTGACCAGCGCTTCCTACATAGGAAGCCAGCCGACTCTCAGAAGTGGGTGTTAGGTGAGCATGGTGAATTATGATGGGCATCTGTCAATCATTCTGTGACATTCTAGGACAAGACTCATCATTCCCATGTGTTCAGAACCCCAATTATTAGACCCATTTCACAGGTGAAGAAACTGAGACAGAAATGCAGGGAACTTACTCAAACTCACATAGCTCCCAAGTGACAGAGCTGAGAATCAAATACATGTGGTTGGGACAGAGGCTGCTTGTCTAACACCGACAGATACCAAGGAGAGGGCGTGGCCATGGAGAGATGGAGCAATAAGCTTTATTGTGAGTCGGGCTGATGTTGCACACAGTCCCCAGGACAGTGCTATGACACACAGTACCCAGCCATCCATATGGGGAGGACGATTCTCGAGCACACGCTCCCTCAAGTGTACCTTGTAATCAGCGTTTCAGGTTAAACACACACGCTCGGTGTGGGCTATTTTTAAAAAGCTCCTCCCCTGCAGTAAGGCCATGCTCTTGTTTCTGGAAATGTGTGATGGACCTGGACTTACTATGGAACACAGTAAATCTACCTGGCCCTGGACAGCACCTGTCCGGGCCCGGCGGACTCCGTGTCCCCATTGTGGATCAACATCAGCCGTGTGGCCCTGGGCACAGGAGTCAGCTGGCTGCACGCCTCTTTATCTGCAAGACGGAGAGGATGACCTCCGTCCTGCAGGGCTCTGAAGGGAAAACGGAGGAAATGCACGGAACGTGCTTAGCGTGCGTCTTGACTGTGCTCAGGACAATTTTTATTTTTAAATGTTGGGGAGGGAGCCAGCCTGCTGTCTAGTTCAGCTCTTTAAGTTGCTTGTGTCTTTATTACACATCACTATATCATCATCATCATCATCATCATCATTTTATTCATCTACTCAAGTTGGCTACTCAGTTTGCTATCCAATTCAACTCATACATTTGTAATAAAACCCGATTCCTAATGTTGACCCGTGCATTGACTGAGCTGCTGGGGTCCCGGCTGCCCTGGGCCCATGTCCCTTTCTCTTTCATCTGCTCTACCTCAGAGCCAGGCAAATGCCGGATGTTCTGGGAGCTGAACTGGCCTTGAGGGGTGCCCGTCTTCCCCGTTTGGTCTAAGTAGACAGGTGGCAATTGTCAAGGCTGATTTGGGCCCAGCTGGTGTCAAATTGTCCTGGTCTCTAGGACAGGCTGTCAGTTAGATGCGGCCTGGGCCTTGCCTACCAGCAGCTTGGACTGCTCTGAGTGCCCACTGGGCAATGTGTGGGCTACACATAACCTTGGCTTTTTCAGGCTCTGTCCCCGCTGAGGACACTGGGGAGGAGTCTCCCACAAACGTCCCCCGACCTCGCATTACTGTCACGCTAACACCAAGCGCGGTTCTGTGCACGCTCTCGCTGGAGAGAGACAAGCCTTGCTCTTCCACAGCTTCCTTCTGTGATCTTAAGCAAGTCATTTCCCCTTCTGAACCTCAGTTCTTTTTATTTTATTTTTAAAGATTTATTTTATTTATTCGAAAGACAGAGTTACAGAGAGAGGTAAAGACAGAGAGAGAGAGAGAGAGAGCGAGAGTCTTCCATCTGCTGGTTCACTCCCCAGATGGCCTCAATGGCCGGAGCTGCGCTGATCCGAAGCCAGGAGCCAGGAGCTTCTTCTGGGTCTCCCATGTGGGTGCAGGGGCCCAAGGACTTGGGCCATCTTCTACTGCTTTCCCAGGCCATAGCAGAGAGCTGGATCAGAAGAGGAGCAGCCAGGACTAGAACTGGTACCCATATGGGATGCCGGCACTTCAGGCCAGGTCTTTAACCCTCTGCGCCACAGTGCCAGCCCTGAACCTCAGTTCTTTAGCCACACAAGGAAACCACCCCACCTCTCAAGGCTAAATCAGGTTGAAGCAGTAAACAATGGATTAGCTCTCAGCAAGCATCAGTGCCCGTTCCCCCTCCCCTTCAGAGCTATCTGTGCAGGGAACACAGATAACAAGCCCTTGGCTCAGCAACTGGACATGAAAGGACTCGGAAAATGGTAAGGGGAAGAGATGGAAGTCCTCTGAGAGCAGCCCTCACCCCTGTGGCAGGCTCTGTGCCCCTCATAGATGCTATCTTATGCTGTTCTCGAATGACCAAACTGAGGCAAAACACACATAACAGTGACCATTCTCAGCCATTGTCAAGAGTACCATTGAGTGGCATCAGGGACATGCACAGTCCTGCACCACCATCACCACCATCACTCCCCTGTCCCAATGAAACAATAAAATCCTAGCCCCTCGCCCCAGCAGCCACCATTCTACTTGCTGTCTCTGTGAATCTGATGATTCTAGATGACTCACGTAAGTGGAATCATGCAGTGTGCGTCTCTTCATTGGCTTAGTTCATTTACGTCATGTCCTCAAGGCTCCTCCGTGTTGTAGCACGTGTCAGAGCTCCCTCCCCTTGTTAAGCCTGAGGACTATTCCACGGCATGGAGATCCCACATCCTGCCCATCCATTCACCTGCCAGTGGGCACTTGTGTTGCTTCTAGTTTTTGTCATTATGAATGAGGCTGCTAGGAACAGATATCTAAGATTCTGCTTTCAGAGGCTATAGGAACAGTCCTTCAAGACCTTGTGTCAATTCTTTTGGATGCCTGCTCAGAAGTGGAATTCCTGGATCAGCAGGTAACACTAGTTTTAATTTTTGGGGAGAGTTTCCCCTAGTAGTAACACTATTTTTACCTAACCTCTGTTTAAAGATGCCAACCTCGGGGTTCAGAGCTCAGCACGAGGCCACACTAGCTCAGAAGTGGCAGCTGCATGCCTGCCTGGGTCCATGTGCCCTCACTGGGGGGCAGCCCCCAAAGCCAGGGATGCAGGTGCATAGGCACCACCCAGCACCCTTGTTTAACTGCACACATCCCTGAGCCCCCAGGCCTAGAGCATCAGCATCACTAGCAATTTGGCCAATTCTGTATTTTCCAAACAACAACCCTGGCTGTTTCTGGGAGGCCTCAGGGTTGATAATCATGACTCCTTCTTGTGGTCATCATCACTGTTGTCTTTGTGTTCCTCCCCATTCCATACCCAGATCCGCTCACTGCTTTGTAAGCATCTGGAGCCAGTGGGTACGGAAGGGTTACTGGGGGAGGCTCGACACGGGTTTGCTCTCCAGCAGCTGCTGGTTTTCAAAGAGCAGCGCATTTAGTATTCTAATCAACAGGGCATCAGCCCGGCGCCCGCCCAGACCGTTCTCAGACGCCTAACACTCATTACGCTGCTCAAGCCAATGTGTTCCTAAGTAAGTGTGTGCTGTGGTCCTTTCATCTCATTAGTGAGGCCCTGAGAGGCAGGAGCCACGGCGGCCCCCTGGCCCTACAGGGTGAGAGTCTTCACACCAGTGCCTGGCTGCCCGCCCGCCCTTCCGCCATCTCCCAGTCATCCTCTCCGGAGCTTGCAGCCAAAAGCTCTGGGAAGCCAGACCTTGAGGACTTGCAGGATGGCGGTGGCAAACAGCAGGGTAGCCAGTGCAGGTAATGAGGCTGCCTACATTCCAGAACAGACACTGAATTATCTCCCCCAGCTTGACAGGCTCAGCTGGCACCACGCCATAGGCACTGCTCCCTGAAGCCAGTGGTCTGGGTTCCCTCCCACTATGGATACCTTGACGGAAGCCAGATGAAGCTCTGGGGCCTTGGGAAAGAAGCTTCCATAGCAATCTTTCCCGCACAAAGCCCTCTTTGTCAGAGGAGGAAGGCATGGGAGAGGCAGAGGGAGTGCTTATCTATTGTCAGCACTGGACAGCTGAAAGGACTCCAGTGAAAAATGACCTTAGGGACTACCAGATGGGGGAAAATGCAAAATATGTAACTCAGACCCTCTGCTTCCCTGCAACAGAAATAGCTGGGGCTGTCTCTGGAAATGTTCATAGACACACACTAACACAAGCGTACGCTTAACTATTCTGCTCAAAGTAAGTGAATACACAAATGTCACACAGATCTACCAACCTACCCGTCCACCTGTCTGTCTGTACATCCAACTATCCACCCACCCATCATCCCTCCATCCATCCCTCCATTCATCCCTCCCTCCCTTCATCCATCCATCCATCATCTATCCATCCATTGATCCATCCATGCATCCATCCAACCATCCATCCATCCCTCCACACAGTCACTTGTTTCATTTATTCAAATGTCAAATTGGTGCCTAGCAAGCACATGAACTATGCTGGAAGAAACAATAATACTTTGTATGAGTGGTTTTAACTGGCAGTCACATCCTTCCTGGCACAAGCTGGAACTCAGATGTTGTCTCACCAAGCATTATCTGTAACCCAGTCAATGTCTTGCACAACATATGTTATGTTGAATACACATGGAGTTAAAACACTACTGAGTCCCTAACAACTTTCTGGCATTTTGTATTTTCTCAACCAATGAAAGCAAAAAACCTATAAATACTAACCAGTAGGAGATCTGGGACATGCACTAGGTGAGCAAAAGCATGGTTTCATGAATGGAGATGATGATAACCACAACAACTAAGGAAGTAACTCATGTCAGGTGTTACTCTAAGTCCCTTGTTAATCCTCACAATACATTTATGAGAGAGATGTGACTATTATTCCATTTTTGCAGATGATAAAACTGAAGCATGGGGAGCTTATAAGAGGGTACTTCACAAAGTTTATGGAAAATAGAATTAAAAGATATGTTTATTCTGGTGCAACAATTTTTGAAATCTATGCACAGTTTTTTCTCTGCAACACACATTTTCCATGAGCTTTTGGAAGACCCCTCACATAACTTGCCTAAGGTCACAAACTAGTAATGGAAGAGCCAGGATTCAAACCAGGAAGTGCACCTGTACAGATAATGCTTTCACCATCCTTGGAGCGGTGGGTACGGTGAGATGGAGACTCAGAGAGGCCAGGTGACATGTGCAGAGGCACACAGTGAGTTTCTTAGCCAGCTGCGGTCAGCTTTCCTGTCTTCCATTCTAATTTTATTGTTGTTTCAATAAGCTAGACTTTACCCCAAAGTGAAAGCCAAAATCACATGGACTTGGTGAAGCTTGAGGTGGGGCAAATGCTGCCTCTGTTCCTCCCCCAGGCTGTGGCCTTGGGAGACCCCTGGAAGGAACTTCTGGGTTGTGAGGGGACTGGGAACCTGGCTCCCAGCCCACGTGGCTTTCTCTGAGGTGTAAAAGATCATTTGGTGGAGCAACCCTGCTGTTCCCTGTTTACCCAGACTTCACTTCTCTCTCATTAGCATCTCACAGCCACACCGCTAGGAAAGCCTAGGAATGAAGACCCTGTGGCTCTGAACAAGCAGTACCCACTTAACCCAGTGACCCGTCCCTGGCCACTGCATCCATACCACACGGAATGGTTCACCTCAGAACCCACTGTTGGTTGGAGGACTGGTCTTTGGCAGGTGGCAGGTGGCAGTGGACACAGTTCAGAGTCTAACAGTCCTGGACAGGAGCTCTGGCCTCACTGGACACTGGCTGTGTGACTAGACAAGACTCCTAACTACTCTGGGTTCAGTTTCTGCTTTCTACGATGAGAACAATACCTTCCTTGTTTATGAGTGAACAGATGCAAAGCACTTGACCCCCCCCCTTTTTTTTTCGCTCTAAAAATGAAAATGTAAGCATAGCTCAGGGTTGTCCAAACCTTTTATCATAGAAGAAAAACTTTTGACAATTTTTTTGATAAGGAAAATCTACAGTAAAATTCCAACATGTATAAGAGACAAAGGGCTGTTGCAGGGTTGGTGAGGGTAGGGGGCTCGGGGCCCTCCTTCTTTTGTCCCTCCTTTTCCTCATAGAGCCTTAGTTTCCCCTGGAGACCACAATTTGACCAAGTGATCACTAATCCCCTTTCAATTGAAACCAAGAAAAGAAAGAAGGAAGGTGGGTGGTTAGCCTGGCGGTTAAGACACCTGCTTCACACCTCTGAGAGCCTGGGTTCAATACCTGACTCCAGCTTCCTGCCAATGCACACCCTGGGAGGCAGCAGTGACAGTGCAAGGAACTGGGTCTTCTCACGCACCCGGGAGACTTGGATTGTGTTCTTGGCTTTGGCCCTGGCCCAGCCCTGGCTATAGCAAATTAATTAAGGAAGGAAGGAGGAAAGCAGAGAGAGGGAGGGAGGGAAAGCCCTCTTGTGTGACGTCACAGGGAGAGACTACGCTTTGTTGAGTACTGGTGCTAAGTTGAACGTGGTCTGTACCCTCAGGGCTTTCAGCTCAGTGAAGAAGGGAGAGCCTAGACAGCCAAGGGGAGACTGAAAGGAGCTTTTCCAAGGGGAGCTGAGCCCACCACTCCTGTCCCGGGAAGGACAGGTCCCCACCACACCCTGGGATAAACACTAAGGTTGGGGGAGAACCCTGTGTGGCCCTAGAAGCATCTGCAGGCAGCAGCAGCCACTTGCAAAACCTGAGTGACAGATGGGTGGCCCGCCCTCGCAAACACCTAGCCAGCAGCGGGGTTGAGCGCTAACAACCCGGAATGAAACCCAGCTCCACCTCACATAGCCCTGCCCACTGAAGTGCGTGCCATCATCCCGGCCCTTCCCCAGGTGAGGGTGGGTGTGGGCGGGGCCCACGAACTGCCCTCGGCCTCAGACAAGGAATTCAGACCAAGCGCTAGAGGCAACCATGGCAGGAAGCCAACAGTGAGGACAGTGCAGCTGGACCTGAGGCTGACCTGGCGCCAGGCCCTGGGCTCAGGGCTGCACAGAGCACAGATAGTAACGCGTCCGATCCAGATGCGACTGAGCTGCGTGCTGTGTTTATGCCCATTTTACGGAGGGAGGTTAAGGCCACTTGTCATAGGGACTAGCTGGGAAGTAACGGAGGTGTTTCCAGAGTATGATGTGCATTCTGTATTATGGATCCAACCAACCACAAACTGAAAGTACATATAGAAGCCCCATTCGTACTGCACACGTATGGACGTTTTTCTCGTCATTGCTCCATAAATAACACGGTATGACAACTGCTGATATAGCATTTACCTGTACTAGATATAAGGAATCTGTGTGCACAGGAGCATTGCACAGGATGTACGCAAGCACTACTGCATTTGGTAAGAGGGACCTGAGCATCTGGGGTGCTGAGACCAATCTCCTGTAGACACCAAGCGGGTGTCTGCCCTTGGGCCTCTTTGCTTCTGTTGTCTTTTCCCAGTCAAGAGATGGGCCAAGTGAAAGGAGAGAGACCCTGGGCACAGCTGCTGAGGGCACCCCAGCCTGCACCCCTGCCACAGGCACCCCTGTCTCCAGCCTCCACAGGCACCCCTGTCTCCAGCCTCCACGGAGCACTCCCGCTCTTCCCCGCTGGCCACCAGGACAACCATTCCTTTATTTGCAAGCCACCTGCTGAGCGTGCACAGGAGCCACACTCTAGCTAGGCTCAGGATGGGAAGCCCATGCCCTCTCCTTCCTTACTCCTCCAACCCCAACTTCAGGACATTGTATGGGGCGGGTTTTCCCAACTGGAGAGCAGAGGAGTTGGGGTGGACACACAAAGCAGGGTGTGGGATATCTGAGTTTGGGAAACACTAGGTGGCATCTGCGCTGCAGGCCTTCTCAGAGCCTCGAGGGTGCTGGGGACCCTCAGATCTACCACAGGGCAGTCAGTGCACAGCGCTTGTTGGATCACTGGGCAAGAAAACTCTCCTCCTGAACAACAACACAACTTTTTTGTAGGGCTGATGAACCACAGAACCGTTTGTAACACTTCGTCCTAGATTGACAACACTGTATCACATGTGCTCGACTGTCAGTCAGGGGACTCAGTCTTATTCATGCTCCCAGCTCCCGCCTTCAGCCAGATCTGGGTAAAAGTGGGTCTCCATGGGGTTTTGTCTTTTTTTAAATTTGAGAGGTAGAGTTACAGAGAGAGGGAGAGACAGAGAAATGTCTTCTATCTGCTGGTTCACTCCCTAAGTGGCCACAATGGCTGGAGCTGGGCTGATCCGAAACCAGGAGCTAGGAATTTCCTGTGGGTCTCCCAAAGCAAGTGCAGGAGAGCAAGCACTTGGGCCATCTTCCACTGCTTTCCCAGGCTATAGCAGAGAGCTGCATCGGAAGAGGAGCAGCTGGGACTAGAATCAGCACCCATATGGTATGCCGGTGCCACAGGTAGAGGCTTAGCCTACTACGCCACAGCACCAACCCCAATGCAGGGTTTCTTCACAGATGGTACCAGCAGTTGCAGTTGAACAGCCTGAGAGGTCAGCATTGTGGCACAGTGCATAAGGTCACCACCAGAGACACTGGCATCCCATATGAGCATGGGTTCTAGTCCTGGCTGCTCCACTTCTGATACAGCTCTGCTAATGTGCCTGGGAAAGCAGCAGAAGATGGCCCAGGCACTTGTGCCCCTGCCACCCATGTGGGAGACCTGGATGAAGCTTCACTCTGGCCTAGACCACGCTATTGTGGCCATGTGGGAAGTGAACCAACAAATAGAAGACATCTTTCTTTGTCTTTCCCTTTTTCTTTCTGTAACTCTGCCTTTGAAATAAATAAATAAATAAATCTTTAAAAAAAAAGCAAGAAAACAAAACCAGAATCCAAGGACCAGAGCAACACTCACAACAGCGTCTGCCTGCATCTCTTATGCTGTCTCCAAGGCAACACGCATTTCTTTATGAATCGGAGAGATGCTCTCCTCCTCACCCCGAACATCCTCGTCAGGATGGAGAGGCCCTTGGCCGTGGCCGCTGCTCTCCTCTCCCTGCACCGCCTCCTCAGCTTCCAAGTCGTCTCGGGATGGAGTTCCCAGCCCCTGCCTGGTGCTCAGCACCCTCAGCTCAAGCCCCTGGGCTTCCGCAACATCTCTGAAGGCCTCCCTGGCTCTGCCAAGGTGGGACCAGGTGCCTCTGCTCTGGTGGCCTGGCTGTTAACCCTAAGCCTCCCCTGTCTCCCCGCAGTGGACATGTGGCCCGAGGAAAGCTGTCCCTCGTGGTATGTGCTGTGCTGCCAAAGAGCTAGCAAGTCAGGGATGCCATCTACCTTCCTATTTTAAAAAAATTATTTGTTTGAGAGGCCGAGACAGAGAGGGTTCTCATCTACTGGTTCACTCCTCAAATGTACTCCATGACCAAGGCTAAGACAGGGTCAATGTGAGGAGCTGGGAGCTTAGTCCATGTCTCCCACAGGGGCTGCAGGAACCCAACTACTTGAACCATCACCTGCTACCTCCCAAGGCTGGCATTAGCAGGCAGCTGGAGTCAGGAGCTGGAGGTGGGTCTTGAAGCCCAGCACTAGCATGTGGGTTGCAAGTGTCTCACCCAGCAGGCCAAACACCTGCCTCTGCCCTGTTAAGTAAGATGGTTCGAGGCCCGGAGTGAGGCTCAGACAGAGCCATCTTAAATCCACCCCACATTTCTCTCTCTGAGAAGCACTGCCCACCAGGGGCAGGGCTGCACCTGCCTTGTGTCTTGTACCCTCTGAGCCTGGAAGCCCCCCAAGTCCTCCGGAAGAAGCTTACTGAACAGACTCACAAATCTGTAACAACATAAAAACACAAAGGCGGAAGGCAGCGTCCTCTGTCATTTCTCAGCCGCTCAGTGTACGCTCCTCCCGGTCTCCCAGAGTCTGCCACCGTGGAACAGCTCTGGTGTGACTGTCATTACGCATGCACCAAAACAGGACCTGGGGCAGCTGTGTGTTCAGAGCTCTGGGGGAAGCCAGTTCAGACAGAAGATGTGGGAAGGATGAGGGAAGGAGTCTGGGCAGCTGCAGCCCAGCCCCTGCAGAGGCGGCCAGGCCACCGACCCCACGGGTGATCCCCATGTCCGGGACTGCCTCCCTGAGGTCATGGTCCCTGGCAGAGCGTGCCAACCTAAAGGCTGCATGCCGCTCACACCATCAGCAGTGAACACAGCCACACAAGAGCGGCCTCACCACACCGGGGGGTTCCTCTGGGTTCCTCCTTGCTCTGCTCGCAGTTCCCCTGCTTCGGGTTAGATTCCTCAGTGACCATGGAGGGTCCATCAGCAGCTCTCATGTTCCGATGGTGGCTCAGATTCGGAAACACAGGGGCCACCTCAAACCAGCGCATGTACACGTACACCTGGCCTTTCTCTTCACGCTGCTGACCTGCGTGGCCTGCTCCCTTTTCTGTCCTACCTCATTTGTTTTCAAACTTGTATGGTGGTCTGATGCAGATACAGTTGAGGGTACCTTTTAGAAATACACGACTTGGTACCTTCTCACCAGCGGAAAACACCCATGTCCCCAGCCCTCAGATCAACACACAGAATGTCACTGACCCCTTGGAAGCCCCTCACAGCCTCTCCTGTTTGCTCATGCCTGTCCCAACAGTAGCCACACCTGAACGTCTCACTGCACAAGTGCGTTTCTATTTTATGGAATGTGGTCACAAAACATCTTTGTGCTTGACTCCTTTCTGTCAAGTTTAAGTTCGCGAGGGCCACCAGCAGTGCTGTGTGCACTCGTTCAGGGTGAGGATGGACTACATTCTATCCACCCACTGCCCATAGCCCCGTAGCTGGTGGACACACGTATGTGTAAATCCTGGGTCTGTAACGTGGAGTGAATGGCTGGCACGAGATGGCTCAGCCCTGGCTCACATCGCCAGTTCTCTGAAATCATTACAGCGGATTAGACTTCAGCCAGCCGTCATGTGAGCCTCGGTGGCTTCACATTGTTGTCACCACCAGGGACAGCCCCTTTCCACTAAGCCATTCTGATGGGAGTGTAGCAGCATGCCTTTGTGGTCTGGACTTGCCATTCCCTGAAGAGTAACATTTGCACTTGCTCATTGGCTACTTGGATATCTTCTCTGGTGAAGGATCTGAGTCCTTTGCCCATTTTTCTAACAGGTCGTCTGTCTTCTGCTTACTTCTGCTTACTCCCCTTTCTTTCCTACTGTATATATTTAGGCTATCAGACTGTCACTGAGTATATACAATGCAAGTAGCTCCACTCCCTCTGTGGGTTACTGGGTCACTCGGCTGCACTTTAATAAATGAAGATCTTGAACCACCAAATTAATTTCATGAACTGCTAACGGAGCACAGCCCAGTCTGGAAGACACTGTAATGCACAATTACGCAGTCTTCCCTGGGTCTGCATACGCCCCCCCCCCCAAAAAAAAAGGGCACCCACAGCAGCGTCAGCCAGGGGCAGCGTCTCTGCATTGAGTCAGGAGTTGGAGAACAAAGGCGAGAACATTAGCTCTATTTAAATTCCAAATTACAAAAAAACCCACATTGGTCCACACTTAAATGACAGGAGTTTCTGATTCTCTGGAATTTATTTTTTTAAACATGTATTTGCTTATTTTCATTTCACTTGAAAGACAGAAATACAGGCAGAGCTCTTCTATCTGCTGCTCCTAACCACCTGGCCCCCAACCCCCAAATGTCTGTAACAGCTGGCCTGGGCCTAGCAGCTGAAGCCAGGAGCTAGGAATTCAATCCAGGCCTCTCACATGAGTGTCAGGGATCCAAGTACCTGAGCCGTCACCTGCTGCCTCCCCGGGTTCACGTTAGCAGGAAGCTGGGATCAGAAGCGGAGCCAGGACACGAGGCCAGGCCCTCCTATGGGAGGTGGGCATCCCGGGTGCCAGCTTAACCACTGTGCCAAGCACCTCTCTTCTCTGAGTTTACTATTTGCCTCAGGCTAGGCTGTGGTGCAGCAGCTTGAGCTGCCCCTAGGGATGCCCCCTCCTACATGAGGGCCTGACTTTGTGTTCTGGCTCCACTTCCGATCCCAGCTTCCCACTGGTGTGGGCCCTGGGAGGCACCTGGCGATGGCTCAGGTACTTGGTTCCTACCACTTATGTGGGAGACCCTAACGAAGTTTCTGACTCCTGGCTTCAGTCTGGCCCAGGTGCAGGCATATGTGTAGATGGACGACCACTCACTCTCTCTGTCTTTCTAAAAACAAACAAAATAACAACAACAACAAAACCTTTGAAGTAGAAACTGGAACTTATTTGGAAACATTTGCCAGCCCCACAGGGCCTCAGAGGTCAGCCCAGTATGGGGACAGCTCTAGAATGAGCCCTCTCAGCATGGCCCACATGGCCTCTCCGGCCACCAGGGAGCCTGCACACCCAGGGAACGGCCTTGTGGAACCGAAGGCTCCTGCCCAGGTTCTCTCTGTCCAGCAGGTCCAGACAGCATCCCCCAACCTCTGAGGAAGGCCGCTGGCCCCAGGAGAAGGGCTCTCCCATGTGTGTGTAGCGCATTCTGTGCTGAGTAGCCCTCGCTACAGACTTTAAACTCCAGGAAGGCGGGGACTGTGTCACCCTTGTCAGGGTGACAGCAGGTTCACTGACCCACGGCCTGGGCTTTTCCCTTTCTAGGTGATATTCCCTACAGGCAGCTGGTCACCATGTAAAGAGTGGTCACCACACCCCAAGGACCCCTCTCTCTGTCACACACGCACACATGTGCAGGCGCACGCGTACACAGACATGTGTACTCACACAGATGCACACAGTGTCACACACACGCACACATGTGCAGGCGCACGCGTACACAGACATGTGTACTCACACAGATGCACACAGGCCCATGCACACACTGCTGACTTACTCAGGAGTCTGCGCGGAACTCTCCTGGCTCATCATACACCCAGCATATCCGAGTCTCAGCCTCTCTTCTTGGTTCCCAAAGCAGTCCCTGACACGTGTGTATGAACACTCCATGACCACGTGGATGTGCAGACACCTCTCAGTTTACAAGCCTTTCACCTCTGTCTCTCTCTCTCGCTCTCTCTCTTTTTTTTTTTTTTTTGACAGGCTGAGTGGACAGTGAGAGAGAGAGACAGAGAGAAAGGTCTTCCTTTGCCATTGGTTCACCCTCCAATGGCTGCTGCTGCTGGCATGCTGCGGCTGGCGAACCGCACTGTTCCGATGGCAGGAGCCAGGTGCTTCTCCTGGTCTCCCATGGGGTGCAGGGCCCAAGGACTTGGGCCATCCTCCACTGCACTCCCTGGCCACAGCAGAGAGCTGGCCTGGAAGAGGGGCAACCGGGACAGAATCTAGTGCCCCGACCGGGACTAGAATCCGGTGTGCCGGTGCCGCAAGGCGGAGGATTAGCCTGTTGAGCTACGGCGCCGGCCCTACCCCTGTCTCTTATCTGAAGCTCACACCAGCCTTCTGCACATGCATACATGTCTGATGATTCACAAGGGTTACCAGGCCCCCAACTGCCCTGTCCAGGACAGGAGCTGTGGCAGCAGCTGGGTTGCTGGCAGAATTGGTATAGCTCCTCAGCCCCACTCTCAACGTTTCCTGTGTTACTTTGTAAAACACAGCAAGCAGTTCTTCCTGTCTTATCCAGGGCAGAAGAATTTGAACCTCACGTGCTTTCTGAGGTTGGGTTTGCATTGGCATAAGAGTTCATGAGATGTGTCCCTTCTCTACCCCTAATAAGCATGCATGCACCCTTTTGTTCTCTTTCATTTTATTTATTTGTTTGGGCAAGGGGCAATGGTGAGGACTGATTCAGGATGAAACAGAGAGCTGGAAAGCAATCCAGGTCTCCCACAAGGGTGGCAGGAACCCAATCACTGCTCCATCACTACTGCCTCCCAGGGCATTAGCAGGAGGCTGGGAGCAGGGCCAGAGTTAAAACTCCAACCCAGCATTCCAGGGTTGGACATGGGCATCTTCACCACCAGGACAAAAGCTTGTCCCATTTTTCTCTTCTTCTGAGAGGCTCTGTCACCTCCTGTCTTCCCTAGCTAAAGGTTAAGTAGCCCCATTGCTAGTTACAACAACATGAAGGCCTAGCGCTTACTGAACACTTCCTATGGACCAGGGTCTGTGTGCTCTTTGTACCTTGCCCCAGTGCATTCCTACACACATCTCCGAACATGTATCCACCTCCTTATTTCAGAAACAAAGGGACAGACGCCCAGAGACGAGAAGTGACCATCAGGGCCCACAGAGAGAGGAAGTGACAGGGCGGGGAATTGGCCTGGGTCCCATGGAGCCCCACCATCATGACAGAGAGGGAGCAGCTCCGGTGTTCCCCATCAGTAACACCAGCACGTGGAGGTGGGGGCACCTTAGGGACCGTCTCCTCCTACAGTCTGTGCTTCTCCAAGCTTGGAGTGCCAGAGTCACTTTCCTCAGCACACAGCGAGAGAAAAACTGGGACTAGAGCCCAGGCCTGCTCCCGGGGTTGTTCTTCTTTGGGACAGTGGACACACACACACACACACACATACACATACACATCTACTGGTTCACTCCTTATGGTTGGGCCAGGCTGAATACAGGAGCCAAGAACTCCACCTGGTTCTCCCACATGGGTGGCAGGGACCCAAGCACGTGGGCCTTCCTCCAGTGCCATTCAGGCACATTAGCTGGGTGCTGGATCAGAAGCACTGGATAGGAAGCCCAAAGTAGCCAAGACTTGAATCAAGCACTTGACACGGAATGTGGGTGTCCAGAGCGATGGCCTAACACATGGCACTACGACACTAGTTCCCGTTTTTCAGGGGGTATTTACTAGATTGCAAAGACGGGGCCTAGGGCAGGAACCACTCTTGAAACCAACTTACAAGGAGTAATGGGAGCCAGACATCTAAGGAAAGATCTCAAGGAGAGCTATCTTCCAAACATGTAACCACTGCTAGGCTGCTCTAACAGAGCAGAGAGAGGCGAGGCAAGCTGGGAGGAGGATGGGGTTGCAAATCCACATCCTGGGTGAACTTGATCAAAATCCAAAGTGACATGGACAGACATCGCTGCAGGTTTCCAGGCCCAGGCCCGGGATCCACAGACAGTCTGCCATGGCCCCCAAGTGTCCACTGTTCAGCGTCCACCCTTTCCTCTCTAGTGGGCGCACTTGAAAAGGCAGGAAAACCATACCGAGAAGGCAAGTGGTAACCCTGTGCTCCTTGCTCATCATTCTTAAGGTTAGAAAAAAACCTTTATTATAAAATAAATGGAGACAAAATCTGCCTGTTAATGCACATTTAAGAGGTAGAGAAAAAAAAGCACCCACAGCATTAAGGGAAATCATGAATACACTCTGAAGTGTTAAAAAAAAAATCAACTCACTTTTCTTTAAATCTTCTTAAAAGGGTCTAACAATAGTCCTTGAAATAATCCTTGAAGTATGCAATTTTAATTTGGACACATGGTAATTTCAGTCTACCTGTTGAAAGAGACAAGAGAGAAATCAGTCATTTTTGACAAGGATGCTGTTCTGACAAGTGGCAGGGAAGATTCAGGAGCTGCGGCGGGGGTGGGGGCGTTGGGGGGTGTGGTGGTGCTGCTGGGCGTGGGCAGTGCCAGCAGCAGCATTGGCATTAGCTTTGGCCATGGGCTGGCGGCTGGGTTTTGAATATTCAGAGGGAAGAGGCAACTATGGCAGCAACTAGCACAGCGCCTGGCCCAGAGCAAATGCCCAGCAAACATCTGGCGAGTGAACAAGTGAAAGGATGGGTGAATAAATGAATGAGCTCTGCCATCAGCCTGTGATGATGGCGGGGGGGAGTAGTTAACCCATGGGCTCTCTGCTTGCACCCTTGGGGACAAGTGGAACCTCCACATACTGGGACTATTATGGGAAATAGCACAGAGAAAGCAAGCGGTACAGTGCAGACAGTGGAGGCTTCAGAGCCTGGCTCCGTAACGCTGGGGCCGGGAGGCTTATTTATTTATGTTCACCACTGTTCTTCAATGGCATACTTAGCCCATTCACTCATTCCCAGCCATTCTTCTCTAATATAAGCATCCAAGGCCATAAATTTCCCTCTAAGTGCAGCCCTGGTTGGAGTCCACAACTTCTGATATTAAATATTTCTTTCACCATTCATTTCTAAGCATTTTATAATTTCTATTATTGTTTCTTTTTGACCCATGATGAGTTAGGAGTCTTTCTGTAAATATCTCTCAATAGAGGTTTTTATTTTTCTTCTTCTTCTTTAAAGGGCTCATCCTCCTGTTGCTGATTGCTAACTTAATCACACTGTGATGCAGAAGGAGGTGTTTGGGATCCTGACTCTTTGAAATGGACTGGGGTGTATTCCACGGCCTAAGCTGTGGCCAGGAGGGGCGAGCGTTCCATATGGGCTTAGAACCTCGCAGCCATGGGTCATCTTGGGCTGGATTTTAAATCTCATTGCACCTCCATTTCCTCATCTGTACAGGGCACATAACCCATTCATATTAGTCCCGCTTACTGTTTACTTAAAAATGACATTCATTGGCACAGGTGCTCTGCAGACAGAAACAAAGGGGCTGGACGAGACAGAGGGAGGCGTGCCTATAACCAAACAGCAGGGCCCTACACCCAGGAAGCATTCGAGATTTTCCAAACAATGGCCACACCTGTCATCTGGTCTTAAAAATCTGTCCCTCGGGTAGGGCAACATGGGGACCCACAGAGAGGGGATGTGCATTAGTGGTGCAGTCAGTGCAGTTACGCACTCTGTCCTCCACGGCAGCTGCCCTGGACCCTTCCTTAGTGTCCCTCTCCTCCTCTTCCTCCTCCTTGCCCCTGCCTAGTTCGGTCTTCTTTCTGTCAAATCTATCCTCATGATGCCCCACAATGCCTATGGCATTCCTTACCTACTTTATTCCAACAGATTATAAAATTCCTAATGTTTTAAAATACAGCTACAGGAAGGAAATCCAGGCAAATTCTTGGCAGGTGCACTATCTCAGATGGGCCTGGGGTTAGAGGTGGGGCCGGCGTAGCAGCCTGGGAGGGAGCGTGGTATCTCTATCAGACGGGGGCGTGAGTTCAGAAAGGCTTGCTGCACTTGCTGAGCTGCACATGCTCTTCATTCCAACACTAGCCTTTCCCGTGACCTTGTCCCCCACCGCACCCTAAGTCCTTTCTGCCATCTCGGAGAGATTTCCTGAGAGAGTCGCTGCTCGGACTACCACTTCCTGCACTGCCACACGCCGTACAAGTGACCCCCCTTCCCCCGAGAATGTGCTCTTTCCGCCCATGACGATGCTGATGCTGACGCAGCCCCTTCCAGACACCACTGCTCGGTCTGCAGGGGGCCTCTCGGGGTCGGCTGCCAGCAGCGACCTCTCTCCTGCTCAGCATCTGCAATGCCAGTCTCTCCCGACCTTCTCTTCCTGGGACAACTTTCCTCCCAGCGCACCTCGCCCTGGAATTCTGCACCTTTAACGGGCACGCTCACAATTAGAGCTGATCCCACAGAATAACCACCACTAACCATCAGTGATTAAGTCCATATTAAGCATGCCAATCACTGTGCTGACCGGTATTTTACTTCTCGTAATCTTTACAATAACCACTCGAAGTAGGTATGACCAATATCAATAGACTGTTACTAGTCCTATTTTACAGATGAGAAAGTAGGAGCTTCGAAGGGTGATGTCATTCCCCCAGGAATGCTCACCTCTGTGGCCTAACTGGAATTCAAGCCACTGTAAGCTGTCTGCTTTAAAGCCTGAGAGCTCCGCCGTGCAGGCCCTGGTCCTGCCCGCCTGTGCCCTGGCCTCTGTGAGTCACTGCTCTGCCCCTGTGTCGTGCAGTTCCTGCTTCTGCCTTGCTTCATGCAGAATGGAAGGGCTTTCTCTGCAGCGGGTGCTGAGAAAATCCAAATCACTGTCCAAGACCCGGCTCCAGGGTCCCTCTTGTGACAAAGCTGCTGGCAAGGCCAAGCAGCTTAGTTGCTCGCATCTCCTTGCAGTGGCAGCCTTATCGTAACACCAGAACATCCGTCTACCCAGTCAAGAAGTACCCAAGTGCAACAGAAGGGTGTTTATCACAAGTCTAAACGCCAGGGGCATCCGAACAAAGGACTGATTCCAAAGGACATTTCACGCTCACTCTTGGGGGCCGGGAATCATACTATGGTCAAAATTCAAGAACATTTGCTGGAAGTCATGTGGGTGGGGCAGGGAGGTATTCTGCTTGGCATTTGCAGATGACAATTATGTGATCTGGCCACAGTGGTTTCCAAGGTTACTAAACCAGGTCTGGCCCATGCACCTTACCCAAAGACCACATTTTCACATCCTAGAAAGCGTTTACACATCAGTCCCTGCTCAAATACCTCTTGGTCCTTCCAGACTCCCCCAGTGCTGCTCCCCAACAGGTAGAAACATACCTCTGTGTTATTTCCTGGTATTTCATCATACACAGCTAGGTCAGCAACTCAGACAGCTCTTCAACACACTCATTTCATGCTCTACCTCTCCTACTGCTCTCCCTGGGGGCTAGGAATTGCATTAAATTCACCTTTGATCTTCTCAGAATCATACCCAGTGCCTGGCACACGGGTGTCAGAGTGACAGGGTGAGTGGAACTAGATGATACTGGCCTTGAATGGAGAAGGGCACCCCAAACTTGTCTCAATGCAACCACCCAGCAATGTGTTATGCAAATAGCAGGTGCCAACTTCTCTACACCCTTCAAACACTTGAAGCTTACAGAAGTAGGACAACGTGTCCCCCCGGGCCTAAGGTTTCTCTGTGCATGGCTCACAGCCATGTTGGTGTGCTAACTTGGACATCCTCTAGGAGGAACAGGGCAAGGAAAGCCCATGTTTGGACTCATTCTGGTTTTCATTGTGAGCATGTGCAAGTTGGAGCTTTGGAGACAGTCAAATTGCTGAGGCCAAGCTGCCATACCCATCTCCTCTCTTTCTTCTTTTTGTTTTAAAGATTTATTTATTTTATTTGAAAGGCAGAGTTACAGAGAGGCAGAAAGAGAGAGACAGAGAGGTCTTCCATCTGCTTGTTCACTCCCCAGATGGCCACAATGGGCAGAGTTGCACCAATCTGAAGGCAGGAGCCAGGAGCTGCTTCTCAGTCTCCCATGCAGGTGTAGGGGCTCAAGGACTTGGGCCATTCTCTGCTGCTTCTGCAGGCACATTAGCAGGGAGCTGGATTGGAAGTGGAGCAGCTGGGACTTGAACCTGCGCTCATATGGGATGCCAGCACTGCAGGCAGTGGCTTTTACCCACTACGCCACAGCACTGGCCCCAACCATCTCCTTTCAAAGAGGAGAACCAGAGAGGGGAGAAGACTCAGGTCCCCGGACAAGAAGGGCTATGCACATGCACTTTCCTTGTCCCCTCTTAGACTTGCAAACGAAGGCTTTAGGAAACTGAGTGCTCAGTGAAGAGCTAAAAATAACCCCCCAGAAACTTCATCTAGATGTATCACGGCGGCAATTCACAGCGTCTAGAACTTCAACGCAGTATAATTAGCAAAAGGAATATGATAATTTATTTTTGGTTTAAAAACTCGGAAGAACACGACCTTCCAGAGGAATGGGAAAACAAGGGGCTGGGAGCCAGCCACGAGGTTCACGCTACCAGCACTGAGGTCCAGGGGACCTGCCACAGAGAAGGGACCACAAGCCTGAGCTCCAGGCTATAGCGCCAGCCCATGTCCCCCTTCTGGGGGCCACAAGGATGTTGCAAGTCACCCTCTCCATGCACAGGAAAGCCCAAAGGCATTCACCCTGGAGGAAACGCGAGCCTGGGCTTTTCATCAGTGTGGAAGAAGGGCAGATACTGAGTGAAACGCACCCAAGGCTAACTCCAGGGACCGCTCTGCCCTGCAGATTCTGAGCACATTTCCAGAATGGCTTTCTTCGCGTGCACCACGGCAGGGAGAAGTTTGCTGAGCTGCCTCCAAGCAGGAAATATCAAAGGATGGCGCCCAGAGAGGCGCTGTCATGCAGCTAAAGGAGGACAAGAGTGGGGTCAGAGGGGCCCCATGTCGGGGCTCTGCTTCACTCTGTGCCCTGAATAACAACCGCTCCAACTCCCTCCTAGAAGATGTTGACTGAGAGTAACCGCCTCACAAGATTGTTACAGGGATTCTGTGAGCAAAATGCAGGAAAAGCATCTTGTAAATGAATCTTGGGGATTCTTCTTGAGTCAATAAATTTGCCCAGGAGTTCTTTGTGAGGAGGACCTTTTGTGACCAAAGCTCTGTATGAGGGGTCTTCAGAAAGCTCACAGGAAATACATATTATGCAAAAAACTGTACATGGATTTCTTTTTTTTTTTTTTTGCTATGATCAAATCTTTTTTTTAAACTTTTACTTAGTAAATATAAATTTCCAAAGTACAGCTTATGGATTACAATGCCCCCCCCCCATAATTTCCCTCCCACTTGCACCCCTCCCTTCTCCCGCTCCCTCTCCCATTCTATTCACATCAAGATTCATTTTCAATTATCTTTATATACAGAAGATCAATTTAGTATAGATTAAGTAAAGATTTCATCAGTTTGCACCCACACAGAAACACAGTGTAAAAACTGTTTCAGTACTAGTTATAGCATACCTTTACATTGGACAACACATTAAGGACAGATCCCACATGAGGAGTAAGTGCACAGTGACTCCTGTTGTTGACTTTGGTGCTAGGGGCATCTCCCAGCATGGCTGCTCAGGTAGGGGCAGGGAGCTGGGGGCCCGTCAGGGAATGGGCCAGCACTCACTGGGCAGGGTTCCCCTCGGGGGTGGGCGCCTCTCCGCAGCCCCTGAGTCCTCCCCCCCTGCTCTGTGCATGGATTTCAAAAAAAGTTTTTTGCACCAGAACCCCCTTATCTTTTGCCTCCATTTTCCCATGGACTTTTTGAAGTCCCCTTGTACCCGATGCTGTCTTTTTGAGTTCCCCTGTGTGGGGTCTGGGCAGACAGGTCTCCCAGAACATTCTGGAGATAGGGAAGAGGGACCTTGAGCTGGGTAAGGAGCAGGAGCAGCTGACATCCTCTCCTGTGTCCCAGCCCACAGCAGGAAACCATCGCCTCGTTACCCACGCATGTGGAAGGTGGAGTGGAGGTGGCCAGGCAGTGTGCAAAGCAAAGCAGTGCTTCTTCCAGCTCAAAAGAGGAGAATGGGTATTTTCCAGGCATCTCTCACACACCAGGCACCGTGCTGGGCCCTAGCACATGGGAGCTCCCTTTAGACCACATGAGGTTACCTCTGCCACACTGTGCCATTGCTTATACAGTGTGGGGGTCTTGGAAGCCGCTTCTCTCCTCCCTGCCTCTCCATTTAGGCCCTGAACAGGAATGAAACTGAACCCCCATAATGTAAAAGCAGGACCCAGCCTCTTGTCTGTCTCTCTTAGCCCACGGTGTCTTGCCTGTCCTTTATTTAAAGGAACTCACTGAGTTCAAGGAATTATCCAGCGGGTCCTACAGGGTTCTAATCACTGGACTCAAGGAGTCACCTGCTTCTTCAATAGATAAGAACCTCCATGACTGGTCTTGTTTGGAGGGGCCTCTGTAGGGAGTTCACGTCTGGGCACAGTGACTGCCTCCTGCATATCACCCCCAGACCAATGGGAGCCCCCTTCAAGGCAAGGTCACGAACACCACTAGGCAACCAGGAACTCGGACACAAGCTGATCACGCACCTCTCAGCCCCAATTTCAGTCTGTAAGAACCTTTACTCCTAACGCCTGGGGAGCCTGGGAATTAAGCCATAGCTGCCTGGCTCCTTGCTCTGCGCTTTGCAATAATAATAATACCTACTGTCTTCTACCACCCCGATGTCAGTGATTGGCATTCTGTGCCTGGCAAGCAGGCCCAGTTTGGGGGTTCTACAGCAGCGCCTCCAACTAGTTTGGGGTGTTGCTTGGCAATAGCAAGACCTCAACTTGTACCCTCACTCTTTCTATTCTTTTTTTAAACCCAAATGGTTGATTTTAATAAGTTCCTCTACGTACACATTTATCTGCTACTGCAAATTGAAACAGCACGTCAAATTTTTCTTTGTTTTGCAATTCAAACATCTGCAAACCAGAATATCTAATTATCTGCCCCAATTATTATGCTCTAACCAAAATATCCAATGTTTTCTTTTCTTTCCTTTCCAACAAGTTACCAGGCATGTCAGTTCTGGGGGCTGGATTTCAGCTCATTGACGTCACTCCTTTAAAACACAATGGGAATACTTGAAACTTTTTGGGCTTGGTCTCTGGGTCAAATCAAAAAGAACTAGAGTGTATTAGAAGTCATTCAAATACATTCACACTATAGATTCCGTATAAAGTACTGGTATCAAGGTAGGAAGAGAAAGACATCACAGCTCATATCACAGGTTATCATTGGCATACAAGTCTAAGTCAGCATAGAATAGCTTTATCTCCTGCCCAAAATTACTGGCAAGAACAGCAGAACAAGGCTTGTTGGTCATAGCCCATTCGTGTGCTAGCGTTCACCAAAGAATCCCATCCAGCTGGATGGCTCACATCCTGACCCACTCTCGAGAGCAGCGTCTCTGCGGTCTTTATGGGGCTGGGGTTATTTGTCTGTGCAGCGCTGTCTCTGTTTTACCAGCCTTTCTCTCCAGTCCTGGAGAGAACAGCATCCTGGCCCCTCCCCTGCACCGGGCATCTGGAATATCTCTGTCAGGCTGTTGAGGTGCATCTTCTGGTGCAGCCAAAGGGAATTTGGTAGTGGGGCTGAGAGTCAAGGTACTAAGATCCTTTGTTAACATTTCAGGACAGACAGAAGGAGAGGCTGCTGAATCCTGGGAATGGACATCCTAAAAGAGTCCGCTGGTTGTGACCAACTTTGGAAATGGTGGGAAATACTGAAGCATTAGGTAAGCCCCTGCCCCAGCCCCTCCACAGTTGGGGCTCTTAAATAAATATCCGATTCCTGCCTGGTCCAACCTTATCCTCCCATCTGTCCCCCTTCTTCCTTGAACCCCCTAAACGCCAGTCATCCTTCAGTCACTATCTCTCACTTTGGCCCTCAGCTCAGACGTAGCATCAGCCCCAGGGGAAGGCGTCCTGGGCCCTTAGACAGGGCAGTTCCCTGGGCTCTCCGTCCTCCAGGGCTCTTGCTAGCACGCACTTAGCTGGGGATGCTGCAGCACAGCTCCCGTCCCTCCCCTGTCCTGCAGCGGCTCCAGCTTGGCTCTCCGCCTCTGTGCCTGGGCCCAGACTGAGAACACCCCACTGGGCCAGGTGGTGGGATCAGAAGGAGATGGAAGGGGAAGCAGAGGACAATGCCAAGGCAGATACAGTCTTCCTGCTGCCTCTGTTGGAGCTGGAACACCTGGCCAAGTGCCTAGGACCTGACCAGGAGCTGGCGGCCACCTGGCTGAAGCCATGGGCCATGGAGCAGGCAGAGGGGCCCCAGAGCTGCCCAGAGCATAGGGTGAGGCTGGGTAGGAAGGGGATGCCAGGGCTATGCTGGCCGGGCTGCCCCTTCCCCGGGATGCCCAAGGAGAAGGTGGAGGCTGCCCACAGATCTGTTTCTGTAGGTAACATGGACTGAAGGGCCATGGTGAGCAGCTGGAGGCCTACTTCAACCACTGTGGGGAGACCCACCAGGTCACCATCCTGGGCGACACGTTCTTGTTCTCTGGACACCCCAAGGGCTATGCCTATGTGGAGTTTGCTACCAAGAGCTTGGCCCAAGCTGGACTACAGCATTTTCTGAGGCTGGATCATCAAGGTGCTGACCAAAAGGACCGACTTCCCAGGGATCAGCTCCACAGGAGGCGGGGGCCTGTGGCTTTACCCGGCGGGGCTCCAGAGCTACGCCCTTCCCAGGGGCAGGCAGCCTCCGGGCAGGGCCTGCTTCAGATCCCATGGGCAGAACTGGGTTCAGGGGAGAGTGTCACCGGGGTCCTCACCATACTGAAGTCACCTTCTGACTTTGAGAGTGGGGCTGTGATCTCAGGGGAACACAGGGAGGGAGGCGAGGGGTGGGGTGATGCACCCAGGGCGCCAGTGCTGCCCCCTGGTGCTCAGGTGGGGGAGGACGCTTCCCAGGTGGCCGCAATGGTCACAGCCATGGGTCACAGGCCCAGCGCAGAGCTCCAGTGGTCCTGGGGAGGGGAGGAGCTGGGCCGGATGGGGTCAGTGTGCTCTTCAACTCATTCATTTCAAAGAAAAATGGAAATGTGCACACCTTAATGGTAAGGTAGCATAAGGTATTAAATGTGAGTCATTTTTAAAAGCAATGAAACAAAAAGCCCTCACTGCCTCTCCCTGCACCCAGAGCCCTTCTGTGTATGATTTGCTACCAGGGCTTCACCGTTACCCTGAGGCCAGGAGCTCATGTCCCCAGAGGAAGGCCTGGAGAGGCAGACCGGGGAGGCCCAGGGAATCAGAGGGGCGAGCAGCGGGGTCTCCTCGTGGAGCCTGCTGGCGGCCTCCTTGCCGCTTCTCACAACCTTTACCTGGGACAGAGCTGCCAGCCTGAATCCTCACTTCCATGTTGTTTTCGGCATGAAATCCATGGTTAGCCGCTAAGATGTGAAATGCAGCTGTCACAGTCCAGGGAACAGCAGACAGGTTAATACGGGCTCTTAAGAATGCTATTTCCTCATATTAACCCCAGAGCTACGGCGACCTATCAAGACAGACTCCCGCGGGCTCCGGAAATGCCTGCCTTTTTCCTTTAATAATGCTTGATGTTTAAATAAGACTCGATGCTTGTTTCCAAGCAGAGCTGGACAGCTCCCACCTCCCTCCCTCCCTCCCTCCCTCCCTCCCTCCTCCTCTTCCTCACTCCTAGTCTAAGGATATCTGGGCCTTAGTTTTCACCCTGAAGCCTGGGATAGACATGGGCAGACAAGGGTCTAGGTCCTGCCTGGACTTCTAAACCTGTCTCCTGATTGGGTCCCCTCCCCCCTCCCTGCTGCCCATCAACCACCTCTCCCCGCCCCCCGGCCCCCAGCTGACCCCCATGCTGTGGACCATAGAGCGAACCCAACTGCAGAAATGTTTCAACTTTCAAGGTCATTTTGAGGATCATCCCTGCAAGAGGTGAGCATCAGTGACCTGAGAGGTGCAGACGGCAAGGGACGGCCTCTTCCAGCGGACACAGAGGCTCAGGGTGCCCCTGTGCCTGTATGTACGAGTTTAGCAGACACACAAGTGTAGCTCTGTGGGCTCCATCCACAGCAGCCTAGAGAAGTGACTTCGGAGTTTGTCCTGCACACTGGTCTGTTCTGGCTCCTGCCCGCATGGGGACCCCAGCACCTGACACTGCATTTGGGAGGGCCATCAGCCAGGTGTCAGTTAGCATGGACAGTGAGGTACTGGGCTCTCTGCTGCCTACTCTTCTTGCGCATGTGCAATGCATGCCCCACTGGGCATCTGGGGTTGGGGAGAGGTAAAAAGGAGACTGGCACTTCCAGGAATCATTTGCAAATCCTCAACTAGGCAAGACCATCTCCGGCCACCAGCACACTGCACAGGCTGTTTCCTCTGTCTTGCTCACCCCACCTTCCCCTCACTCACTGTTGTCTTTGAAGACTCAGGAGAAGGTCACCTCCTCCTGGAAGCCATCCTCAGCCTCTGAGCTGCCCCAGGCCCTGTGCTTCCCCTGCTGGCCCGAGTCCCACCGCTGTGCAACACCTGTGAGTCAGGCTGCGTCCTACTGGTGTCTCCAGAGGGCGCCCACCAGCATCCTGGGGCAGAGAATAAACCGATCAGTGCAGTAATGAATCTATGCCTTGACTCCAGGCCTTGCTCCAGGAAGTCAAGGAAGCAGGAAGAGCCAATATGTCCCTGAGGGGTTCAAGTCTGGTGGAACGGTAGACATGACAGCGTGTGAAAATCTCCTGATTCAGGCAGTGACTGTGGCATCTGGTTGAGGGTTCAGGTGGGAGGAGGGGCCCTGTCTCTAGTCTCCCCCCGGGACCAAGTGAATGAGATGGCCGGGGAGGGAGGACCCAAAGGGATCTGAGATCGCTTCTTCCAGCGAGGGAAAGTGAAGTCACAGAGGAAAAGACAATGTGTAAGGGCCTCCCAGCCAGGGTTAGGGCAAGAAGCAGAGCTCGGCACTCTCCCACACCGGAATTCTACATCACGTCTCCTTGGCTACACAGCCCGACAAGCTGTTTCCCCTCTCTGAACTCAGTTCCTCGCCTGTCAAAGAAGAGGGACCGAGTCGCCCATCACCGAGAGCTGCTCCAGCTCACAGCCCCACGTCTGAGGTTACAGGGGGGCGGAGGAGCCACAGCACACAGCCTCAGCTGTCTTCTCCTGAGACGCTCACGGACAGTGGCCCTTCATTCATACATCCCTGGGCACAGCTGTACCGCTCCCCGGACCTGCTCCCCTTGCACGGGTCTCTGAAACCCTGGCTGCGTCCCACAAGCTTCCCTGAAGCTTCAGCTGGGGTAAGTCTCTGAGCTCTGACTTTCCATCTCTCTCCCTCTCTCTCCTTCCCCCCTCCCTCCTTCTCTCCCTCCCTCCCTCCCTTGCTTCTTTACTTTCTTCCCACCTTGAGTCACTTTCTGATGCATTCAGCAGAAGCTTATAAAGTTCCCAGGAAGCAGCTTGCCATGGCCACATGAGTGAAGAAGGCTCAGGACTTGCTTCTGGAACTCAGTGGAAGCCCGCTTCCTGGTCCTCAGCTGTGCAGTTTTGAGAGCTAAGGATATCTTCAGAGTGCAATGCTCTTCTGTCTCTCCACGAGCCTCTTCCTGCTGGGAGCGTGCCTGGAGCTCCCTCCTCACACTTCTGTCTCCCTTCCGTGGACCCACAAGCCACCTCCTGGGGAGCATCTTCTGCCCTTCCTGCTTGCCACTATAATGCCACTGTCTTGGTGCTGGTGGGTTCTATCTTTTGGCATCACTGCTGTGAATTCCAGTCGAAGGTGATGTATTTTCATCACTGCATTCAGGCAACCCTAACAAGTGCTTAGGAAATCTAGTCTGAAAGACTGCGATCAAAAACGTCCTGACCAGGGCTGGTGCCATGGCGTAGTGGGGAAGACTCTGCCTGTAGTGCCTGCATCCCATACGAGTGCCAGTTCAAGACCTGGCTGCTCCACTTTCAACCCAGCTCTCTGCTATGGCCTGGGAAAGCAGTAGAAGATGGCCCAAGTCCTTGGGCCCTTGCACCCCTGTGGGAGACCCGGATGAAGCTCCTGGCTCTTGGCTTCAGATCAGCGCAGCTCCAGCCATTGCAGCCATCTGAACCAGCAGGTGGAAGAGCTCACTCTCTCTGTCTGCCTCTGCCTCTCTGTAACTCTGCCTTTCAAATAAATAAATAAATCTTTAAAACAAACAAACAAAAACGTCCTGACCAGCATATTTTCCCTTACCCAGGCTCGAGGGAAAAGGCAGGAGGTGCTTCGTCCTACCCCTCACTTTTGCTACCTGCACAGCCAGCACGGTTCTGCTCTGCAGCTCCCCTCTGCTCTCAGCGGTTGTTCCCAGCTCACACGGGGCCCGGGGAGCATGCTCCCTGCACATGTGTCATTGGACACAGCACCAAATCTCTGCTTAGGACTACCTGCAGATTTGCTGGGGATGGTACACATCCAAAAAAGAAAATCTGCCTTTGCAACATTTCCACAAATAAAACACTTTCATACCCACAGAACGCTAAGCTTTTCTGGCTACACTAGCTGATCTCGGTAGGATTCATAAAGGGAGAGAGAATGATCTCCCCAAGAAGGCTGTGTTGATGCTAGCCAGAGTGCAGGCGCTGCAGCCATAGGCAAGAACCTGGACTGGCATAAGACAGCCAGGGTTCAAATCTTGGCTCTGCTGTGCTAGCTACAAGGCCTTGCGATCCTCAGCTGTGAGTCCGGCTTGATACCGCCACCCTTCCCTTGACTGTGACACTGTGCCCATTCAGTAAGCCGTCACTATGCTGCTCTCCGGCAGGAACAGGGAAGACGTCTAGGATGAGAACATCATTTCTTATGGTAACTTGATTTCATAGACATCGGCTCATTTGAACCTCAGACAACAGGAGAATTATGCATGGGATCATCCTTTTACTGAGAAAGTATTCAAGGCTCACAGAGGTTAAATAACTTGCCTGATACCACACAGCCAGAAGATATGAAGATGTTTTGGACTCACCAGTTCTCTCCCTCTAAATCTAGAGCTTTCGGTGGGGAGGGGCTCCAGGCCAGGGAGAAGAGCCCCTGCTCACCTCCCTGTCCAGGCTCACAAGCCCCCAGCAGCCTAGCTTGGCAGAGATGGTTGGCAGTGCACAGGCACCCTTCTCACAGAGCAGCAAAGCAAGTCCACTGGACTGTGCCCCTTCCCTCCACACGGATGCACCTGCCGTGGAGACCATGGGACCAGGGTTTCTGGACTGCAGGACTCCAAGTGCTGCCTGAGCCTCATCTGTGATAGGGGAGGAAACCAATCTCTGTTGCACCAATCCCACTGCATTTATTGTATCTCATCCTGGTCCACCCTGACTACTGTACCTCGGCTCCAACTACAGACTGCATACAAGATCCAGGGGGAAAAAGAATTTGCATTGTGTTGAATCTTGCTCTGTGCACTAGCTATTATCACCCTTATTTTGCAGATAGAGAATCTGGAATTTAAAGAGTAAATAACTTGCCCCAAACAACATGGTGGGTCTGTTTTCAAATGTTTTTGTGCATGCGTTCTGTCACTCTTGTAGTTCTTAGTTCCTCCATCTGTATAATGGGGCTGGATCAGATGTTTCCAACAGTTCTCTCGGCTCTGGTAAACTAGAACTTTGTAATTCTTCCAACTGTGCCAGCTCTCTTGGATGAGCTGACCCCTGTCTTTGAGCTCCCAGTCTGATCAGACTGCTCCACAATTCCAGTCTTGCTGCCAATCAATTTTGCCCAGAAAAGAGTAATTCAGCTGCTTGCTTGCTCACCCATTCACCCATGTAACATTATTTATCCATCTGTTTAATTCACTCATTCCCTCACTCCTTTACAATTATTTACTCATTCATTCATATTCTGTGTTTCATGTTTTAATTTATTTATATTATTTATTTGAAAGGCAGAGAGAGAGAGAGAGAGGGAGGGAGGGAGGGAGGGAGGGAGGGAGGGATAGGGAACTAGATCTCCCATACCCTGGTTTACTCCCCAGATAGCCGGGCCTTGGGCCAGGTTGAACCCAAGAGCCAGCAACTCAATCCAGGTCTCCCATCTGGGTGGAGCTCCATCCTAGGGTACGCATTAGCAGGAAGATGGAATAAGAAGTGCAGCTGGAACCAGAACTGAGGCCCTCCAGTATGGGGTGTGGGTCTCCCAAACGGCATCTTAACCACCGTGCCAGCTGTCCACCCTATCATTCATATTGTTTTCCCCATTTCACTAATTCATTGACTAACAAAAATCACCAGCTCATTCATTCACTCACTCATGAGCTTCTTCACGTACACATCCTTTCACTGACGCTTATTTTTTTTTAAAGATTTATTTATTTATTTGAAAGTCAGAGTTACACAGAGAGAGAAGGAAAGGCAGAGAAAGAGGTCTTCCATCCAATGGTTCACTCCCAGTTGGCCGCCAATGTTCAGAGCTGTGCAGATCTGAAGCCAGGAGCTTCTTCCGGGTCTCCCACGTGGGTGCAGGGGCCCAAGGACTTGGGCCATCTTCTACTGCTTTCCCAGGCCACAGCAGAGAGCTGGATCGGAAGTGGAGCAGCTGGGACTTGAACCGGTGCCCATATGGGATGCCGGCTCTTCAGGCCAGGGCATTAACCTGCTGTGCCTCAGTGCTGGCCCCTCACTGATGCATATTTTGCTCATTGATGTCTTCGTTAATTCACTCATTCACTCACCCCTTGCTCTTCCCACTCCCTTCATTCCCTCACTGGCTGGCTGTGCTTCTGCGCTCCTTCCGCCCTGTCCCCCAGAGCAGCCTCCTGCCAGGAAGCAGAGCCTCCCGCACAGTGGGGTCCATTAGCCCTCACTCATAGAACATTCTCTTCCACGCTAGCATCCAGCTTGCTGAACTGTGCCGGCATGCCTCCTGGTGTGCAGGGGACATGCGTTTCCACTCAGGAGCAGATGTTCTTCTAATTACTGTTTTGACTTTCACCCCGAATGCCAGAAAATTCTTTCCACATACTCCTCCGGCGTTCAGGAAGGCAACCATGCAGCACGGACAGGGTGTGCAGCGCCTGCAGGTTCCGATCCCAGGATCCCAGGTGCTCCTGGCAGTCAGAGCTCAGGGCACTTGAAGAACCTCCTTAGCCCAGGGCTTGGGAACCTGTGGTCTAGGGCTGCACTGGAGTTGGGGGCAGCCCCTGAGAGCTGCAGACTTTGTGACACAGGTTAAGGAGGGAGAAGAGGGGTCATCTGCCTCTGGATCAGGGAGTCGTGATCAGCCTGTGACCAACGGGACAATGTCAGCGTTTTCCCGGCAGAAGGTCAAGATCCTAATTCCCGACCTCTGGCCACATGCTAGGTTATTTCCCACGCTCTATGCTAGTTGACCCTCAGTAACCAATCTCCCCATGTTTCACTAAGAAGTGGAATCCAGAAATTCCATCAAGGACTTGATTTCCCAGATTCCTTTGCAGCGAGGTGTGGCCATCTAAGTTCTGGCCAATGGGTGGAAGTGGCAATGCCCTGAGAAGGGAGCTGGCAGCCTCCACTTCCTCTTCCTCCACCTGTCGGCCCTCTTTAGTTGGCCATCTTTGTCTTGGGGGAAGGGCACACTTCCAGGTGTTGGCAGAACAAGATAGGAGCACCCTGGTCCCTGCGGAACCTTGGGAAGCAGAACTTTATCTTCCCGGCTGGGAAGTCCTTGTTAACGTTTTCAGAGTTGTGTTCTGGCCTCTGTCCAAGCAGCCTCGTCAGTGTCTACCACACCAGGAGCAACCTCCCCTGCCACATGCTATTTCCACAGAGAAACTCCCGTGGGAGGAAGGCATTTGCCTTCTCTCACCCCCTTGCTGACTTCTCTCCTTCGTGCTTGGATACAATCCCTTCAAAATAAATGAACAAAATTTAAAAAAAAATCATGTCCTTGGGATCCACAGAATGCGACCTTATGTGGAAGTATGGACTTTGCAGATGTAATTAAAGGAACGATGGAGACACAATTGTACTGGATTGGGGTGGAACCTAAATCCAGCGACAGGGTATAGAACAGGAAAGCATGCACAGATGGGGTACGGAGAGGAGAAGGCCTTGTGACGGCAGCACTGTGTGTGTCAGGGAGAGACACCAGGGAGTGCTGATAAGCACCAGCAGCCAGGAGAGCCACGTGGGACTGATTCTTTCGAAGCTTCCAGAAGGATCGTGGCCATCCGGAAGTGCGAGAGCATGCCTCTGCCACAGGTCTGCAGTAATTTGTTGTGGCAGCACCAGGAAATGGACCCAGTCTCCAAGGAGTGAGAGCTACTCAACAGTAGGCTTGGGAAAACGAACTGGACCTGTGGTCCCCCAGGACCACCCCACATCAAAGAGATTGCTGGCCTGCAGGAAGCAAACCTCCTCTCCTTGACAGGACGGCTGGGTCTGGCTCATTTTAGGCTGAGGTGTGAGCGAGCCCATGTGGCTGTAGTTCCGTGGCTGTGCCGTGGGCTTTCCACGGTAACTGGTGCAGTGTAGTGGTAAGGCCATAGCTCCTGATGCTGCAGCACCACCATTAAATCCCAGTCTGCCATTGGCCAGCTGTGGGACATGGAGCAGACCGATGAGCACTCAGTGCCTTGCTGTCTCCATCTGTGAAATGGGGATAATAATTACATTTAAGCTTTGGAATTGTTGTGAGAATTAAACTAGTTACTATTGGAAAGTGTCTGAACAAAGTTTGACAAACAGCAAGTGCTAAGTGTTAACGCCCAACTAGCGGTGATGGTGCAATGTATATATTTGCTGTCTCTATTACATGACCGACTCTTCATGTCTCAACTATTTTGAAGGGCGGTGCTACCTTCTGGCTGCCCAGGAATCTGAATGCCTATCTCACGTAGTCTGCATTAGCTTCCGCGTGCAGCTGAGCACACGGAAGTCTCAGAGACAACATGCGAGCCCACGGTCATCCTTCCGGTCCTTGTCCTTGCACCCTGGCTGCTCTGTCATCCACCTGCTCCAGGCTGTGGGGCTTCCAGGCAGGTCCCTCCTGGCTCCCAGGCAGAGGGCTGTGCCCTCTGGGGATGCCCCACGCCAGCAGCCGCAGTCTGCTACACAGCGCAGAGCTGGTCTCAAGCACACGCCCCAGGTGAGGATCCTGTGTTCACACAAGCCCAGCTGCCTCTTCAGCTTTGCACACTGTGACCCCTCTTTCCTGGGCAAAAGCAGCACGTTCAATGGCGAGGAGCCCCTGTCCCTGGGAGGGCAGACTGCCCCTGCCCACTTGCCCAGGCCAGTTGAGAAAAAAAGAGTAGGAGGGACAGTAGGGGAGGGGAGGTGAAAGGGATGCCTGCCTGCCAGGTGCCCACCGGGCACTTTGTGTTTGCCAGAACATTTCATCCTCACAACAATCCTAAGCCATAAACCCATTTTACCAGATGCAGAAACTGAGGCCCAAAGAACCAAATGTCCATTATTCAGGCCGCTTGGGCAGGAAACAGCAGGGCACCCAGGTCTGTCCAACTTGCTCTTGAACACCACAGAGCCTGGGGCTCACCACCTTCCCTCTGAACAGGGCGGGTCCAGCCTGGGCTCCACCATGCCCTTTGGCCATCACTCATTACCAGTGCAGGCAGGGCACCGGCAGCAGTGAAGGGCCCTCGCTGCCTCTTCCAACCTGATGTGAGTGGAGACACAGGAATCTACAGGGTATTACCAAGGGCTGCCCAGCGCAGGCCGGCAGCAGCTGGGCTGTCTGGCTCCTGGGTCTTGCTGTTGATCACCATGTTCTCACGCATTTGAGCAAATGCACTCAGCCTGCCAGAGGCCTCCAGGGGAGGAGGATGGGCCTGAGCAAGGGTGGGGGCCTCGGGTAGATGAGAAGCAGTGTGAGACGAGAGGAAGGACAGGATGCCGAGTGAGACTGGTGTGCGGTTGAAGGTGAGGGACGAGTGGGAAGGACCCTGGTTCCCCGTCCCTGGCCTTAATCAGCCTTCGCCTGTGTCCTCAGGGCCTGCAGGACACCAACGCTGGGTACATGCAGGAGTTCTACAGAAAGTCACACCACGGTGGCAAGCTGAGCCTGACACCCACATCATTACCGTCATTTCATGTGCAGCCTCTCACCCTATTCAGTGCCAGGACCAAAAAAAGCATCGGTTGGTTTGCAGAGCTGGGGCCACGGTGAGATCATTGTCATGTGCCTGGTGGATGTAGGAGCAGGAGGTTGCTGATGTCTGAGCTGGCAGGAGTCTGGATACGGGCTCTGGGCCCAAGTGCAGAGGACAGAGCAGAGGCTTCAGGCTTGCAGGGGAGGGCAAAGAAGGAAAGGCACACGGAGGAGGGTGTCGTCAGCACATGCACGGGGCCTGGTGTCCTGGAGCCAGTGGGCACAGCCACTTGACAGCTACAGGAAGCAATGCTCTCTGGTGCTTGCAGGGGACTGACAGTAAAACTGATGCAACGCTCCCCTTCCTCGGATCCACATCCCTTTGCAGAGTGACTCTGTAGCCCCTCCCCTAAAAGGCGGAGTCTGTTCCCCCACTTGTAAAATCTGAGCTGACCCTGTGACTTGCTCCCAGGGGCAGAATGAGGCAAAGGGAAGACGTGGCAGTTCAGAGCTCAGGCCTTGGGAGATCTTGCTCCTCCTCTCTGCTGGTTCTCGTTGTGCAGGGTGAACTGGCCTGGACTGGGTGAACAAGCCCAGGCCAGTCTGCTCCAGGATATGAGGCACAGTGCCCAGTTCACCCCTCAACTCCGCCTTGGCCCCAGGTGGCAGTCAGCCCTCGGCTGATCCATCCGCTGACCCAGGGTGACAAGCTCAACCCTTTTGTTGGGCACTTTCCTAATTTTCAGATTGAAAGCCTAGCATCCCAGGAGCCTCGTTGGTCCCAGGCAAATGGTCCCCCAGGCTCAGTTCAGAAGCATGCATGAGCCCAGCCAAGCTTCATCGAGATCGGCAGAACAGCCCAGCTGACCCACAGACCACAGAGCGATGATGTCTAGCTGCTGCTTTACAGCATGGAGCTTGGGGTGGTTTGTTACGCAACCATGGATAATGGACACCCTGGCACATTTGGGAATTAAATGCAGGCTCTCAGCCTGGGCAGGCATTGGAAAGTGGCCAGACTCCTCTCCTGGAGCCTGGTGGTGCGTGAGTCACGAGAAGGGAGCCGCGGACGCTCGGGGAGGCTGAGTCACCATCGCAGCCTCCCTGAGCCAGTGTGCGGCAGCAGTGGCCTGCACAGCCGGGTCTGAGTTCTTCCTGTTTGAACGAGACGCATCTTTAATCAGCATGTCTGTGCTGCAGTAACTCAAGCTCCCCCTGAGACTGTTAATTTAACAACTCTCTGCTCACATGTGGGCTCTGGGAGACGAGTTTCTTCACAAGATCCAATGTCAGACCCTGTGATGGGAGCCCTCCCCTGAAGGGTGATGAAACCAATACGCAACCACAAGCCACCACCCAGGCCACTGTGGGCAGGGACCAGGGCAAAGGTAAAGATTCACAACTTCCTGACACAACCTGGGTTCCTGATACACCACGGGTGGAAATACACATGGACTTTGAGCATGAACAGGGATCTTGGTCTACCTCTGACACTGATCCGTGCATGATCTTGGGCAAGGTACCTCCCTCCTCTGCCAGCCTGGGTCTCAAGTGATTATTTAAGACCTGGACCATTCACTGTGAATTCTTTGAGAGCAGGAATCTAGCACCTGGGGCTGGTGTTGTGGCGTAGTGAGTAAAGTCACCATCTGCGACACCGGCATCCATCTGGGTGCAAGCTCGGGTCCCAGCTGCTGCACTTCTGATCCAGCTCCCCCATGAATGCCCCTCGGGAAATACTTGGGCCCCTGCACCCAGATGGGAGACTCAGCTGGAGCTCCTGGCTCCTGGCTTTGGCCTGGCACAGTCCTGGCCATTGTGGCTACTTGGGGAGTGAACCAGAGGATGGAAGATCTCTTTCTCTTTCTCTCCTCTTCTGTAACTCTGACTTTCAAATAAATAATTTATAAGAGAGTCTTGTACCCAATGCAATGCACTATACCTGATTAATACCTACTGATTATGAATAAATATTTATTGATGCCTCCAAAAATTCAGAGGTGTTATTTTATATTTGTTTATTTATTGCTGATAGATCGAGAAATCTTTCTAGTCACTCTAGGTAGGGGAGGGATCCTGGCAGGTGAATTTGGAAGAAATGTAGAGTTATTTTTTTTTCCTATTCTGAGGAAGAATGGGACTGGATTTCATGTTTCCGGTATCCATCTGTTCTGAATGCTTCTAAATTTTTGGAGGAGATTGGTGCCAAGGGGGCCTGCTCGTCTCGGGGGTCTAGTGAGAGAACACAAGGGGCAAAATTCACCAGGAAGACCCCTCACCTTCCAAGGGTCACGCAGGCTTGGGTAGGAGACTGGGGAAATAAGACGTCCCTATATCAGGAGCCCACCACTGGACAGATGTCTGGGCTGGTGATTGTCCATGAGGCAACATCATGGTGACCACGCAGTGGCTTGCACAATCGCAGAGATTTATGGGTTGAAATGAAGCCATATTCATGTAGGCTGGGCCCCCAAACCCAATACAGCAGGTGTCCTAATTAAAAGCGGGGAATGTAGACACTGACATGCACACAGGGAGAATGCCACAGGTAGATGAAGGTGGAGATGGGGTGCTGCTTCCATGAGCCAAGGAACCCCAAAGGCTGCCAGGAACCGCCAGAAGCTGAGGGAGACGCGTCACCAGGCTCAGGCTGACAGCACTGGGAGGGGAGCCGTCCTGCCCACACCTTGTTCTTGGACTTCCAGCCTCTTCATGATGCTTTCTGTTGTTTATGCCTCTCGGGAGTCTGGGAAACCGTCTTAGGGCAGGGGTGGGGATGGGGGTAGAAGAGTGGCATGATTCCAGGACGAGCTGGGGAAGAACTCATCGATCTCAGCAGGAAGTCGCAAAGCCCACCTCAGTCAGATTGAGAAATAAAGGGCTGTGACACAGCTCCCGACCCCATGTCACAGGATGTCGGAGCACCATTTCCTGGTACACAGCGGTGTCAGTGTCCAGGCAGAAGCAACCACAGGGGCCAGAGAGGCCCCTTTTCCCTATTTGACAGGTGAGGAGATAGAGGCCCAGAAGGAGCAGGTATTTTTGTCCATATCCTTTCGTGGGGCAGGGGTACAGCTGAGTTGAGAGCCCAGGTGTCTACAAATGTCCTTCTCCAAGTATCATTGAACGTCACCCAGCAAATGTACGGAGCCACGGTGTTTGTGCAAAATGCTACAGCTCTGCGAGCCCAGCTGGATACTCAAGCATCCTCAAGAGGGAAGGTGGCCCCCAAATGGGATCTTTGCATTGTCCTGAGTTACACCGAGAGCCTGGGGCAAGTGAGGGCTGTCTCCTAAGTCTGAGCCTCCATGGGGGGGACTCAGCCATGCAAACCTGGGAAGCCAGACACACATGGTGAGGACCCCCACAAAGCTTCCGAACGGCGAGATCAACCACTCTCTCTCTACCCATAGGCCAATAATCATGGGGCTTTAGAGATCATTAATGACTGGGGGAAGTAGAGGGAAGAGGAGGAAGAGGAGGAAGAGGAGGAGGAGGAGGACGAGGAGGAGGAGGAGGAAGCTACAGGAACTGAAGCTCCACCCTGGGCTTGGGAGCCACATGGCACAGAAGAGGTATCAGATGGCAGAGAAACATAACCTAGAATAACTGTGTAAGTTAATGAGCAAAGAAGATCCAGCTTTTGGACAAACCTTCATTAACATAGCTAATGCTGATTGATGCTTTCCATTTACCCAGTGCTTTTTACATTTCAAAGCACTTTTGCAACAATTCCCTACAAGCTCCAAATTCTCTCAAGCTTGGGCAACTAAGTACTTTGTCATCCAAGGCAGGGCACTTTTGAGGGTGAAAGGAAGCATTCTTAATAATTATGCTGGGTCAGCAGGTGGAAACGGGGCTGTCCCAGGCAGACAGGGATGTATGATCAGCCCCCTCCAGCTTCCAAAAGAGACTGGCTAACCAGAGTCCACGCCATCATTCACTCACTTACCCACTTACTCAACCAGTCCCCCAAACCTGCTCCTCCCTGTCTACTTTATCTCAATCTATTCAATTGCTGAAATAAAAATAGACGTCACTCCCAATTTTTCTCTTTCCCTCATGATCCTTCCCCCCCACCATCTCTAGTCCATCAGCAAACCTGCCAGCTCTATCAGAGAGTTACATCCGCACGTGTCTGTTCGTGTCCGTCTCCTCTGATTTCAGCCCCATCCTAGGCATCACTGCATCTTGTCTGGGTGGCAGCAAGCCTTTAACCCCGTCTATTTCCCCAGTTGTCATCCCCAGACCCACTGGCCTTTTCAAAGACGTAACCATGATCACGTCTCTCCCTTGTTCATAAGCTCCCAGCTGCTCCCTCCTTATCTCTTTGCTCAATAAAGTTTGGTTACACACACAGACACACAGAGCCAGCATGCATTTGCTGAGTATATTTTTATGGACCGGGCTCCTGCAAGGTATTGTCTTCTAGCGTCTGTGTTGCCCATGTCACTGTTGAGAAGACAATTTCATCTTCACTCCTGACATGGGTTTTCATACTCATATACAGGGAACCCTGTTACTGCCCCCCACCCCCAGCCTTTCTTTGCCCCCGGAGTCGTACGGAGGGGAACACACTGTATCAGTGGTAAACTGAGGGAGACTAAATTGAACATGTCTGTCGTTGGCAATATTTTTCACTGCTCTTTCCAACACTGCTCATGACCAGGAGGGCTGGTCTGCCTAACGCTGGGCCCAATTATCCAGTCTATTTGCTCGCCACACAAAGCCAGTCATCAACATCTCCCACCCTGGGTTCATTTCTCAGTGTGGCCAGAACTCAGGGAGAGAGGAGGGGTGCTATTTACTGGGCTCCCTCAAAGACTTCAGACATCCCCTGAGAGCTGGAAGAAAGCCGCTGCATAACGCCTGGCACAGAGCTGCTGGCCACCAGGGGTAGCGCAGCCTGAGCGCACGTAAGCCGAGGTCCTAACGTGGGCCCATGCTGCAAACGGAAGCACACATTTCACAGCCCAGAGCGACGTCTTCAGGAGTGACTCCCAGAGAGGATGTAGCCATTTGTGCAGGGACAGCGGATGAGCAGCGAAAAGGTGGCTAGTGAGCCGCGTGCACGCTTTAGGAAAACAGCCTTTCCAAAAGGCCGAAAGCCAAAACAAAAGTATTGGCTTTTGCAGGAGCCAATAGATTTTCCTATTGATGTCTCATCAAAACCCATCTCTTAGGCTTCTGAACCCCCTGGAGAATTGGTAAATAGCACTTCTTAAAAGGCAAGCAGGATGAGTTTTCATAAGGACGTGGGTGACGTAAGATTGCCTTGCTGTCCCCGGCCCCCCTCCGCTTATCCTCCCACCTCCGTCTGTCCTTTGCTCAGGTGCCACTGAAAACCTTCAAGACTCTTCTGGGAGCAGCTTGCAAGGGGTGGCAAAGGTGACACTTGGTTCATGAAGCTCTCAGGGGGGAGACGGCTGACTCACACGTCCCTACGGCGGCGGAGATGCCTTGAAGAGTGCAAAGAGCCGGCTGGAGTTCTGATTTCGTTTGCTCACTACCTTTGACTTGTTTTTCTGCCGTGAATCCTTCCCGTGGTCTTCAGACTCTGATGTGAAACTTGATGTCCGTGTCCACAGCCAGGGCCGCACCCATCCAGCCTCACTGCAACCTGTTCTGTGCTCTTTAACCCCTGGGGCAGCTGGGCTCCCTCTGCTTTCCAGGTTGTTTCAGCTGGTAGGAGGCCTGGCCAGAAGGCTCTGGGGTCCCTTCGCCATCTTCTGCTCAGTTGCTCCACCTGACAATGCCGCTGCTTCCTGCCGGCACCCTGATTCTTCTATCTCTGGGTCAATATCTAGATCTTTCTTCTAGAGGTCCATTTGTCAAAATATAGTCAAAACCTCTAAAAATATTCAATTCTCGTTACCCAGATGTTCTGATGATTCTCAGAAATATTCAAGGGAATCTATGGATTTCATAAAGACGTTTCCATGTGTAACATAAAAAACGTTTAATGGGGCTGGTATTGGGGCCCAGTGGGTAAATCCTCTGCAACATCAGCATCCCAAATAGGCACCAGTTTGAGTCCTGGCTGCTCCACTTCAAATCAGCTCCATACTAATACACTTGGGAAAGCAGCAGAAGATGGTCCAAGTGCTTGGGCCATTGTACTCACATGGGAGACCTGGAAGAAGCTCCTGGCTCCTGGCTTCAGCCTGGCCCAGCCCTACCTGTTTCAGCCATTTGGGCAGTGAACCAGTAGATGGAAGGTTTCTCTCCCTCTCTCTTTGTAACTCTGCCTTTCAAATAAATAAAACAAATCTTTTAAAGAAATTTTTAATGACTGTTATGGACACACACTAGTTGAAACAGGGAAAACTGTGTTGTGTTAGTGCCAACTGGCTACATCTCAGAGCTGGGCACTCACTGCAGTATTAAGAAGAACAAAAAGAGAAAGAAAATAAAGTACGACACAATCAAAACAATTTAACCAATCTGTCTACCAACAGGAGAAATTTATTTTTATTCTATTTTTTAAAAGATTTATTTATTTATTTGACAGGCAGAGTTACAGAGAGAGAGAAGGAGGGACAGAGAGAGAGAAAGGGAGGTCTTCCATCTTCTGGGTCACTCCCCAAATGGTTGCAATGGCCAGGGTTGGGCCAGGCGGAAACCAGGAGCCTGGAACTCCATCTGGGTCTCCTATGTGGGTGGGAGGGGCACCAGCACTCAGACCATCTTCTGTTGCTTTCTCAGGTGCATTAGTAGGGAGCTGGATCAGAAGCGGAGCAGCCAGGACTCAGCGCTGCTCCTATGGGATGCCCGCGTTGCAATCAGCGGCTTAACCTGCTGCACCTCAGTGCCTGCCCCAGCAGGAGAAATTTAAGTGACCCCTGACCTTCCCTGGGAGGGACTGCTCTGCAGCCCTACAAAATGACCCTACAGGTAAGTGGTTAATGGCGTGGAAAGATGTATATCCTATATTGTTAAGTGAAAAAGTAGATTGCAAAATTCAATGTGTGGGACAGTCTTATTTGTCGTAGTTTAGGGAAGATGAACATATCTTTAAGTTAAAAAAGCAGGAGTGCATTAACCTGAGTCCCTCTACTTAACTTTGAGTTGCTGCTGGCTGACCACACTGCTATTCAATGCAAACAAACCGAAACCTAACTTAGAGTAAAACAAACAGCTGCGTTTCAGCCAATCACAAGCAGCCAGGTTTCAGCCAATCACCGGCAGCCAACTGATGACCACACACAAAAATAAGGCACTTGCCTTTGCGCAAATAGGACCCATGTCCGGCAGAGGCCCACACTTTGTCTCTGTGTCTGGCCTATCAATCTTGCTGCTCAAATCGGTGGGAGGAACTTGTGAACCACTCCTGCGCTGTGCGCTGCCTGGCTCATGAGTTATTCTTCGCTCAAATAAACTCTGCTAAATTTAACTTGTCCAGAGTTTTTCTTTGAATAGTGCTTGCGTATGTTTAGAGGTCAGAGATATCAACAGTGCTTATTTTAGTATGGTAGAGTAATAAACATTTAGTATTTTCTTCTATGAGTATTTGCTTATCTGATGCTAAATTTTCAATAGTAAGTATAATTTTACTCATGAGAAGATATCACAATAAAATGATTAAAAATAAAAACACTCAGCTTGGGTTTACAGATGTGCTGTTCAGGAAATGTGAATGAACCTTAGTTCTGAGGTCTCTGATTATAAAGTGTTTGCTGAATAGACTGCCTGAGCGGTCAGTCATTAACTGATGGCTTGTGCTCACACTCAGGTGGCTGGTATTTCCAACACTTTTCAAGACAGAGGAAAGCCGGGCCACTGCATCCACTGGACAGCTTCCGTGAGACTTCATCAACCCCAGCTCTGTGTGTGGTCACCAACTTGTCCCAAAGACTAAGCAGTCTGACTCCTAGGCAGGGCTTTCTAATGTCTTCTCTTGAATGTTTAATTTATTCCTTGCAGATTGACTACAAGTTATTAATAACTATAGAGGCTGTCAATCAACACCACTTTCTGAGAAAGGTTTCCAAGCCAGTCATATTAAAAACCCAATTAAAAAAAAACTATTTAAAAGCCATTCTTTCTAAAGAGTGCCTTTAATTATTTGACACCCAATTATTTACTCCTTTTACTCTGCCTCGGCTTCAGAAGACTCAGTGAAGCTAATTAGCCAACAGAAAGTCGTACCCACATTCCTATGTGAAGACAAGCTCCTATACAGGCGTGAAGCTACAGTATTCAGTGTACGTAATACGCGCTACGTCACATGTTTAGCAATAGCAATATGGTATGGAGTACACGCACACCCAATCACGTCAGTGTTATTCACCTGGGAAGGGGAGGCACGGGCTAGCCGCAGTCTGCCAGAAGAGGGAGAGAAGTGGGAACTTGCTGAGGTTTCTTTGGTTCCCTAATTGAGAGGTCCACACGGTCATCACCTCTTGCCCTGACCCTTCTGTGACCTCCCAATTGGTTTTGCTAAGCGCTACACCATGGCAAGGCTCACAGCATAACACACGGACATATCCATGCCACACTCGCCTGCTGCACGCCCTCAGGGGGCTGCCCCATGGTCTAAAATGGTCATTTTTAATGAATGGTTCCACCATTCTAAAAGAAGTCCTAGCTCGCACTGTGTATGTGGTGACAGAGGAGGAGCTGCTCTAGTGTTGGCAAGGCTCGGAGTCTGCAGACCCAGCACACCCTGCCCCTTGCAGACTCTCACTTTGGTCCCGAGCTCCTCCACCAGAACATTTTCCCTGTTTCTTGTCCCTCTCTCCCTCTTCAAAGGTTCACAGAGAAAGCTTCACCTACAGTGATTGTCCTGGGCTCAAGGGATGGGACATGGAGCAGCCACAGCCCCTGCTTCCGAGTGTTCGCATCTAGTGAAGCCAGACAACAAATGTGTGCACAGCACCTTAGGGGATGAGCACCGTTCAGGAGGACAACAGCACGGGATGAGGAGGAAAGGGAGTGAAGGGAGGACTCCCTCACTTAGAGTTACAGCAGGGAGGGCCTCTCTAACCGAGGTGGCATCAGGTACAGACAGCGGCAGACCTGAGAGTGGCCAGGGGAATAAAGGATAATTCCAGAGAGGAATGACCAGGGCCAGGGTATGAATGTGCCCATCATGTACTTCTACAACTAACCCCCTTCTCCTTAGGGGATGTGTTCCAAGATGTTCCGTGGATGCCTGAAGCCATGAAGACACGAAACCCTATGGATTTTTTTTTCCTATGAATCCATACCCATGATGAGGCTTGATATAGAAATTAGGCACAGTAAGAGATAAACATCCATAACTCAAAGCAAACTAGAACAATACAGTCATGTGCTGTTACAATAGTTACTTAAAACTTATGAATTACCTATTTCTGGAACTTTCCATTTCATATGTTTGGACTGAAGTTGACCCAAGGTCTCTGACATCATGGGAAGCAACACCACAGCTAAGGGGAGACCCCTGGACTTCTGAAGTCAGAGAAGACAATAGTTGCTTCTGGACTAGATGTGGGATGTGAGAGGAAGAGAAGAGACAAAGAAACTCTCAGATGTTTTGCCTGAGCAAAACAAGGAATAGAGTTGCCACAAAAAGAGTGGGTTGCAAGGAGAGAGGGAAAAATAGGAAATAGGTTCTACACTATCAGGCTTGTGAAGAACCACAGCCTGTTTGGGTGGATGTATGAGTCTGCAGTTCAGGGCAAGGGTCTGGGCTGCACATACATACAGATCTGGGTGCCATTTGCTACACATGGAGTTAAACTATGACAATGGATGAGACCTCCCAGGGAGTGTAGAGCAGAAAGCGAAGAGGTCCAAGGACTGGGCCACCCCAGCATTTAGAGGTTCAAGACGAGGAGACCGAGAAAAAGCAGAAGGAGCAGGTGGTGACAAGAGGCAGAACCAGGAGAGAGTCGAGTCCCTGAGCAAACAGAGCAGAAGCACTCAAAAGGGAACGTGAAACCACCCGTGTCCAATGTGTGATGGCTGAGCCATGGAGGGACTGAGTGACAACTCCTGGGGGTAATGACACGCAGGTCCCGTGCTCCTTGTCAAGAGGCACCCTGGAGGGCTGGTGGGGAGAACTAACCAGAGGTCCTTCCACTTGCTTCTGTGTCCTGGGGTCCAGCACAGTTCAGGTACACAGCAGACAATCAGAAAAAGTCTGCCAGTGGATGAGCCATTTTCTCTTTGAAACCACTAATTTATTTTTTTAAAAAAGATTTATTTATTTGAAAGGCAGAGATACAGAGAGAGGGAGGAATTTGAGGGGGGAGAGAGACATAGCTTTCATCCTTTGGTTCACCCCCCAAGTGGCTGCAATGGCCAGGGCTGGGCCAGGCCAAAGCCAAGAGCCTGGAACCACCTCACAGGATCTCCCAGTGCTCTGGCCTTTGATAGTCCCCTAAGAGAAATGGAGTTTGAAACAGATTGAAAAAGGCCTGTTAGATCAGAGGACTACAAACCAAGGCTTCGCACCTGTTTCAGTAACCAGCTCTTTGGAACATAGCTACTCCCATTTGCCTAGTTTCTATGGCTGCTTTTGAGCTAGATCAGTGGAGCTGACTAGCTCCAAGCTCAGCTCAGTGAAATTGAAAATCTTGACCATCTAGCTCTTTCTGGAAGGTTTGCCAACCCCTGCCCTAGACAAGCCAAACCAGAGGCCACCAAAACACAGTGCTTTAGGCAACCAAAAGTGAAGCAGGAGAATTTCTTAATGCTTACTGCATGGACGGAGGCGGCATCACGTTCTGATTCATAAACAAAGTTGCAAATACTGAGGCTGTAGACTCAAAAACCCTTTACTGTTAGAGACAAAGCTAAGACCAACTAAGTGATCCAATAGAGGGCATGGAATTTGGTAGGTGAACAACGTGGTTTGGAATAACATTTGCATTTACTGAGCCTCCAATCTGTTTTAACAATGACTCTGAAGGCTTGACACACATTATCTTATCTAGTTCAATAATCCTCCTGTTACATCAGTATTCACATTCCTGTCCCATTTTACAGATAAAGAAACTGAGGCTTAGAGAGTGTTTCCCTCGTGGGAAAACACAGTGAGTAAACAGTAGTTCTGGAAGCTGAATGAACATCTCTTTGTCTCCAAGGACTGAACCTGCAAAGCGCCATGGAGATTTGGTGGTGCAATCTCCTGCAAGCATGGTTCAGGTACAAGCTTATCATTGGCCAAAGAAATGTGGAGAGGGAGCAGACTTTGTTGGTTTACTTTGCTCTTATGGCTTCATTACTGCAGTTCTAAACATGCATTTGGGCAAGGAAGAAGAAAAGAGGGACGGGCAGAGCGGGCAGGAAGTGTCGGAACCGTACACGTAGTATACAAGTGGTTCATGCAGCAGGGCCTGCCTCTCCTGAAGGCCCTCTGGGTTCTGACTGCTCATTCCTGCCTGCTTGGGATCCCTGGCAACCACTGATCTTTTTACCATCTCCAGAATGTCACACCACGGGAATCATACCGTCTTTCGACTTCTTTCACTTAATCCATACCTAGAGCTCTTGCACGTCTGTCATGGGACAGCAAAAACTAGGAGTAGATGGGAATGTCCTTAACTCAATAAAGGACATCTACAAAAACCCAACATGGCATCACTTGAAAGTTTCCTGCTGGGGCCAGCGTTGTGGCACAGTGGGTTAACGCTCTGCCTGAAGTGCTGGCATCCCATATGGGCGCTGATTCTAGTCCCGGCTACTCCTCTTCCAATCCAGCTCTCTGCTGTGGCTGGGATAGCAGTAGAAGATGGCCCAAGTGCTTGGGCCCCTGCACCCATGTGGGAGAACCAGAAGAAGCTCCTGGCTTCTGGCTCCTGGCTTCAGATTGGCACAACTGCAGCCGTTGTGGCCATCTGGGAAGTGAACCAGTGGACAGAAGACCTTTCTCTCTGTCTCTTCCTCTCTCTGTAACTCTGACTTCAAATAAATAAAATAAATATTAAAAAAAAGAAAAAAAGAGAAAGTTTCCTGCTAAAGATCAGGAACAAGGCAGGGATGCTCCCTCTTACCTCTGCTTTTCAATACTGTAAACAAAGTCCCGGCCAATGCATTCAGACAAGAAAAGGGAATAAATGGTACATACACCGGGAAAGGAGAAACAAACAAAAGTTTTTGTTGGCAGGTGACATGAAGTTCTGGTAGACCTGACCAAACAAACAAAACAAAACAAAACTGGAGCTAATAAGTAATAGCAAGGTTGTGGGGTGCAAGGGTAACATAGAAAACTCCATAGCTTTCCTGTGCCCCAGCAATGAACAAGTGGAACCTGAAATCAAACCATATTGACACTTATATGAACACTCCTCCCCAGATGAAATACTCAGGCACAAATATAACAAAATACCAGTGCGTATAATATTTATGTAGGGAAACTATAAAACTCTGATGAATGGTATTGAAGAACTAAAAGATTAAATGGTATTCCATTTTTAAGGATAGGATGACTCAATACTGTCAGCATGTCAGATCTTCCCGACTTTAAATATTCAATGCAATCCCAATCAAAATGTATGGTGGTATTTGCTTGAATCCTGTATCGAAATGCCTAGATTCAATACCTGGCTCCAGCTCCTCAGTCCACATAGGAGATCTAGATCTAGTTCCCAGTTCTTCACTTTGGCCCCTGGCCCACAGCTATTGTGGGGACTTGGTGTGTGAACTAGTAGATGAGAACATGCTACTATCGATCTGCCTCTCAAGTTAAAAAAAAAAAATTCTGGGGCCGGTGTTGTGATGTAGCAGGTAAAGCTGCTGCTTGTGACACTACCTTCCCTACAGGTGGCAGTTTGAGTCCTGGCTGCTCCACTTCTGATCCAGCTCCCTGCTAATTGCTTCAGAAAAGCAGTGGAAGGTGGACTAAGTGTTTGGGCCCCTGCACCCATGTGAGAAATCCAGAAGAAGCCCTTGGCTCCTGGCTCCTAGCTTTGGCCTGGCCCAGTCCTGGCTGTTGCACCGTCTAGGGAGTGAGCCAGTGTAGATGGAAGATCTCTGTCTCTGTCTCTGTCTCTGTCTTCCTGCTTCTCTCTCTCCATTTCTAACTCTGACTTTCAAATAAATTAATAAATCTTTAAAACATTCCAGCAAGTGATTTTGTTGATACAAAATCATTTTATAGTTTAAATGGAGAGGAAAAAAGACCAAGAATAGCAACTAAATATTGAAGGAGAGACAAAGTTGGACACTATCGGATTTTAAGACTTATTATAAATCTACAGCAATCAAGACAATGTAATATTGGCAAAAGAATAGACAAATAGATCAATGGAATAAAGAGTCTAGAAGCAGATGCACATAAATATAGTCAGCTGATATTTGACAAATGAACAAAGAAAATCTTTTCAACACATGGTGCTGGAACAACTGGACATCACATGCAAAAACAGGGAAATCAAGGCACAGAACTGACATCCTTCCAAATCATTAACTCAAAATGAGTCCTAGATGTTAATGCAAAATGCCAAACTATAAAATCCTCAGAAGATAGCAAAGAAGAAATCTAGATGACCTTGGGTAGGGCAATGATGTTTTAGACAATGCCAAACACATAATCCATGAAAGAAATAGTTGATAAGCAGAACTTTATTAAAATTAAAAACTTCTGCCCCATGAAAGACTATATCAAGAGAAAAAGAAGACAAGCCACACTCTGGGATAAAACATTTGTGAAGGAGTAGTTGATACAGCACTGTTATTAAAAATATACAAAGGGCCGGCGCCGTGGCTCAATAGGCTAAATCCTCCGCCTGTGGCGATGGCACACTGGGTTCTAGTCCTGGTTGGGGTGCCGGATTCTGTCCTGGTTGCCCCTCTTCCAGGCCAGCTCTCTGCTGTGGCCAGGGAGTGCAGTGGAAGATGACCCAAGTCCTTGGGCCCTGTACCCCATGGGAGACCAGGAGAAGCTCCTGGCTCCTGGCTTCAGATCAGCGTGATGCCATTGGAGGGTGAACCAACGGCAAAAAGGAAGACCTTTCTCTCTGTCTCTCTCTGTCTCTCACTATCCACTCTGCCTGTCCAAAAATATATATATATATATACACACACAAAGAACTCTTCAAATTTAACAATAAGAAAATAAATAATCTGATTGAAAAATGGGGAAAAGATCTTATCAGACAGCGCACCAGAGAAGGTATCAGATGGTAATTAAGCATATAGAAAGTTGTTCAACATTACAAGTCAGCAGACGATGTCAAATTAAACAATGTGATAACTTACACAACCATTAGGATGGCCAAAATCTAAAACACTGACAACATTCAATGCTAGCAAGGATACAGAGCAACAGAAACTCTCTTTCATTACTGGTGGAGATACATATGATACAACCACTTTGGAAGGCAGTTTGATAGTTTCCTACAAAAGTAAAAATATTCTTATCATATTACCTAGCAATTGCACCCCTTGGTATTTACCCAAATGAATTGAAAATTCATTTTGATACAAAAACCTATGAGCAAATGTTTACAGGAGTTATATTAATAATTTCCCAAACTTGGAAGCAACAAGATATTCTTTGGGAGGTGAAGTGGGTAACCTAAACTGGGGTATATTCAGATGACATAGTATTATTCAGTGTTAAAATGATATGAGCCATCAAGTCATGAAAAGACACGGAGGGAACTGAAATGCATATCGTTGGGTGAAACAAGCCAAGCTGAAAAGTCTGCATGCTGTAGGATTCCACTGTGTGACATTCTGGAAAAGGCAAAGCTATGCAGACAGCCAAAAAGATCAGCAGCTGTCAGGGGCTGGGGGGAGGAAGAAATGAACAGGCAGCACACGGAGGATGTTCAGGGTAGTGAAACCACTCTGTCACGTTACAATGACAGATACATGTCATTATAGACATTTGTCACGTTACAATGACAGATACATGTCATTATCGACATTTGTCAAAACTCTGAGGACAAATAGCACCGAGAGCAAATCCCAGGGGAAATGACAGACTTTGGGTGATAACGACGCGTCAGTGTAGGTTCATCAACTGTAACAAATGTGCTACTCTCGGGGAGGACATGGATGCCAGATGAGGCTGTACCTGCATGGGGACATGCGGATTCTGTCCTTTCCACAGAAACTTTTGTTATGATTCTAAACGGCTGCCCCCGAAAAACAGAAAGCTTATGAAGTCTAAAAAGAGTAAGCAAATCACCCAATCAATGAGCCAATGACTATATTGCATGCCCACTAAATAAGAAGTGTTGGCCAGGCCGTGGATTCATTCACGCCTCATGCCTCACTGGTAGCAGTGTAGAAAGGTACAGCCTCTGTGCAGCAGAACATGGCAGTTACTCAACAAAATTAAAAATTAGGTTATCATATGAGCCAACAACGCCACTTCTGGGCACGTAACAGAAGGAACTGAGAGCAGGGACCTGAAGCGATAGCTGTACGCTCACTTAGCATCATTGCTCACGACAGCCATGACATGGGAAGCACCCCACGCATCCACTGACAAATGGAAAGATAAGCCAAGTGTGGTTAGTATATCCATACCAGGGAGCACTCTCCGCCCTTACAAAGGAGAGAAATTGTGACACATACTACAACATGGGTGAACCTGGAGGACACTCTGCCAAGTCACAAAAAGACAAATACTGTGAGAGTCTACTTACATGAGGTAACTAGAGTAGGCACGTTCAGGGACAGAATATGGACTGCGGCTGGCCAGGGACTAGGGCAAAGGCAGACGGGGAAGTTATGGTATGAGGAATGTGGCATTTCAGCTTGGAATATGAAAGGAGTTGGGGAAGTGGCTGTTTGCACAACAATATGAGTGCATTTAATACCAGGGAAGAATACACTTCAAATAGTTAAAATGTTCCATTTTATGCTATATGTATATTATCACAATTTAAAAATTTAAACAAATAAGTACTGTTATGAATATCCTATGCCAAGACACAAATTATCTTATATCCCAGTCACAACCAACTATATATTTCTTCGAAATAACACCCCCAATGTCTAAAACATAAGTGAAAAAAATATAGAGTCCTTTACTTCTCAGACCTCGACTTTGAAAAGGGACAAAATAGAGGCTTGTAGCCTCATATGTGAGGAGAATCCCAGAGGCTCATGGGACCTATTACATGGCCAGCCACTTTCCACACTGCAATACCAGCCAATGTCTTGGTGCCATTGGACTCCTGGTGCCAGAAGGAGCCAATCAATATGAATTCTCCACAGAAACCCTGCTCACCATGAGTACTGACAGAAGCTGGCTCACTTTCAACACTTGGCAGTGTGAAAGGAAAAGCTCACTATATCCCCACCCAAAGTTTAGGGTGCAATTGTCCACGTCTATCCCCAAACTCTTTATTCTGATAGAATCATGAACCTCAGCAGTCCTGAGCTAAGCATTGGCTTTAGAAAAACAGAAAGAACATTAACTCTGCAGAGAGCCTCCCCCTTTTCAAAATTCTTCCTGACATGGTTCCATAAAACCTCCAGAAACACCTGCCAATGAGGGAATATTCCTAACACAATGATGACAGCAATACAGTTACAGGTCTGTGTGTCTTCCTTGTGCCTGGAACTGAGCCTAGAGGGGCCAATTGCATTGACTCAATAATCTCGCCACAGACTTTTGATCTCATTTTTGAAGATGAAGAAATGGAGTATCAGAGAAATAAGGTCATGTGACCCTAGCAAGGCAGCAAAGCTAGGAATGGAATCTGGATCTGTCTCCTTGCAGAAAACCAACGTCTTCTCTTCATCCTACATTACCTTTACAAACAGTCCTATACCAGGATGAGCCATGTCACTCTGCCAAGCCCCACGCTCACCACTGGCTAAGCTGGTGGTAGTCTTCGTCCCTAGGCTGGTAGTAGCAGCTCACAGAAAAGACAGACAAGCATCCTGGGTACGGTTTTGGGGGAGGGGCACTTCTTCTGTCCTTGAAGTCATCCGTGGAACCTTTTAATGATGACTGCATCTAGTTATCAAGTAACTGTTGGACCACGCACTACAGAGGAGGCCTTACATTAATTGTCTCTAATCCTTCCAGCAATTCCATAAAGCCCGAGTATTATCTACATCTTACAGATGCCTCTATCAGAAAGGCAAAGAGTTGCTGGGGAATGTTCCTCTGATAGTTCATCAGTGCCCGTGGCAGTAACCCAGGGCCAGTCTATACAGCAGAGAAAAGCAGAGAGGGGAGAAGTTCTGAATTGGGTTCCATCCAGGAGGCAGTTTGAGGAAATCAAATACTGGGCGATGGAATGGGAAGATGAGGGCAGGCTGGTCCTTTACCTTCTCAGATTTCCTGAGGAAATTGCCTAAGATGCTCAGAATGACACAAAATAAATAAATAGCCTGGGTTATTGTTGTTCCTGGAACAAACCATTTCGAATCCGTACTTGAATGCACTGAGATTATTGATTTACCCGCACCCAGTGCATATTCTTAAGCACACAGCTCTAATTGATTGCATCTGAAATACCCCTGGGAGTCTGATTCTCTGGCCATTGGCTTTGGTGTAAGGTGTGTTCGCACTGCGGATGAGCTCGGGGAAGGATTTGTTAACATGCTCTCAATGGGAGAGCGGGATATTTGTAAGAGGTCTTCAAACACGCTTCTCAGTCCTGGGGCTGCCACCCGTCTCCTCCCATTCTTGTTCTGGACCTTCAAGTTTTACATATCAGCTCTAACACTCTGATAATGCCCTTGACCTTCACAGTGGTAATACCTGCATCCCATCTACTCATTTGGCCACGAGAGGGGTTCAAGACAGAGGAGTCACAATAATTCTTCCCACCGGGAATAAAGGGAAAAGTGCGAGACTAAGAATAGCTGCCCATCTAAATGCAACACAGCGTCTTCCTGTCTGTCAGCAAGAGGAGGCAGCCACGTGGGCCTGTTACCTGCTAACGTGGTGTCCACAACCCTTGCCTGGCCCAGGGATGGGTCCTTAATAATTCATCCTGGGCCTGCTCCATCAGAAAGTGCTTCCTAAATAACCTGTCAATAGCGGTTTGAATACAGACCAAGTTCTAAATGCAATCTTTTTCAATTGATTGGCTTTGTGCTGGTCCCCCACCTTTCCATGTCTGCCTCCTCTTCGGGGGGGGGGGGGGTCTAGTGAGAGTGGATTGGGGTGGGGCTCCACTCATTTGTTAGGGGCTGAGGAATAGGAACCCCCACTCCAATTCCTGTGTTGAAGCCCTAGACCCCAGGACCGCAGAACGCGACTGTATTTGGAGAGAGTCTTTTGAGAGGTAGTTAAGGTTCAGGGCGGTCTTAGGGGTGAGGCAGACTCACAGAGAAGACTTTGTGATGACACCGGAAGATGATGGCATCTGTAAGGCAAGGAGGGAGGTGCTCAGCAGAAACCCAACCTCCTGACACCTGTGTCTGGACCCCCAGCCTCCAGAACTGGGGGAAATGCAACTCTGGTGTTGGAGCTGCGGGGTCAGTGGTGGATTTTTATGGTGGCCCTAGCAAGCTGTGTAGGGTTTTTCCTATCCATAAGGACATGTCAATAGAGACAGGGAGGAAGGGAAAGGAGCCATTACTGAGCACCGCCAACACACCAATCACACACACCAGATCGCATTTAATCCACACAGCAGCTGGGAGACGCATTCCCCTAGAGCAGGTTCTCCCCACGGAGTGTCTGTGAACTTCCTTTCCCAATAGCAGCAAATTCTGTTTGAATTACAGGTAAACCGTGAACCTCCTTGCTGTGGGCAGTTGGGAGAAAATGAACAAGGGACTAAGAAGAGAAGCAGGTGAGGCCAAGCTAGGAGCCTACACTCTGGTTAAAGCTGGAGCACTCCTCTGAGATGACACCCACACCCCTGCAGCCAGAGTGCCACACTCAACTTCAAGGGGACTGGACGCTTTGAAACACAGTCTGCGTGGGGCCGGCACTGTGGTGTAGCTGGTAAAGCTGCCGCCTGCAATGCTGGCATCCCATATGGGTGCCGGTTCAAGTGCCGGCTGCTCCACTTCTAATCCAGCTCTCTGCTGTGGCCTGGGAAAGCAGTGGAAGATGGCCCAAGTCCTTGGGCCCCTGCACCCACGTGGGAGACCTGGAAAAAGCTCCTGGCTCCTGGCTTCGGATTGGTGCAGCTCTGGACATTGCAACCAATTGGAGAGAGAACCAGCAGATGGAAGACCTCTCTCTGTGTCTCTGCCTCTCCTTCTCTCTCTGTGTAACTCTGACTTTCAAATACATAAATAAGTCTAAAAAAAAAAGAAAGAAAGAAACACACTCTGCAACTCCGCAGGGATCCATGGGCCCCCCATTAATGGGACCTGGCAGGGAGGGCATTGGGGAAATCCTAGCCAGGGTGAAATGCTGGAAGACAGAATACGGGAGAGAGGACGGATGGAGGGAAGGAGGGCAGAGGAGCGGCACGAGGAGAAGGGAGGCAGAGAAAGGAAAAAGAAAGCAGGGGAGAATAAGAGAGGAAAGGAAGGGAGTTGAATGGGAGTGAGGATGGAAAAGAGGAACACAGGGGCTGAGGACAGGAGAGGGCAAGGTGGAGTAGAAGAGGAAGGAGGGGAAGCTAAGAGGGAGGAGGAGAGGAGAAGGCAGGAGGGGATGAGAAGGAGCTAGGGAGTGACTATGGCTCATCCAGGCAGGGCCAGAGTGGAAGGATGGGGTGTGGCAGGTGCAAACGCCAACCCTAACCTCAGTCAGTCACTGCTTGCAGGGCCAGATACAGAAAGATTTTAGCATGTGATATCTGCAAGTACACAAAATGAAGATCTTAACATGTCCTTCAAATTGTGAAAGAAGGACCCTCAAGAGTTCCTAGGACTCATGGAAATTATTACTATGAAATTTACAGGTATTAAAGTGTAAGCATCTCTCAGTATCCACAGGGGACGGATCTCAGGACCCCTGAGATAGTGGAGTAGTATTTGCATATAAACCGTAAACGATACACATGCTCCCAGATAAGTGAGTCCCTGTGAGCTTAGTCCCTTGCAGCCTCTACTACAATGCAAATGCTATGCACACAGTTGTTACACTGCATTGGTTAGGGAATAATGACAAGAAACAGAAGTTTGCACTTGTCTAGAACAGGCACAATCGCCATGGGCGGCAGGACCCAGACCATGAAGGAGATGGGACACAGACGAATCTCGAATATCAAGCACAGGACTTCATTCACGTGCATTCAGTGCTGTGCTGGGTGGGCGGCAAAACTCAAGTTGGCTTTTTAGGGCTTTCTGGACTTTCAGTCTTTGGCATGCTCTCGCTCCTCAGGTGGTGGAACCCGGGGCCGTGGAGCCCACAGTGACGAGGCTGCGTGCAGGTGGAAGGCAGGGGCACAGGCCCTCGGGTGGGATGTCCTTTCTGCTGATTTCAGGAACAGCAGAAACACGTGTGAGGGCCTGGCAAGTCATTTAAAACACCAATTTTCAGGAGCACAAACACGGATGTACTATGGAGTAGAATGTCAAACTTGATGGATTCATACTTCGTGATGTCGGGTAAGTTATTTTAACTCTATTAGTCACAAGTGCACATCTGTTAAAAAAAAAACCATGGGAGCTGGCACTGTGGCATAGCCGGTAAAGCTGCCGCCTGTGGTGCTGGCATCCCATATGGGTGCTGGTTCAAGTCCCAGTTGCTCCACTTCTGATCCAGCTCCCTGCTAATGCACCTGGGAAGCAGCAGAGGATGACCCAAGTGCTTGGGCCCTGGTACCCACGTGGGAGACCTAGAAGAAGCTCTTGCCTCTTGGCTTCTGATGGGCCCAGCTCCAGCCACTGCGGCCATTTGGGGAGTGAACCAGCAGATGGAAGGCCTCTACCTCTCTGCCTCTGCCTCTCTGTAACCCTGCCTTTCAAATAAATAAATGAATAAATAAATCTTTAAGAAAAACCTATGAATAAGAGCGAGGTGATGTAACACGTAAACTCAGCAATAAGAAAGGCTAAGCAACTACAAGGCCCCTACCCCAGCCCTGGGGGCAGTCAGCCCCTCTAGGGGCATTCCCTGGGAGCTCTCCTTTGTATCACATCAGTATCCTCTCACAACCACCTGGTCTTTTACATCTGATTCTCCACCCAGCACCAGTAGGGACTGTGTCCTTTCCCTTCCTGATTCCCAGGTTGCAGCACCAGGCTGGCACGCAGGAGGTGCTCGTCAACCAGCAGCAAAGGAACCCAGCACTCCCGTGGTGCTCATGACAGCTCTTTCAACGTTAGTTAGCTGTCATCGCCCTCCTAGATTGAGAGCTTCTTGAAGTTCAAAGTCAGGTCTTCACATCTTTTTGTACCCTGGGTAAGTAGCGCCTGTGCAAGACGCTGTACCATCTCAATAAATATTTGCAAATTGGATTTGACTTTGATTTGAAGGGGGAGCAAAGCTAACATTGACGGGGCTCCACGGTTGGCAGGAATAATAAGATGGGGAAGTCTGAAGCTGCTGGGTCTCCCAGCCTTCACCACAGCCGGTAGGTGGTCTCTTTCCCAGGACCAGGGTCACACAGCACAGTGGCATCCCTAGGACACTGTGGTGGTCAAGGGCGCCCTGTCACCTCTAGTAGGATTTAGAGAGAAATGATATCCATTCTCCCTAAAACGGAGTGCCTTCTGGGCCGCCTGTTGGAGGCTGCAGCCCCAGCCACGCTGATCCCTGCTCCTACTGTAATTTCAGAGAAAAAAAAATCCTGCCGCTCTGCTCCTGCTACAGGGTGGTTTCCAGTCTATACTTTTCTCTTACTGGCAGACTTTATGGCAGCATAGCAAAAGGTGCTCACACTTTCCAGTTAGATGGGCACTTCACCCCTTGCCTCGCACCAGCAGCCAGGGAAACGGCCCTGGGCACTGCCTTTACCCCCTGAGCCTCAGCATGCTCATCTGTGAAATGGGCATGGGAATGCCTCAGGCCCAAGGACAGCAATCCCTTCCTCCTCTTCTCGTCTTTGGGAGGCGGGAGCAAATCCCACTCAGCCCTAAGCTCCTCCTGGGCTGGCGGAGGGTGCATGCCCTGCCTTTGTTTTGAGAACCAACGAATGAATGTCAGAATTCATATGGCGTGCGGACTGACCGCAGTGGCGACACCTACGCTGCCCCCAACCAGGATGATTTAAGGGCCTGGGATCCCTCTTGGACTGGGGTACCAGCCTGACTGCTCTATGCCCTGCCTTGCCCCAGCCCCAGCCTCAGTCCCTCTCCTCACGCCGCCTCCCAGGGCTGTGGCAGGGAGACGTGACTGTGCCTGAGAGGCCGTCCTTGGCAGCCGCTGTTGCCACAAGCACACGTGTCCCTCTGGGGGGACACGCATCCTCCATGTTTCCTGATGGCTGCATCCAGGGAGATGGAAATTCTCAACCTAACAGGGCTTTGATCCCATCTGCTCGCAGGTTTCCTGCTCTATTGTGCTGCTTGTCCAACAGAAAGAACCAGACGCCACAAGCCTCACTCCACCCCTCAGGGCCTGGAGATTCGTCTCTCTCAGCTGTCACTGACCTGACTCACATCTCCATTCTAGAACCTTCCAGCCAGCCTCACGATCCAGCCTTGTGGCAGCAGAATGAAGGCACTGTTCCCACCCAGGGCCAGGTCTGTGGGCCTACGGGGTGTGTCCAGCAGAGGCACTTGGGTCCTGCCCAAGGCAGCAGTGCTGAGAGTCCTGGCTGCTCCACACCACTTGCAGGCCCCTTGCCCGGTGCTTTTTCCCGCCCTGACCCAAGCAACAAGGCTGCTGTGGCTCCTCTCGGAGGCAGAGGAGTGACTAAATGGGCAGGCTCTGTGCTCCAACCCACCACAGGTGCCTGAGAGCATGCTGTCTTACTGCAGGGGGCGGGGACTGTGTCCTCAGCTAACACAGTGAGACACGGAGGAACCTGAGGCTGGGCAGGGGCAAGGGTGACAGAGGGGAATGGGGGCAGGAGCGGGGGAGCTTAGGTTCTGGACCCTGGCTGCTGGGGAGCTATAGGACTAGCTCCACCCCAGGACACTAGCATCAGAGCCCTTGTTCAAGCCCCCCCTAGAGCCATAGCTAAAAGGGACCTTGTTTGCAGTTAACCCTAAAGCCATGTCAGGGTGGGAGCATGAGACCCAGCTGGGACTTGACCTTGTCCTTGTATACCCTCCCCCAAACCACAGCCTGAGCTCATACGCACCACGCTATGGAGGCTCCTGTCACCGATCCACCCAGAATCCCAGGCTCAACATCGCGCCCACGCCTCGACAGCTAACGTTTCCCATGCCATCCTCCCTGCTTCCCTAGCCTCATGTGATTTTATTTTCCCAGTTGGCATTCTGTTTTGATGTTCAGGGCACAGAGGGCCAAGAGCATCCCCCCCCCCCCCCCCCCAGCTATTTCTCCTCCAGAGTGGTGAAATCGCTTCGCAATTTTGAAGCCATTTAAAATGCATTGTTTCGCTGGGGGACCCGGAGCGGAGAAACCTGGCTGTCTGCTAACGCTCTAGCACAGAATGCGGCAGGCTTAACAGGACTCTCTCTGCAGTCTTGTTAGTGCTGGCGCCAGAAGCCCTACCTCATGCACGCGGCTCTGGGCAGAAGCAAAAGGGGCCGGCTCACTGCAGGCTGTGCAGCTCCCCAGAGCAGCACAGGCTTGCAGCTCCTTGAAGAAGCCCAAGTTCACATCTGGCTTCTCCCACTTGCCCCCAGGAGGCTCTCCCTGAGGGTCCTCCTTTGTAGAGCAGCGTCACCACCACCCAGCTGGCAGGCGCTCACAAGGGGAGAGGAGACAGCCCAGTGCACTCTTGATGCAACAAACTGCCACTGCTAGTACCACAGGTGGGGGGTGACGGCCATCCCGCCATGGAGGCCTCCCAAGTGGGAGGGAGCCCTGAGCAGTGGGGACACCAATGTGTCTCCTCTGAAGAGCTCCTTCTTCCCCCTGGGTGCCCCCCCCCCAAAAAAAAAACAACACACTCCCAGGGGACCAGGCTACAGAAACTGGAAATGCAAGGAGGGTGCAAGGCCAGGCCCCGCCCCGAGAAGCTCCACCTCCCTTGCCCTGGGCTTAGGCTCTGCAGGCAGCTCTGAGGCCCAGCCTGGGCTGAGCACCTCCTGCTGCTCTTCAATACTAGCCTCCCAGAACACCGTAGGAGGAACAATTCGCAGATGGTCTGGGGACCCGCAGGTGCTCATGATGGACAGCCTGCTCTCAGACACAGCCCCACCTTCAAGATGAACTGGGCCCACCCATTTTCTAGCCCTGTCTCAATCTAGCACCTCTCCTGTGGTGGGCACCAGGCAGCAGGCTGGGGAAGCAGAGGGGGCAAGCAGTATGCTCCTGTACTGGGGAGTCCTCATTCTAATGGGTGCTGGGTGCTGGGAGGGCCAGCATAAGCTTGAGCACAAGGATAAACTAAAGATAAACTAGGGTGCTGTGGGCAGGCGAGGCTTCTGGGGGTGACGATGAAAAGTGCAGAAGTTTGGCACAGCAGGTAAGATGCTACTTGTGATGCCAACACCCCATACCAGAGTGCCTGGGTTAGTGTCCTGACTCCATTTCCAATTCAAGCTTCCAACTAGTGAGCACCCTGGGAGTCCTGTGGGAGGCCTGGGTGAAGCTCCCAGCTCCTGGCTTCAGCCTGGTGGAGCCCTGGCTGTTGCAAGCATTTAGGGAATGACATCACACACACACACACACACACACTTTGTCTCTGTGCCTTTTGAGTAAATTTCTAAAAAATAAAGGGCTGACCCCAGGCCATCACAGTATTAAACTGAAGCCTGGAGTCTGATGAGTGGCAGGTGGCTAGGACAGGAGAGGGCAGCACTCAGAGGAGTCCCTGAGACTGCACAGAGCTTGGCAAGTTAGAAGAACTGGAAGACAGAAGTGTGGGAGAAACCGAGAGAGAGGAGTAGAGAGGTCACAAACTCACCCTACAAATATTCACGGGAAGGTAGAATAACATGGCCTCGGCAGTTCAGAGCATGGCCGCAGACCTGCACATCCTGGGTTCAAACCCCACCTCAGCCACTTCGAAGCTCTGGGGCCTTGAGCTATGTACTTCATCTCTCTGTGCCTCACCACCCTCATCTCACATTGGAGGTGGGACTACCACTTCCTACTTCCACGCAGTTTTGTGAATATTAAGTTAATTCATGTAAACCGTTTATAAGAGTGCCAGGAAGACAGTAAGTGCTGTATAAATGGTTGCCATCATTCTTAGTGTGCATTTCAGCCTCCTAATCTGCAGAATAGGAACAATAATGAATGCAACTCAGGATGCTATTGTGTACATTGAGGGAGAGAGGACGGGGGAGGGGGAGACTGACAACATTACCTGATGCATGGCAGGCAGGTGGGACAAATTCACCAGCATCACTGCTTCTCTGTGAGCATTATACATGCTGGGCAGAGGTAGGGGACTTCTTGGTGCAAACTAGCAAACAACGGAATGTGCAGAAAGGGGTGGGGCTCTCACAAAGGGCGTGTCCCTCGCTGCAGCTGTGCAGCCATGGGGCTGGGCCGGGCTGGAAGAGGCACTCGCCAAGAGTGCATCCATCTCTGTTCTCTGTGGATTCCTGCCCTCCCCTGGATGTGTCACAAACACAGCCTGGAGCTTTGCTCCCCAAACAGTACTCCTCTCCTGATCCAGACACGTCCCCTGGCCCAGGAGCTGACACCATGCCTCATGCCCTTGCAAGGGTGAAAGTGGGCCCCCCAGCTGTCTCTGTCCTCACAGCCCAGCAGACAGCAGTAGCCCCAGCACCAGCCAGGGCCAGAGAGAGCAGACAAGCAAGTCCCCAGGCAGGCACCCTCAAGGGAGACCGGGACCCAGCTCGGGACCCTCAGGGGCTCCAGGAACACTCAGCTGCTCCTCTTCCTGGCTCCTTGATGTGGTTCATTGGCGCCCTCTACAAACAGCAGTGGTTATTCAGGAAAGGGGCCCCGCTCTGTCTCAGGGAGGCCAGCACAGGCCTCTTTCAAAACAGAACCAGGTCAGGTGCACTCCCACTCCCTGTCTCCCCACCCGTCCCAGAGTCCTTCAGAAGGACCCAGAGCAGGCCACTGGCTCGGTGATGGGCATCACACAGTGGGGGAGGCCTACAGCTTGGGGGTCCTCCACTAGGTGTGTCACCTACAAAATCCCTTGTGCTCTGTCTCCACTTTTTAAAAATGCAATGTTCCAACCAGCACTGTGGCGTGTTAAGCTAAGCCTCCGCCTGCAGTGCCAGCATCCCATATGGGCACCGGCTCGAGTTCCAGCTGCTCCACTTCTGATGCAGCTCTCTGCTATGGCCTGGGAAAGCAGTAGAAGATGGCCCAAGTCCTTGGCCCCTACATCCATGTGGGAGACCTGGAAGAAGCTCCTGGCTCCTGGCTTCGGATTGGCCCAGTTCTGCCTGTTGTGGCCATTTGAAGAATGAACCAATGGATAGAAGACCTCTCTCTCTGTCTCTCCCTCTCTCTGTCTGTAACTCTACCTCTCAAATATATAAGTAAAATCTTTTTTAAAAAATGCAGTTTTCCTTATTCTGGGTTTTACGGAAAAGATGAAAAGATGCTCTCACTATCCAGAAGCAACCACCGATTTCAGTTTAATCTACCTCTCTTCCCTCCACATACACCACACCCGCACACACCCTTATTTATAGAACCGGGAAAAGCGGGCGGTTTACGGCCAGCTTTCTCACGAGGCCTTTTCCCACACCACCCAATCTTCCTGTGCCTCGGGACTTTCTGAGGATCGTGGCATGGACAGGACACACAGCAGCTTCTCTGCAGATAGAGCCAGTGGCCAGGCCTGCCCCTGTCACTCCCAGGTTTTGCGGCCACCGTAGTGACTGCAGTGCTTTCAAGGGCCTGGAACAGTCCCGTCCCCTCACTGTTGTTACACAACGGCAGCTCTCTCCTAAAACCTCTCAGTAAATGCAGGCAATCATAATAATCACGTTCAATAACGATACACTCGGGCCATTACACTCCAGCTCATGACTTCAATGCATACATAGCAAGCTTGTCTCTGAAGCCCCCATTGTCCCTCCACACACCCCACCCCTCTCTGCAACTTGCAAAATTCAGAGAGGGCCCTGATTGGAGACCTTCCCTAGGAGTGGCAGGTGCACTGAGGAACGGGGAAGGGCTACGCAAGCTGGCAAAGCCTGACACCTGGCACTGCCCCCACCCCGCAAAATTTTCCCTGTCTCTACCACAGAAGCCACACACAGCTCTGGACAATGTGACACTGCTTGGTTCCGTGGTTCCTGGCCCCTTCCTGTAGCCTAGGTCATTGCCCCGCATCTCCAGTCCTTACTGATGTCCTGGATACACGCCATCTCCTCGGAAGCTCAGTCCGATCTCATTCTGACCACCTTTGTCCTCCAAGTCCAGTTTCTAAGAAAAGGGAAAAGCCTTTTGTACCCACTCAAATCCTTTGGCTGTGCCTGCAGTATTCCAAGGCAGGCCCCCGAGGAAGAATAGGAGTCCCAGGAAGGTCAGGTGCACACCAGGGTAACACGGCCAGTCGTTCACCAGGCTTCAGTGAGGAGCCTGTTATGGGTGGAAACGTCTCCTCTTAAAGCATGTGCTGAAGCCCTAATTCTCCCATCCCAGTGCCCAGGCATGTGACTGTCCTTGGAGACAGACCTTTAAAGAGATCACAAAGTTAAAACAGGGTTATTAGGGTGGGCCCCAATCCACTCTAACACCCACAGAGGCACGGCCATGGGAGGATGCAGCAAAGAGGTGGCCATGGACAAGCCAAGGGGAGACACCTCAGAAGCAATCAACCCTACTGGCACCCTGACCTTGGACATCCACGCTTCAGAACTGTACGACAATACATTGTATGCTTAAGTCACGAGGGCTGCAGTATTTTGGTATGGCAACCCTAACAAAATGACACAAAGCTTAACAATGGAATGAAACCCTCAGCAGTTTATAAGGTGGCAAAGTCATCCATACCTTTTTATTCTTTTGAATAAAGGTCAGGAATGGCCTTGAAGTGTAAGGAATATATTTATTCCTATATGATTGGAGGGAATCAATGAGATGTACGTACAGTGCCCAGCCCAGCAGGTGTCCAACCAAAGGTCAAGCACTTGCAGTTGCCCTGGAGAAACCACAGGGAGACAGGGTTCAAACCCCATCTAAGCAAGAGCTGTGCACCGAGCCCACCTCAAGAGGGAGTGAGCTCCTGCCACACACGGGTTGCATAGGGGCAGGAGCAGAAAGGCTTCTGGGAACCAGGATGCAGAACATCGGTTTTCACCATGTCTTAGATCCTGGGCAGCAGCAGCTCCTGGGAGCTGGTCAGAAAGGCGAATTCTGGTGCTTTCCCCCAGACCTAGGGAGTCATAAACTCTGGCTCAGCAGCCCTTATTGTTCACTAGTCTTCCCAGTGAGTGTCCACAGTGACGCTGGAGCAGTCAGCACAGGCAGAATGGAAAGGACGAGGTGACCTCTGATGCCCTTCAGTCAGACGCAACAAAGGTCACCCCCTCTCCCCTTAGCTTTCAGAGACCACACTTTCATCAGCCAAAACTGCTGGGCACGGCTGTGTGCTCCATGGTCTTGGCGGACTGCAGCCCACTGAGCCCCATCTGAGAAGCCGGGAGAAAGTCACTCAGGAGCTCTTCAGACTTGCACTGCAACCCGTGGCCCCCTGGGACGTGCCCTTGGTTCCACATCAGTGCTGGAAGGGGCCTTGGGGATTCACCACCAAGGCGAGGCTGGTCCAGAAAGGAAAGGGGAACTCGAGGGCAGTAAGCAGAGTGCTGCAGGCCAGCCTTTCTGGGATTTCTCCTCATCACCGTGTGGCCATGCTCTGTGTCCCTCCAAGTCACTGCAGGCAACTTCTATCTCCACACCACCTCTCTTTGGCTCCGCTGGCACATGGAGGAGCCTTTCAGCTCCAGCCTGATCATTCTTGATGGAATGCTTCAAAGTCAAGGCAGGGGCAGGGGAGGACAAAGCTGTTGCTCCAGGCACAAGCACAGCTTCTGAACTTTTTGCCTGTCACTAGTCATTTCTGTCCACACTGGGGGATTATTCTGCTTGGAAAATGCTTCTACCCAGGGCATTACAAGTGACTCATGTTCTGGTCATCTCAGCACCCAGAGTCACCCAGGAGAGACACTTGTGTGGCTTCCTTTAATCAGCCCTGGCAGGGAGGATGCTTGATGGGCTACGATGATATGGAGGGCGCCCCACACAGCTCTCTGATCTTACTGCAAGAGGCCATGCTGCAGAAGGTCGGCAGGAAGCGTGTCAAAAATTATTTATTACTTTATGAGCAAGGAGATAAGGAGGGAGAGAGAGGGAGGGAGGGAGAGAGAGCACCCACAAGCTCCCAGCTGCTGGTCAGGGCTAGAATCAGGAACCGAGAACTCAATCCAAGTCTCCCAAGTGGGTAGCAGGGGACATGATGAATTGGGCCATTACTGCTTCCAGGATCTGCACTGCACATCAGAGCAGGCTGGGAGATGGCAACTGGGCAGTTCAGCACTGTTGATGCTGTTGGTCCAGGGAGCACACTTTGAGAACCACAGGAAGTAATAGCCTGCCTTACCTTCCTCAAGGGATTCTGGTGGTGGCTTCTTTGGAAGATCCACGACTGGTCCAGCTCAGCCATATGCCTGCTGTGTAAGAGCTTTGGACCATCACTTACTATCTCTGAGGCTTGGATTTCTTATCTGTAAAGTGGGAATAATAACTCCTACTATGTGTCCTTCAGAATGGTGAGGGTTTAAGAAAGAAGAAGGCAAAGAGTCCTGAAAATTATAAATACTATTCAAACAGAAGGGGACATCAGCACTTATTGGGCACCTCTCCTGAGTCCGAGGCTCTGTTAGATGCTGGGGACACTGACATGCATAAGCTAGCAGTCCTGCTAGGGTGAATGGGGAAGACACAGACAGGAACCCTTCATCCAGTCTGTGCAGTCACAGACTGTCACGGGAGCCTGCAGAGGTAGGAACAAGGGGTGGGCCAGTGATGTCAGGCCTTCCGACTTTATTCCTAGGGTGAAAGGAAGCCTTGTAGGGTTTTAAGACGCAGTGCTCTGATCTTATCTGTCTCATGGGAAGATCAGTGTGGGCTGGAGAATGAATCATCAGGAGGAGCCAGGCTAGAGGCAGAGAGGTAGCCAGGGAGTGAGGACATGGCTGCAGTCAGCAGGGAAGGAGGCACTGGAGAGAACGGGGTGCATCTGAGAGTGCTCCAGGGCAGAATTCACGTGGCTTGGTGACCGAGGAGGTGTGTGAGACGAAGAAGGTGGCATCAAGATGGTGCCCAAGCTTCTGGCCTAAGCTGGGGAGGACCAGGGAAGCAGCCTGGGGCTGGGGACGATGCCGACACTGGCCTGGGGCCCGAGGAGCCTAGAACACACGTGTCTTGGCTTCCTTCTGTGCACACCGACCATGCCTCTGCCAGGAACAGACGCTGTGTTCCATGAGCTTCTGACTGCTGGGTCTCCCTGCCGTGAGGGACCCGCCCTCCCTCCCTGCGCCCTGCTGTTCTCCGCATCTCCAACAGGCAGCTGTGTCCTTCCCATCCATAGAGTCAGCTCCCAAATGAACAACAGTAGCAGTCAGCAAGCAATCATCTTTTCTTTCCTGTACAATGCCTGCATGTGCAGATAATGTTTGTGATTGCTGGGAAAATGATGGCATGGCAAATGGGGCTCCTGCCAGAGAAGAGGAAAACACCCTATTTCAGTAAACTCAAGAGGTTCAAACTCAACCTGAGGCTTCCTAAATGGGACTGGCTGAGGTTCTCTGCCCTCTGGTCTCCGTGTGTGTGTGTGTGCACGCATGAGTGTGTGTGGAGGGGGAGGGTGTCTTGTAAGATGCCGCCAGGGTGGGTGGGACAGCTCCAGGGGGCTTTTGGAGGCACTGGGAAGGGAGGTGAAGGTAGCACTGTCCTGGGTCACCCACGTTCTGGGAATTAATGCACTACGGTTTTCTGGACTTCCACTCACACGGAGCTTAGCTCCCAGGCAACCAAGAGGAGATGCTCACAGAAGCTCTAGGAGACTGGAACAGCGACCCAGGAAGAAAGGCTCCGGGTGAAATGAGCCCCATAACCACAGCTACTCTGTTCCAAGGAAAGATAACCACGTTCCAGAAAGCACCAGCGAGTCCATCAGTCCACTGTCTTATTTAATCCATCCTTACACCTGTCCTGCTAAGTAGATTTAATTAGTGCCCTCTTACAGAACAATAAAGTAGGGGGGAAGTTAATGATGATATGACAGCCAGTAAATAGCATGATCAAGATTCTAACCCAGATTGTTTGATTCAAAAGCCTAGGATTAAGCTCCAATCAAAAAGACAGATGATAATACGTGTTGGCAAGAAAGAGGAGATATTGGAGTCCTCATCCACCGCTGGTAGGGATGTAAAAGGCTCTAGCCACTTGAAGACAGCATGGCAGTTTCTCAGATGGTTAAACATGGATTACTATGTAGTCTGGTAACTCAACATCTAGGTATATACCCCAGAGACATGAAATCGTATATCCACGTGAAAATGTGCACACATATGCTTACAGTAGTGTCATTCATAAAGGTGAAAAAGTGAAGACAACCCAAATCATGAACTGATGAATGCCTAAATAAAATGTGGCACATCTATACAATGGAATATTCTTTGGTGACAAAAAGGAGTGAAGTACTGATGCATGCCACAGTATGAATGAACCTTGAAAGCATGATGCTAAGCCAGTCACAAAAGAACCCATGCTGTATGATTTCATTTCTATGAAAAATCGAGAACAGGCGATTCCAAGGAGACAGAGGTAGATTTGTGGCTTCCTATGGCTGGACACCTAGCAAACTGACTGGGGGACTGGGGTGGCTGGATGGTTGGGGAGAAATCTTAAGTGAGTTCTTTTGGGTGATGTAAAAATGCTCTAAAATTGACTATGGTTTTGATTGTACTACTCTCTATGCTAAAAACCATTGAATCCTATATTGTAAATGGGCATATTTTATGATACGTCAATTATATCTCAGTCAAGCTATATTTTAAAAAAAAATCAGTGAGTGAATATTATAAAAAAAGGAAGAAAAGGAAAACAACCATGGAGGCTGCTGTTGGGCTGAGTAGTGAAGATGTCAGTTGGGATGCAGCACTCCATGTCATGGTGTCTGGGTTTAAGTCCTGGTTCTGCTCCTAATGCCAGCGTCCTGCTAATGTGCACCCTGGGAGGCAGTGGGTGTTATTCCAGGTACTTGAGTTCCAGCTCCCTTGTGGGAAACCTGGCTTGAGAATTTCCAGCTTTTGGCTTTGACCTGGCCCAGTCCTGGCCATTGTGGCCATTTAAGGAGTGAACCAGTCAAATGAATACATAGATAATTTTTAAAAAAGAAAGCAATCATGATCCTACCACATCAAAGTATCTAGAGTTATTATTTTTTTTCATTCATTCAACAAATTTTGAAGCCCTGCTATGTGTTAGGCACATATTCAGGTACTTCAGAAATTTATGGAAAATGGAGTTAAAAGATAAGTTTATTTTGGTGTACAACTTTTTTTTTTTTAAACCATGCATAACTCTTTTACACCTCACATTTTTCATGAGATTTAAAAAAAATATTTTATTTATTTGTTTTAGAGGTAGAGTTACAAACAAGAGAGAGGGAGAGACAGAGAGAAAGTTCTTCCATCTGCTGGTTCACTCCCCAAATGGCTGCAATGGCCAGAGCTGGGCCCATCTGAATCCAGGAGCCAGGAACTTCTTCAGAGTCTCCCAGATGGGTGCAGGAGCCCAAGTACTTGGACCATCTTCAACTGCTTTCCCAGGCCATAAGCAGGGAGCTGGATTGGAAGAAGAGCATCTGGGACTTGAACCAGTGCCCATATGGGATGCCAGCACTGCAGGCAGAGGCTTAGCCTATTAGGCCACAGCGCCAGCCCTTACCATGAACTTTTTGAAAGACCATCCCATCTCCTAGTGTGGTTGGGGAGATATAATGGGGCACAGACACCCATGATTCATGGTAGAAGCAGCCAAGGGAATTAAAACAGGTGGATAGCATTCCATACCTGCTGAAGCAGCAAGAAATAAAGAAGTCTGTTATGGGTTGATCAGGGCTCATCTCCCCAATGCTCATGTAGATATTTGGATGCTGGTGTCTTGATGTGAATGGCTGATGGAGACCTGATCTAACAGTGAATGGAAGGCAGAGCCCATGTGATGTCTTTAGGGAGAAGCGTGAACCTAGCGGGCACACACTGGGGCCCTTAACTGCACCTAATGTTTTAAAGGCACCTACACTCTTTCATTTTTCAAATTGAAGTTTGTATTAAGACCACGGCAGATTCACATGCACTTATAGGAAATAATACAGAGGAGATCCTATGTACACTTTTTTCAGTTTCACTATTGGCAGCACTGAGTACAATTAAAAACAACAACAACAACAAAAAAAACAATTCTCCCCCCATCCTATTCAAGTTTCCCCAGTTTCACTAGCATCTGTATGTGTATGTGCTACATTCTATATAATTTTATCACCTGTACAGGCTTACGTATCCATCACCACAACCGAGACACAGAACATTTCCACTGCTGCAAGGATCTGTCATGTTGCCCTTTTACAATTCTACCTCCTCCTACTCCCAGCCCCATCCCTCAGCTCTGTCAGCCACTGTTCTCCATTTATAATCTTGTCATTTCAAAAATCAGTGGAATTGTACAGCTTCGAAGGGTTTGAGATGGGCATCGGCTCATGTGGCATCACTCCCTGGGCAGTCATGCGACTGGAGTGTGCGTCAGTGGTTCGTTCCTTTATAGTGCTGAGTAACATAAAAGCACACGCTATGGGTGGAGCAGTCTGCCTCACCCTCACCCACGGAAAGACCATGAGGCTAATTCTAGGTTTGGACTATTACCACACCTATAATATTTTGATTCTTCAAAGTGGGAGGTAGGCATACAGATTTTCACTATATCATTTATACTACGGTTTTGATACAAAGACTATTTCTCAATTGAAATAAAGGAAGGGAAGGAAGATGCTACTAACACCAGGCCAGCCTCCTGTAGCCACTGTGCTGAAGAGACAGCAGCCCCGAGTGCACAGAGTCCAGGATGCAACAGAGACCAGGGCTCTGGGCCCCTGGTAGGCTGGAGTGGAGGATAAGGGACCTGGTGCTTCCTTGCTTTGGACTTCCAGGGCTTGCAGGCCTTCCGTGGAGCAGCGAAGCTGTCCGAGGCCTTCAGCCTGTAGGGCGAGTGGTTCGAGAAAGTCCTTTGTGGCTATAGAGGGCTTTCTCCTGCCGGGGAAGATGGGTGGGCTGTCCCCCGATGGGAAAGTCACAATGCACGCAGGAGGAACGGGGCTGGTGCTCAAGGTACACAGAGCGGATCTGGCATCCCCTGAAGGCCCCTGAGCAGGATCTGGAATCGCAGCCACGTGGCTGCCTGAGCAGTGCTGAGATGGGACTGCCAACTGGAAGGAACTGGGGCTTTCTTCTAGCTAGAGGTAGAAGTTGTCTGGGGCTTCTGTTGCCACAGGGGACATCATGAGGTCCTGATAGTATCTGCTACTGCCAGGCGCAGAGGAGTCAGGTGGAGCCCTGGTTTCCTGTCTGCCACCCACACCCCTCACCATGGAGCCTTAACCTTCTTTGCCCAAATCCCTGCAAGCATCAATTATGAATGTCTTAGTCTGGGCAGAGCATAGGGTAGTGATACATTCAGGCTACAACACCCACTGAGGACCTGCCTGGGGCTCAGACACCTCTTTGCTCTCAGAAGCTCCCAGCTGGGACATCCAGAAATGCCCCAAGCCCTCTGTGTGCCCAGGGAACAGTGACATGTGCTGGAAGACCAGAGAAGTGCTGTGACCACCACAGTGGGATAGAGGCAAGAGCAAGGCAACCAGCCTGTGAGGTCAGGATCAGGCTGCCTGCCAGCTCGGGGACCTGGAAGAATGAGCAAGGATTTTACAGGTTCAAAGCATGCAAAGAGCTCCCCACTCTAAGAGGCTCCCCACTCAGAGGCCAAGAGCCAGCACCATCCCATCTGTAAACACTGCAGCCGAGCGTTCGCCGTGGACCAGGGTCTGTGCCGAGAGCTTCGCGGGCATGATCTCCTTTGATCCTCAGGGCAGCCACAACAGCAGCATTGTTGTATTATTATCATCACCATGCCAATTTACGCACGCAGCTAGAGAAGCACTGTGCGGTTGGGTAGCTTGCCCTGGGTGACACAGCTGGGAATTAGGAAAGCCAGGATTTCAATCCAAGGCCTGAAATCCTTGTCATTTGAGGTCAACTCTCCTGGGATAAGGGACCATAGAGGCCCTTCTGAGATAGAGTGAGAGGTGTGTGTAGGAAGCCACCGGAAACCGCCAACTGAACAAGGGCACACCCAGACCTGAGCTTTAGGAGCAAGGTCTGGGAGACAGCGGTGAGCTCCCAGCTCTGGAGCCTAGCACCCTGGGTTATCGCCTTTTGGGCTTTCCCTCTGAGTCTCCACCTTCGTGTACATAATTTCATTTTGGAGAATTAACGTTAAACGTGTTCTGGAGAATGAGGCAACACCCATCTGTAATTGCAGGCACTGACGAGGCTGCTAAGCCAGCACAGGAAACAGCTTCCTCCAGAGCCCTCCAGACCAGGGAGCTCCGCATCGCCCACATCTGCTCCAGCGCACCATCCCAGACCCCCCGCTGGGCAAGGCTGGCTCAGAGTCGGCCCTATGGCCTCCCAGATTAGACACAGCACAAGGAAGCCTCCTGGCTGGTATTTCTCCAAACCTGGGGGGGTGCATTTCTTGTGGCTGCCCAGATCCTGCCCATGGCTGCAGGCCCAGGCAGCCATCCAAGGCCAGACCTTGTCACACACTGCTGTCTCCTCTTTCTGAGCTGCACTACGCATGGGAGGCAGGAACATGGCCCTTTACGGGCAGTGGGGTCTGGGTTCAAGCCCTGGGTCTGCCACTAGCCCAAGTGAACTGCAGGCAGCTGCCTCCCTCCCTGGGTCTAGGTTCAGAGAGGGGGAGCCCCGGGTAGACCCTTGTCTCCCAGCTGGGATGGCAACACCTGTCCCTGACCCTTCAGTGGGCAGCAGCAAAGGTCAATGAGAGAACGCAGGAAATGCTGGCCAACTGCAATGGGCCTTCCAAAGCAAGAGATGGCTGGTGTCAGATAGAACCCCTCTGACTCCTTGGATCATGGCAGAGCTCCTGGCTCTCGGACTTGAGCCTCTGTCTTCTGTGTGCCTGGGACATGGCAGAAGCACCTCGCCAGGCACACCTGAGTGAGGCAGACCCCGACAGGAGCTGAGGCCAGCAGCATTGGAAGGATGGCTCTGATGGGACCAGGAGGAGGGAGGAACCTGTGTCCACTTCTGGCTCTCCCCTCCCTTGCTGGGTGCCAGGCACTGAGCTTTAGAGCAGAAGCAACCACCAGCCCCACCCTGGCTGAGCGGATGTGGAAAGCAGGTGGGGGCGGGCTGCCGACCCTGGCTTTGTAGTGAAGTCGCCTGGGGCCACTGTCCTCACTGTCCTCAGCTAGGAAATGGGGATGAGGATAAAGAAGAACACAAAAGCTGAGCTACCAGGAGGCTGCCGAGAGCTACTGTAGTAAAATATAGACCACGCCATCTAATAATAATGTTGACTGTAATTAATGGGAGGGGGAGTTTCTTGTCATCACACACACGCATGATGAGCACCTATTAAGTGGCAGGCATTATTTACGTGATGCCAAGCCCTGCAGGCCCTCCCCAGGTCAAGAGGGTATACAGAGTGGGCAGCAGGAGTCTCAGGGCAATAGACACGGGGCAGCCAGTCTCCCTGTCCACAGGCTCCCTGCTCTTCTCGCTGCTCTCCAGACACACCTGCTGGGCCTCGGCCAACTGCTTCTTCCCCAGATGCTGTCGCTGAGACCTCAGGAAGCCTGCAACTCAGGAGAAAATTCCAGATCTCCCACCCCCACCCCCACCACCCACAAGAAGACAATTCCTAACAAGCCTCAACTCCAGCCGGCTTTCTTCACTTCCCTGACCTCTGGCGTGCATGGCTCCAAACAGGTTGAACATCAACTGTGTATGTGGAGGAAGAAGTGGGCAAGGCTGTCTTTGATGACCCAACTAAAGCACCCAGCCCTCTCTCGGATGATGCCAGAGCTCCTGGGATGTGGCACATTTGTGGGGACCCAGAAAAGGGACTCTCCTGTGGCTGCCACTCATGGCCTGCAGGGTGGACGGCCTGAAAAACAACTCCTGGGCTAGTGTCAGCAGCTCTGGGCCTCTCCGGAGCACATGCCTGCCGGGCTGGTGTGGGAAGGGAACCAACACACAACAGCGTCAATTATTAACCACCACGTGCCAGCAGCTTCACCCCCATGACCATTATCTCCTTTAACCCCAGAACGACCTTGTGCAGTGGGAGATTATTATCCCACATGAAAGACAGGAAATGGGCCCAGAGAAGTTAACATCCCAGGCCATACAGGTGGTTAGTGAGGGAGGCAGCATTCAACTTTGGATGAATCTGGAACCAAACACCTGCTTATTCACCCACACCCATGGTTCTCTTTCACTGTAACTTTCCCCACCCCAGGCATCAACTCCTCCCTCCCCCACTCCACTGCTTCCTATGAAAATTTAACACTGCAGGCATTCTGCATATGTCTATACATAGCACTGTGCTTCAGAGGACCATGGACAATTACAATAACTAAGATTTTTTTTTTTAACCCTAAACCCCCAAGAACCAATTTTACCCCCTTGGAAGAGATCAGAGAAGGGTGGTTCCTGGCATGGATGAGGGCATTGTGTGCCCACAGCCCAAGCCCAGGAAAGGCAAGCAGGCTGGTTTTCACTGGAGTGGCACTTCTTCTTCAGGGCCTGGCGATTTGTAGTAATTCTGTTTCTAGACTCGCTACCTGTCCCTCACGCCTTAAATGCACCTGCTAGGTCAGTCTCCTTTTGCCTCCAGCTTCATTTTGCCTCAGCCATGATCTACTCTGTAGTCATTGTCCATGCGAATACCCTTATCTACAAGGGGACAAGGACATTCTAAGAACATTCCAGAACCTAACAGAGGAACAGCATGAAGTAGGCAGTGAGTAAATATTTGTGGAGTGGGTGAACTGATAGTCAAATACATGTTAAGATGGCGCAGGCTGTCTGTGCTTGAGCTGGCTCAATGCTTTAGCAAGGACCATGCTGGGACAGCTGGGTCACAGCAGCAGCACACAGGCGTGCCTGCAGGATGGGCCACTATCCGGGCATCTATGGGAACACCAGCTCTCTCCCAGCAGCTTCTACAGGTGATACTTGTGGTCGGCCCCTGTGAGGCTGGGACAGCACAGGCTAAGATCTCAGAAGAGGAGGAGGGACTTGCCTATGATCTGCTCTCCTAGCACACCAGTGGGCTCTGGAGCAAAGACATACAGGGGTGGGCACTTGGCAGAGGTTACGACAGCGTCTGGAATGCCTGTGTCCATGTCATGGTGCCTGGGTTTGATTCCCCGCTTCACTTTCAATTCCAGTTCCTGCTAGTGCACACCCAGGGAGGCAGTGGTGATGCCCAAGTGTTTTGGCCTCTGCCACACACATGGGAGACCTGGATGGAGTTTTTGGCTCCCAGATTCAGCCTGGCCCAGTCCTGATTATTGTAGGTATTTGGGGAGTGAACCAGCAGGTAGGAGATTAGACTGTCTCTGCTTTTCAAATAAATAAAATAAATTTAAAAATGTAAAAAATTGCCAGCAAGAGCCAGAGTCCCAATGCCCATCAATGTCTATAGCTTGAAAAACCAAGGTGACCACTTCAGACACCTATTTCCAGCCACACGGCTGCCTATTCACCCTAAGCAACAACTCTAGCGCTGCACATCGGAGAACACAGGAATAAACGGAGAATTTATTTTTAAATATTTAGATGAGCTGGCAAAGGGAAGAAATCCTCAGAGGTCAAAGCAACCACCAGATGGCATGAATTTGCAGAGGTCACCAAGGTTACCGAAAGGCTGGCTGCCTGAGGGTGTCGCCAGCCTTGGTGGTCTGGGGCTTTGGGTCTTAAAGGGCCAACGAGGGGAATGAAGCCAAAGTCCGGGGAAGTCAGACTGGGAGCCTCCCTCAAGGCTGGGATTCTGAAAGGCCAAATCCATTGCTTCAGGGAAAGGATGAATTGGTAGAAGCCCCAAATCCCATGCCACAGGAGACCACAGCAAATCCGGCCCTGGAGCTAGGCAGGGGGTGAGGGAGTGCTGCAAAGGATCCCCTGGGAATTCCCTCTCACAGAATGGTCTGAATACATATTTCCTTGTAGGCAGGAAAAACCCAAAGTCCAACTTGAGCAATTATTATTATTATTATTTTAACATTAGTTCACTCCTGAAATCCCTACAAGAGCCAGGACTGTGCCGGGCCAAAGCCAGGAGCCCAAACCCATCAGGGTCTCTCACAGGAGTGGCTGGGGCACCAGCCTTTAAGCCACCCTCTGCTGCCTCCCAGGTACATTAGCAGGAAGCTGGATTAGAAGTGGAGTCGCCAGGACTGGAACAGCACTCCACAGGGGATGCAGGTATCCCATGTGAAGGCTTAACCTGCTGCAGTACAATATGCACCTCTGAACATCTCATTTAAAGTGACCCCAAGTTGGTGGTTCCTCCAGGCACTTGGTAGAAACAAGTGCCAATTCTTTCTGGGGCAGTACCACACAGTTTTGACAATCGTGAGTGCACAACCTAAAAATATCAAGGAGCACACAAGGAAACAAGCCACCAGGAGCAAGAGGCACCAGGGACCATGGACAACAACAACAAAAAACTCGCACCTACAAATACAACAGGTACTGGAAAACAAATGTGAACTACATTTAAAGAAATACCTAAGGAGAGGGAAAGAACAAACAAAAAACGTACTGTCAAAACAGATAAAGCACACTGAAATATAAGCAACGCAAACTCCCAGCACGGAAGCTGATGTGTGTGTGGGCTTCTCGAGGCTCTGATTTGAAGCATGGCTTGTGGAGTTAGAACAAGCTTTGGCATTGGGCTGGAAAACAAAAATACTATGTAAAAGGGCTGGTGCTGTGGCACAGTGGGTAACACAGCCACCTGTGATGTCGGTATCCCTTGGGGGCGCCGGTTTATGTCCCTGCTGCTTCACTTCCATTCTGGCTCCCTGCTAATGGCCTGGGAAAAGCAGTGGAAGGTGGCCCAAGTGTTTGGGCCCTTGCCACCCATGTGGAAGACCTGAAAGAAGCTTTTGGCTGTTTGACCTGGCTATTGTGGCCTTCTGGGGGAGTGAACTAGCAAATGGGAGAGCTCTCCATCTCTCTACCTCTCTGTAACTTGGACTTTCAAAATAAGTAAATAAATCTATCAAAAAAAAAAAAAAAAAGAATGTCATGAAGTATGAATCACCAAATGTTATTAAGTATACCATAAGCCAAGAGCTTATGGCAGAGGAGCAGCCAATGATGGGCCCTTGGAGCTTACCTTCTGAGCACCCAGTTTTGGGAAGTGATTCCTTCTGAAAGCACTGCTCTGTGCCCTGGTTTCCTTATGTCTACAAAGGGAGTGATGACAGCACCTGCTAGTACTGGGTTGGCAAGGACCACTTGAGCTAATGTAAGTCAGGTGTATGGTGAACATGCCACAAAGGGTGGTTCTTACCCCTATGGTTGATCTTTGCAACCCATTGGGAAGAAGCTGGGCTTTGCAGCATTGACCTTGACACAGTTCCAGGCTCCCCACTTCCCAGCCGTGAGACTTAAAGTCGTTGACCCTCTCTGTGGCTCCTCAGCCGCATCTGTGAATGCTGACCTCACGGGCTGGTGCTGGGGGTTAAATGGACTGTGACATGTCAAGCACAGTGGCTGACATCTCACAGGTACTCAACAAATGTCTGGCTCTCTCCCCTGGAACGTGTTCTGCACACTAGGCTTTTCCTCTATGGTTAGAATCCAAAGCAATGGAAAATTCTGCACCTTCCATCAACTCATTGTTCTTTTCTGCCATTGCAGCTTATGCTAGAGCAGAGGGAGGTGGAAAATGTCTGACACCCATTTCACAGTGTAGGTAAGTCAAGGCACTAGAGTGATGGAGGTTCACAACCTTGGAAACTTGGCTGCTTCGCCTAAACTGGCCGCTGAGATACTCAACTGAAGATGGATGCAATTAGCCTCAGGAAGCAGCTCCTAGGACCAGGAAGGTTTGGTGACAAGATAGTGACTCTGGCCTTTCCATTTGGAAATGAACTAGGTTTTCAGCTTGCAAATGGCTCTGCGATCATTCTGACTGCATGGGCAAGACTGCCGGGCAGCACCACTCCAAGCAGGCAGGCTGGGGCTCTGGCTTCCCAAAGCATGGGGCACTGGGGGCCAGAAGGGGTTCCCTTAAAGGTTCTGCTTAGGTTTCGAGCTCCACCTGTGGCACCTTTGGATTTCATCTGAGGCTAACTGCTCCTTCTTCCTCCCTAAGACCACTCCTGTGTCCAGTGGGCCCAAGAACGTTCATTAAGGAAATTGCGGGAGCTGGGGGGTGAAGGTGAGGAGGTGGGGTTGAGGGTATCCTGAGAGCTGAGAGCAAAGCCTGAAGCTGCAACCTCGGGGGAAGGCAAACGAATCTAGGAAGACAGATGTGGTCTGGGCACAAAGAACCTGACAGCAGCACACGGTCACCATGGTCAGGATTGCGAGGCTAAGGACCGCGCCAGCCTCCCGAGTCAGAGCACGGGACCCGCCGGGGCCACACTCAGTCAGCACAGCCTCCCTCAGTGGAGGGCACAATGGCGCGACCAAAGGGCACGGCACACAGGCCTAGCTTCAAACCCAGCTACACCAGGGACCAGCTGTACCAGCGGGCTCGAGAAGTTTGCTGCCTCATCTTTTAATTCCACTTTTCCACAATTTACAATTTTTTTTTTATGTTCTCTGAGCAAGACAGGTCTCTGGGTCTCAGTTTGATCACTGAAAAATGAGGAAGATTCTTATCTTAGAGAGCCAGAAAATATGAGGGGACTTCAAAACAGTTCATGGAAAAATGGAATTAGATATAAGTTTATTTTGATGCAAAAAATTGAAATTCATGCATAGTTTTTTTCATACTGTGCATTTTCCATGAACTTGCTGAATTCCCTCGTAGAGGTTTGCACGATTAATATAAAACAGTGTGCCTAGCATAGATCCAAACCCATGCCAGAGTTGAGTAAACAGTAAGCTCCCCTGGCTGAATGGATGTAATTGGCACCATCTGTGATAACAGTCTCAGCCCCGCGAGGTCTGTGTGCCTCACTCATATCTGTACAGGAAGTAGGGTGTCCCACTGAGGATTCTTTCTCCAGCCTGGTCCTGAGAACAAAGGACACATCTGTCCCCAGCCCTCCGACTTCCTGCAGGTCTGCACCAGCTGAGTGACCGAGGGGTCACTTCTGAGGCACTGGTCCCTCTCCCATGAACAGCGCCCTGTGGCCAGGCTGCCCCCAAGAAGGCAGCAGTGCAGAAGCAGGGGTCACTGGTCACCTACTGTGTGCATGGCCGCTGCAGATTCCAAGAGAGGAGCAAGGAAGCGCTACTTCTGGCCACTTCCCAAGAAGTGTGTTTGAATCTCCACAACGGAAATGCATTTGTAAAAAGAGGACTATGCAGCAGGAAACACTGAAGATCAAACAAATGGTGCCCAGGCCACGTGGAACAGTCGGAAAAGCAGTCCTTAGGGCTAGAGGCAGCTTGATTGTAGTTCGGGGTTCGAATCCCAGCTCTGCCACTTGCTAACAAGTTATCCTTGGGGTGAGGAGAGCCTCAGTTTATTCAGCTGCAAAATGGGGGAAATATCACCTGGTTGTGATAGTAGGGTACCGTGCTGAATGCCTGGCTCATAGTGGGTGCTTAAGTGGGTGCGCATTTCTTCCTTCCTCCTTTTTCTCATTTCTCTTCCTCTTCTAGAAAACTGACATTATCTGAATCAGAATTAGCAGTGGAAGACATTCATCTGCTTCTTGGTCTCCGTAGCTCCCTATAGACTCAAATCTGTTACCAGCTAGGAGACGCGTATGCAAAGCCTTCCAATGGCTTCTCGCTTCTTCAACAACAATCACAAAAAGTCTTAACTCCTCTTCCTGGCAGCCCAAGCCTTCCGCCAGCAGGCCCCAAGCTCCTAAACCAGAACCATCTCCAATACCCTCCTGCTGAAGCCCCCTCCCCACCCAGTGGGAGTCAGAGGGTGCAGGGTGTGGAGGGGAGCTTACCCCCACCTTGGAGGTGTTGAGAATGGTGAGAGGGTTTTCCAGAGGCAATGAGACCAGCTCAGCCTTAAAGTATGAGGAGAATGTTGTTAAGTAAGTATTCTGGGCCAAGAGAATGTCAAATGTCTTGTGCAAAGGCCCGGGGCCTCCCTGGAACAGGCAGGCGTCATGCCAGGAGAGCTGCTGCCCCTCTCCACTGAGGCTGCTGTCACCTCCCTTCCTCTTTATGCTAGATTCACGTTAACTCATCCCCACTCCCTGCTGGAATCTGTAATAAGGATCTCACTTCTTGTACTCATGGTTTTCAAAATATGCCCTGGGGATGGCTGAGGGTCCTAGGGACCCTTTCGGGAAGTCTGTGAGGTCAAAGCTGTTCACGATAAGGCTATGACACTATTTAGCCTCTTCATTCCGACTCCCCCAGTGAGTATCCAGTGGAGTTTTCCAGGTTAAACGCAGAAGCAGGCACACGTCTACTACACCAAATACTACAGAGATCTGCCAAAACCCGAAACAATACCATTCCACACATTTCTGTACTTCTTTGGGGAAAAGTCATGTTTCATAAGAACGTGTTGGGCATGCTAATGGAAGGGTCTATTGTTTTTACTTTAAATAAGCTATAAGTAACATCTGACACGTTTTTCAGCGTAATTAGTAGTGTGACAAACACTAATGTAATCCACACAAACAGAAAGCTTCGGAGATCTCTGCTAATTCTGAAGACTACTGGCAACCGCCGCGGTGGGGCAGGCTGTGGAGGAGGGGGCGCACTGCTTGTGCTTGGGCTCTCAGGCAGCTTTTCAGCCATTTCCATTCCTGGGGGAGAGCCCCTGGAGAAGCTGGCCCTGGCCGGCCCCTCCCATCCTGCCCCAAGGCCCCCACCCCGCCCTCCCCTGCTTCCTAAGGAACCCTTCAGTGGCAGACAAGAGTCTCTGCCTCAGCCTCAGGCAGGTGTGTGCTCAGGAGGCTTTGCAACCTGAAAGAGCAAGCCTGGGCCAAATGGCCCCACAACTCTGCTTTGCGTTTCCCTAATGGCTAAAATGCTCCACAACTTTTCAGGTGCATATTGGCCAATCCTGTGTTTACTTGGGAGAAACGTCTACTCAAACTCTTTGTCCATTTTAAAATTCTGTTGTTTGTCTTCATTTACTTGTATTCTTTATATAGTCCAGATAAAAGTCTCATCAGATATATGATTTGCAAATATTTTCTTCCAGTTGGTGAATGTCTTTTTAATTTCCTGATGATGGCTTTTAAAGCCCCAGATTTCTGAACTTTGATAAAGTCCAACTTATCTATGTCATCTACCCCCACATTTTGTAGGTGCCAACCCATTGCCTCATCCAAGGTGATGGACATTTGCACCTGTGCTTTCTTCTAAAGGCTTATACTCTAACTCTTATATTTAGGTTGAGGGTCCATGTTGAGTTAAGTTTGCATATGGTGTGAGGAAGGGATCCAACTTTACACTTCTGCATGTGGCTTTTCAAGTTGCCCAGCACTGTTTGCTAATGAGATTACTCAGGGTCTCTGTGATTCAGTGTCCCCTCTGTGAAATGGGCTTTTAAAGACCCCCTTGCAGGGTGCTGTGAGCATTCAATGAGATAGGATACCGGAAACACAGCAGACACAGCTGCAGGCTGAAGGAATGGGTGCAGATGTGCACACGCTCTGAAACACTGGTCATTGATGCACTACTGACCAGCTGTCCTCCCTGGAAGGCGGTGAGCAGCCGTGGCCCCTCTGGCTTGTGACAAGGGCCTGTGCACTGGTTTGCAGCTCCTTTCTGAGGATCCCCTTCCTGAGTGGCCTGGATCATCTCTTTCTCTTCTCCTTTCCCCCTTTAACTTTCTACTCTACATTTTGCATTAAATTTTCTGGACCTAATTAATTAATTAAAAATTGTTAGTTTACTCAAATTCTTCTTGGCAAGGGTCAAGGTGGGAGGGGCATGCATAAATAAATGAGTCCTTCAATGAAAAGGCTCCTAATTTAAAGACTGGAAAGCAAAGCCCCTGGAGCTAAGGTGACTCCTACAGGTCACCCCACGTGCAGATGTTAGGGGTGGGACAGTATGAAGTTAACTCCAGAGCTCTTTCTTTCCCCCACTTGCTCCTTCCCTAACCCTGGAGAGGTCCTTGTAAATCATGTCTCCCTCCTCCATGGTGTTTGCAACACCTCCCAATTTCCGTTTCTCACTGAATTTCATTAGTGTCCCATTTACCTCATCTTCCTGATCTCCAAAGCAGGTGTTAGGCAGGAAGAGGCTGAGCTGGCAACAAGGGCCCTGCCTCCTGTTTGCAGGTGAAGGAGACATGCCGAGGAGGGGAAGGGGCCCATTAGCAGCAGGTCTACATGGTGCTCTGGTCCACTCAATTCAGAACAATGAACAGTAACTGAGCCCTCGTTGTTCCAGGCACTGGGGTTCAAAGACCAGGACCATTCTTGCCCTGAAAACCCCCAGGTTCATGGGAATGGATGGATGGATGGATGGATAATGCCCATGTAATGTGTTGTAGGAACTCACCCTTGGGTAGGCAGAGGGAAGAACATGGGTGAGGTGGGAGGAGATGGTCAGTGGGTGCCTTCCAGAGAGAGGGCACAGTGTACAAGTAAAGGCAGAAAGGCTTGGACAGGAGCACGGATGCAAGTAACAATAAAGAATCTGTTGTTGGACTACATCTTTATTCAGTCAGTCAGGCAGTCTGTATTTACTGAGTACCTGCTGTGTGCTGGACATTGTTCCAGGAGTAAGACCACAGCAGGGGACAATGTAAAGCAGGCCCCTGCCCTTGTTTGGCTTATGTTCTAAGGGGAGAGGACAGAGAACAGACAATTACTGAGTACCTGATAATGTGTCAGGCAGAGACAAATGCCACCTAGGAAAGTTCAAATAGAGGGGGCAGCCTGGAAGATTCGAAGGGGGTGGACTGCTCCTTTGCACAGGTGGTTGGGGAGGTCCCTGCCTGCCCCACCATGCTCTGCCTTGCCACAACTCCGGTCCCCAGTAGCCCCCTGGGAGTGAACCCTGGTGCTCTGCTCACTTGGATGATGACTTCTAGGTCTGTTCACTGCTGCTCCGCTGTCTGAAGGGGTTTGTCTAAGACTGGAGAAAGGCTTTTTTCCTGCCTTAGGTCCTGAGGAGTATGTTTGAGGTCCATAGTATGAGTGAAGGGTGTGTGGAGAGCTGCATTTAGACAGGAAACAGGGGCCAATCAAGTAGGTCCTGGCAGGTGGAAGGAACCATGGGAGCCAGGGGAGGGTGTTGTGCACAGGAGTGAAGGGATCTGAGTGCTGCTTTCCCCGATCCTCTGGGTCAGACAGCAGAGAAAGGGGGAAGCAGAACACCCAGGGAGCATCCCATGAGATGGTGACTTGGACCGGAGCAGAGACAGAGGAGTAGTCACAGGGCTGAGGAAGGGAGAGAAGTGATGGGTCGTTGTGAAAGCAGCACAGAGAACAGAGGCAGGATGGGGGGAGGGGGTGGGCATGAGACTTAAAAAAAAAAAAAACAAAACAGGGAACATTCCAGAAAAATAGAGACCATTCCAGACAGAAGAACCTAGCCGCACCAAGGTTCAGGATCCACTCCATCCTGCCAGATCCTGGGTAGATCCTGGGTAGATCCTGCTACCCAATAGCCTACCAGTTTTGCCAAATGTCTCATCTCCCCATATTGAGATGAATGCAGCAAAACCTGGGCCCAGCTACATGGGCAGCACCAACTCAGGGAGGGGTGGCATGTGTCTCTGAGCCAGCCCACCAATCACCAATCACAGCAGAAGGCTGTGATCCTGTAGCTGTAACACTGTAGGGCTTCAGGCAGTAGGCAAAGAAAGACCCAGACGCAGAGGGATTTAGAGGAGGAAGAGGAGATCACGTCCCTGGGTTTAGACGCAGTGAGGGTCAGATTCCATGAGCCTTTCCTGGTTAGCTTTTATGTCCTCATTGCAAGCAAGCATAGAAGGGTTGAAGAGTGGATCTGCAACAATTTGCTAACCTTGCTAAATGCAACTCAGTTTCTCATCTTAAACATGGAGATGTGATGGGGTGGGTGCTTGGTGCAGCTGTTACATCGTTGCCTGGGATGCCCACATCCCACATCAGAGTGACTTGCTGAGTACCGGCTTCTCTGCTTCCAATTCAGGTCCTTGCTAATATGCTTGGGAAGGCAGTAGATGATGACCCAAGTACTTGGAGCCCTTCCACACATGTGGGAGACCTGGACTGAGCTTTGGGCTCCTGACTTCTGCCTGGCCCAGCCCTGACTATCACAGGCATTTGGGGAGTGAATCAGCAGATAGAAAAGCTCTCTTTCATTCTCTCTCTCTTGCTCTCTCGCTCTCACTCTCGCTCTGGTTCTCACTTTCTCTCTGCCTTTCAAATAAAGTGAACCAAATTTTTAAAAATATGTACAATTGATGCTTGGTTAGTTGTCACTGATCAGGGAGAACATATGATTTTTGTCCCTCTGGGACTGGCTTATTTCACTCAGCATGATGTTTTCCAGATTCCTCCACTCTGTTGCAAATGCCCAGATTTCATTGTTTTTTGACTGCTGTATAGTATTCTATAGAGTACATGTCCCATAATTTCTTTATCCAGTCTACTGTTGATGGGCATTTGGAGTCACTGTACACCTACTCCTCATGAAGGATCTCTGTCCTTAATGTGTAGTTCCATGTGAATTAATGATATGACTAGTGCTCAAACAGTATTTGCCAATTTGTGTTCTGTGTGGGGGCAAACTGATGAAATCTTTACTTAATATATACTAAATTGTTCTTCTGTATATAAAGAGAATTGAAAATGAATCTTGATGTGAATGGAATGGGAGAAGGAGTGGGAGATGGGAGGGGTGTGGGTGGGAGGGAAGTTATGGGGGGGGAGAGCCATTGTAATCCATAAACTGTACTTTGGAAATTCATATCTACTAAATAAAAGTTTTAAAAAATGTACAATTATTTTTTGAAAAACAGGGTCACAAACATTGCTTCACAGGGTTGTGGGAGTTGAATGAGACATGTCAATCAAGCACTTGGCACATTGCCTCAGTCAGGTGATCCACTGACCTGCCCCTCTACAGGAAATGCTAGGAACCTTTAAGGGGTCTCCCCAGAGCACTATCTGTCTGCGCTGCAGGGAACTGACCTCAGTGCGTGGTTGTGTGACCTTCCGGGAGACAGCAGGGACTCCCTTTAGGTTTTGTTCTTTGTTTTCTCCCCAAAGCATCACCCGGTGCTGGTCCTGTGTTAAGTATTCAGTACGTCTTCATTGGACAACTCAAAACACAGTGGGATCAAAAGCCATGTAAGGTGCAGGCTCCAGCATTGCTCAGCTAGGAGAACTCGGATGAGATAATGCAGTTCTCTGAGCTCCACTGTTTGATGTGTAAGATGCAAATGATAACATCTACCGTGGAAGAGGTGGTTAGGACTCATCAAATACCCGTGTGTTGCCCATATTCGCCAGGGCCCTAGAAATCAGGGAGGACCATGGGTAGTGTGTCACTTCTGGACTAAAATCTATAAGAGCCAATACCTTCCTGCCACCTCCTCCCCTGTTGCAATACAGCTCAAGTCTGTCAGAGCTTCAGTCAGCCTGGTCCCTGAGTCACTGCATGGAGCCGAACATGATGAGCAGGGAAGAAACCGTTGCCATGTTGGCCACAGTCTTTCTGGAGTGCATTTACTGCTGCAGCATCAGTGAGCCTAACAGGACCATCCCTCTCCTTGCAAGGCTGGCTGGAGGTTCACCTCGCTGCCACAGGAGGTTCAAAGGCCGTCCGTCTCCAACAAGGGGCTCACTCCTTCCGCCTAGGCTTCTTCTGCTGCTTCGGCAGCCTCTTGCATTAGAGCCAGCCTCCATTTACCATTGTACTCCTCTGTGCCACGTCCCTTCTCTTGCTCAGAGCATCACTGCACTTCTCCCACACAGCACAGGAGTGCCCTGCCATGCTGATCACTGCTGTTCTGCACAGCCACATAAAAGCTGTTTCTGGACCACCTGTCTGCCCCATTCTCAACTATGCCTCTGCTCTATGTCCCGCTCAGCTCCAGATGTAATCCCCACTCTCCAGGCCCTGCGTCCTGGTCTCCAGGACCCTAGGACAGCCCTGATGGCCAGAACTTTCTCTTGTGGCCCCAGCCTTGCCTGTTGAGAGCAATCCCATCACACCCCTGGCTAGACACCTGACCTTGCCTGTCTTGCCCTCCCCACCACATGGGCTACTAGTGCAGTGCTGGCTTCCAGCAGCCTCCTGCTCCCGCCAGAGGCCACCTCCACTCTGGCCTCCCCTCCTCTACTTCCCATGATGCCCAGTGGCAAAAGCCTCCAACCAAAAAGCATGCACGATTTCGGACTGCAAGATGGCATTTCTCGTGGAGGCCACAGTTTCGCAGCTGCTGGCAGAAAAGCAGAGCAAGACAAGAGACTGACCTGCCTCCATGTCAGCACGTTCCGAAGAGGCAGCAGCATCCAGGGGCCCTGCAGCCCTGTCGTCAAGGCCATCGGATCCTGGAGGACGAGGCGGGACCCCTTCTGCTGGAGCAGAGAACACAGACCTGAGTGGGCGAGATGGGAAGGTGCTCTAACCCATCCTCACCGAGCTCACTCTCTAGCAGTCACTGCAGGCACACACCAGCAGGAGATGGGGCCGTCCCTAGTACAAGCAGCAGAGAAGAGCAGGTGGGGGCTAACCCCCCTGCAGACCCCACACAAGCGCTCCTGCTACACAGCCTTCCTCTCTTCTCCACTGGTCCTGTGCTATGAGTGTGGGGCAACTGCCTTGGCTTGCAGTCATTGGTTTCTTGGGTGTTTTCTCAAGTGGACTGAACCCCTCCAGCACAAGGACTGCTGATCATTCCCCTTGACAACTCTGATGTGCCGCACAGGGCATGGAGCAGAACAGAACTGAGTGTGTGAGGGCCAAAGGATTGACTGCATGCTGGGATGCACATGAACGGGGAACAGAGCGCAGGTCCACAGTTAGGGGTGTGGACCGCGGCAGTCCTATTGCAGGTTCATCAGGCACATAGGCAGGTCATCTCGCCTCTCTGAACCTCAGTGTCCTGCTCTGTGAAATGGGCCAGTTCTTCCTGCAAGGCACCACGTGGGGTGTTGGAATCACCTGCACAGAGGTCCTTTCACAAGAGATTGATCTGGTTCTACCCCCTCCCCACAGCACCCCTCATCCAGCCTCTGTTTCCTCATCTCGGAGTTGGTCCTTTCTGCTCCCTGGAAGCTACAACTATGACTACGAGCCACCTCCCCTTCTTGGGTAACCATGGAGATAATAATACAGGCTGCAAGAATGAATGCAAGAAATTCCATCCCTCTCAAAGAATTGTAAGTGGAGGCAGGGGTGGGGTGGGCAGAGCTCAAAGTTTTTAATTCATTAGCATCAGGTCACTGCCAGAGGATGACCTGGGATTCGAACACAGGCCCTCGTAGACTCCAGGCCCCATCCTGCCACAAATACACACATTACTGTCATGGGCCTTTGTCTGCAAAAGACCAGAAGGATCCACTTAGGCATCTGCGATGTTTTAAAAGAGTCATCACTGGAGAATTTCCCTGAGGACACAACTGCCAAATACACCCAGAAACCCAGCTGAAAGAATTCACTGTCCACTGGAAGATGGATACTTCCCACTTAAAATAAAATTTTCTGCTGTGTGAAAGTTGGCTGGCTTCATCTGCATTTCACAGGTTTCCCTATTGTAAACCTGGTTCTTCTAAACACAGAGAACCCCCTTGGTCAGGCAGAGACACAGGGTCTGTGCCAGGGCAGGGGGTCCATCCCAACACCCCCAGGGTAGAAGGCCAGAGGGGCTGCGGTAGAGTTAATGGGACAAAGTTAGGAGGGAAACCAAGCCCTTAAAAGTCATGTCAATTCACCAAGACAACAAATAAGCAGCACACGGTGTAGGGGAGGACTCACTTATAGGCTGCTGTCCCTGTAACTATTTACCACGCCTTGTTCACTGGAAGCTTATATGCCAGGTTTTGGAGAGAGGGAACGCTTTTGCTCAGCTCTGACAATGGGCAAAATAAGAGGCATTTCCTCTTCCCAAGAGCCCAGGGCCTCCTGGATTTCAGGACTGGGAGCTGCTGGCTTTGCCTGCCTCAGTCCTTATCTAAGGATTCTGAGGTTTCCTGTACAGATGAAAGCTCTGCAGGTGCTTCTCAAACTCATTCCTTGGCCAGGTCCCTACAACACATTCTGCCCTGCGAGCTCCAGGCTAAGGCCGCACCTTCTCCTCCCTCTGCTCTCGAAAAAGCTGCCCAAGTAGTGTTGACTGCTCTTCTGCCTTCACCTTTGCCAAGCTCCCAGGGAGGGAAACCCTTAACTCCTCCCCTTCTATCTCTTTCCTTTCCAATCCTCATCCCAGGATCCCCTCTTCTCCAATGCACCCCCATTCAAGTAGCACAATGACTGTTACTGAAACGCAAGGTTCAAGAGTTGCTGAGAAAGTTTCAGTAGCATTTATAAGTTAGCATTCTATTGAGGGGATACCCAGTTAGGGAGGGGCTATGGCATCCATTCATTCACTCATTCACTTATTCCTACACTGGGCATTAGGAGCTGTGCAGGATACACCGATGACTCCCATATTCTGCCTTCTTGCAAGGAAATTAGCACTTGGGTACTTTGTAGAGATAAGATGTGAGAGGCCAGAGGAGCTGACAAATCAGGGAGGGGGATTCCCTGGACTGTGCTTTGCCTATGCTCAGCCCCCCACCAGAGACAGCGTGAGATGGGCTGGCCTGCAGAGAGGGCGGGGTACTCAGTGGGAGACAGTGAGGGCATGGAAAGTGGAAGCATGGGAAGAATGAGTGCCTGGCTCAGCCTTCCAGAGTGTCTGGCCGGAGCAGAGGGAAGCAGGTGACATCCCACCCGACAGGGGAGGTGGACCGCAAAAGACAGGGCCCTAAGTGCGAGACTGGAGAATGTAGCCATTATTCGGGGAGTAAGAGGAAACCCCCAGGAGCTGTCAAGCAGAGATGGGCCATCACTGGAGATCTACTCTAGGAAAATGAAGTTGACAGGCCATGAGCAGTAGGAATTGAAAGAGCAGGTGCCTGGGGCGGGAAACTCCTAATTGTGTGCCCGGTCCTGGGCAGGGTGGCAGGCGCTTGCATCTCATTTAACCCTCTGGACAATCGCAGGAGGTGGCAGCCCTGACATGTAGATGAGAAAAGGACGCTGCAGAGAGGTGAGGCAGCTGTGCCAATGAGAGCTACACCTGGCTCTTGTCTTCTCCGGGTGAGCCATAAAGCATGCTGTGACAGTGTCCATGATATCTGTCTACCCGGCACACCTGTCCTCCTCTCCCAGCACTCTTCCTGCCTGCCCGGGGGGTGTGCAGCCTGCTCAATTTCTGCATTGCTGTTAGGGAGAGCCCAGGTAGAATGAGGTGCAGGGTGCCTTGGCCATGTCAGCTTCCACCAAAGCAACCAGCCTTCACTTGGGTCCCAAACAGCACAGAAACTTCCAAAGGTAGCAGGAAAGCAGCCAGCTCTGTGGTAGAGAGCGCTTGCTTTTGTCCTTGGCTGTTGAGCTGAGCCACAGGAACAGGAACAGGGGAGCCAGAAACCCAGGGCACATTTTTTGGGCACACGGGAACTTGCCAGAGAGCTACCCAGTGTGTCCGTGCTGTGGGCTGACCTCACTGTGCGGGAGGATCATCAGAGGACCGAATGCGCTTGGGACTCATCACCACACCTGCAGCCTGAGGGCGGAGGGGTGGGGATCGAGAACCACTCCCACCAAGACACCTGCTAGTACAATTTCTTTTTAAGAATAAAACAGTAATTCATTCTAAATACAGGACAGGGTGACAGCTGTGCTGTATGCCTGACAATCAAGGAAGCCCAGAGCAGTGGCCAGAGCCGGGACTTTGGAAGCAAAAACGGAGTGGGGTCCATCACCTCTGCCTCAGTCACCAGCTCTGTGCTTTGGGCCACTGTTTCCTCGATAGAGTGGACTGGAGACTAAGTCCCAGACCCTCAGAACACACACCACAACGTCAGATACCCTCTTCTTGTTTTGCACGTTCGACACCCTGGGGCTTGTTTTCTCGGCGAGTGTTCCCTCCTTCTCACAGTGACCGCTTGCACAGAGGGACAGAAAGCCAAAACCACAGCAAGTTGCTCACACACCCTCGATCCCACCCTGGTGACCCATGTTTCTGAAGCTCTCTTCTTCACAGCTTTCTCTTCCAGCACACTGGGAGCCGCTTCAAGACATTGCCCACGGTCTCTTCCACCCCCGGCACTGTTGCTGTCTCTCTCTACTGCGGCTGCCTGATTTTGAGAACCAAACAACCCACAGCACCGCAGTTCTTCGTGGAGTTTATATTCCTAACCTGGTTTGAAGAGTGATTGAAGCAACATCCAGTCTTCGGAAAACCATCTCCTGCTCATGCGAATCATTAGCACACAAAATACTCTACCTTGCTACTGTGCTAAGCACTTTTGCTTCTAATCCAAGCCCATCATGGGTGCCAACGTATTCGATAACATCTTAATTACGCCAGTCCTCCAAGGCCTCAGGACAGAACCGGACCGGAGTGACAGATCAGGGATCCAACAGGATACCAGAAGAGGGTGTGACCCAGCAAAAGGAATGAAGTATCAAGATCGGACTCAAATCCACACTGGTGCAGTTGGCAGAACACAGCCCAGTGCCTGGGGTTGGAATCAATGCTTGGCGAAGGTTAATTCCCTTTTATTCCCCTGACTCCAGAGAAAAGCAAAGCTGGGTAACTCGCTGCAAGTGAACAGGGAGTGGAGAGAAGATTCCCCACATTCCCCAGGTCCTTTGCAATATGGATCTTGTAAGCCTTTCTCCCTGAGGACTGCAGGAAGCAGGTTATTTCATTTTAATTATGGCAGCTGCAGCTGCTGCTGGTGGGTTCACACACCAATTTTCAGATTAAAGAGAAAACAACACACACACACACATACACACACATACACACACTCACCAGAAGCCTCAGCTATATACACAGGTCAGTATCCCCTTCACAGAGCCCAACAATGAGGCGAAGATGCCAGAATGCTTGGCTCAAGACAGAGCCAGGTGGAAACTCTTGCCCTCACCTGGCTGCTTCCCCTCCCAGCTCACCTCCTCTCTGCCCCGAGTGGGCGAGAGCAGCTCGTGAGTCACTCAGTGCCTTGGAAGGCTGGGCGGTGAACAGCTGCACCTTTTTAAGGCACACAGGGGGAAAGAAAGGCAGCCGACGGTTTTATGCGCTCTTCCAAGGCATCCTCAATGATGAAAGCATGCAAGGGCTTTTGTCCCAGGTTTTCAGTGGGTGGGGACAGCCTCCCGTGGACGTGTCACAGGGAACATGTACCCTCTCTGCTGGGCAGGGAAGCTTGGCTAGAGCCCCCTGCCCCCCTTCTGGTGGCTCTGTCTCTTGAGGCTGACACACAGCGACTGTCAGTGTTAGCCGTGGCCAGCTATGGCACCCCAGCTGCGCTGCTTTCCCAGATGTGCTGCTGAGTGCTGAGCCACCTGCAGCCTCATCTTGGCAACAGCTGGGGATCCATTCTTCCGCAAAACCCTTCAGTCAGAGAAGGTGGAATGGGAGCAAGGGGGAAGATACGGACTCTCACCAGAGGAAGAGTGCCGGCTACAGAGACAGCATTGTGGCAAGCTCTGGCAGGGAAAGACATTGTGTGAAACAGCACCCCGATGATGCCCTGGCATCTCTGAAGCATCTGATCACTTTCCTTTAAACCCTTTGAACAGGGGCTGGAGCTGTGGCACAGCTGCAATGCCGGCATCACATAGAGACCGGTTCGAGTCCCAGCTGGTTCACTTCCGTTCCAGCTCCCTGCTAATGCACCTGGGAAAGCAGCAGAAAATTGCCCAAGTGCTTGGGCACCTGCACCCATGTGGGGGACCTAGAAGAAGCTCCTGGCTCCTGGCTCCTGGCTTTGGTCTAGCCCAGTCCTGGCTGTTGTGGCCATTTGGGAAGTAAACCAGCAGATGGAAGAATTCTCTCTCCATCTCTCTGTAACTCTGCCTTTTAATTTTGAAAAAAAGAGAAAGGCCTTCGAGCACACCATCAGAAATTCTGAGTTTGAAAGTGCTGCCTCCGGGCCTCAGAATCAGCCCTTAAGGCATTCGGATCTGGCTGAAGAGCCCATGAGAGTATTGTAGGCATGGAAAGCCTAGACACACTGCAAAAAAAAAAAAAAAAAAAAAAAAAAAAAAAAAAAAAAGAAGAAGACCTAAATGAAAGATCTCTGCGAGTGAGATCCCAGAGGAAAGAACGGGGCCATCAAAGAAGGAGGTACCTTTCTCTGAAGGGAGGCGAGAACTTCCACTTTGACTATGACCCTATCGGAATAAGATCGAAGTCGGCGAACCCTAAAGGCTTCCATAGCCTCAGCAACTCATGACTAGAGCCTAGGGAGATTACTGACGCCATAAACAAGAGTGTCAAATTGTTAAGTCAGCAACAGGAGTCACTGTGTACTTACATCCCATGTGGGATCTGTCCTTAATGTGTTGTCTAATGTGAAGTGATGCTATAACTAGTACTAAAACAGTATTTTTACACTTTGTGTGTCTGTGTGGGTGCAAACTGATGAAATCTTTACTTAGCATATACTGAATTGATCTTCTGTATATAAAGATAATTGAAAATGAAAAAAAAAACCTGGTGTTAAATTGGAAATTGCATACAAAATTAATCAATTTTTTAAAAATATCATGTAGGATCTCTGTCTTTAATGTGCTGTACACTGTTATTTAATGCTATAACTAGTACTCCAACAGTATTTCTTCACTTTGTGTTGCTATGTGGGGGCAAACTGTTGAAATCTTTACCTAATATATACTAAACTGATCTTCTGTATATAAAGAGAATTGAAAATGAATCTTGATGTGAATGGAAGGGGAGAGGGAGCAGGAAAGGGGAGGGTTGCAGGTGGGAGGGAAGTTATGGGGGGGGGAAGCCATTGTAATCCATAAGCTATACTTTGGAAATTTATATTCATTAAATAAAAGTTAAAAAAAAGCGCTGCCTCTGAGCTGTTGCCTGGCTGTAGCCTCAGCTACCTGGCCTCCCCTCCTTCCATGGCCACTGGCCCCTCTTCTGGCTGTCCCTCAGGAGCCAGCACAGGTGCAGGCATGTCCACAAGGCCACCTCAGCTGTCCCATCACAACTGACACACTCCCACGCCCAACAGCCACCAGGCCTGCGACTCTATCACCGACTCCCCAGGGGTTGCAGACACCACCCCAGTGCCAGGCCCTTCAATTCCCTCCTCTATGCCATCACACAGCCAGCACTGTCCCGAGGCACCCTCTGACCCTGCTCTTCTTTGCCTGCCACCCTTGTGTTCCCTCTATCTCCTTCCAAGAAGCTGAAGTCCTGTTCTCCCTCCAGCCTGGCCCTGCGTGATCCAGGGCTTTGACCTCTGCTGTCTTCCTGGTGCTCTTTCCTTGGCTTGGGATGCCCCGCCCCATTCTGCTGAAGCCACCCCGCTCCTGAGAACCTCTCCACTGCTCCTGTCACATGGCTGCTGTTTGCTGATTCCGTCTGGCTTGCTCTTTTCCAGGCACACAGTGGGTCTACACACCTTCCTAGGACCATGCCACTAGATGCGGCCAGTGAGTGGAGAGTAGGATTGTGCCACGTTCATGTGGGAGACTTGACGACCAGGGCCAGCCCCTCCAGAGCTCGCCATCACATGGGCACGACGATCAGCTGGGATGGTTTAATCAGCCAGGTCCCTGGGCACCCTCATGAGTGGCGGCCCCTCCCTTGCTCCACCCTGGCCATGTGGACTATGCTGTTATGAGGCACTGTGGTTTGGGGATGATCTGGGCCTGGCACCACCTAGCAGCTCAAACAAACACGGGGGTCCTAAGAGAACTGTCCCAGCTTTAAAGGATCAGCTGCCTTGCTAACACCAGTTGGCTCAGGGTTGGCTCCAGTTGCCATGCTAGCATCAGTCAACTCAGGGCGGGCTCCTGGACATGGCTGGGTACCCCTTGCTCCCCTGGAGGACCCCGGGACCTGATCAGAGACTTACCAATTAGAACTCTTCTGGGATTTTTTAAAACAGGAAGGCACAAAGAATGCAGTGTGAATCAGTGAAAATTGTAACTGCCTGTGCTGAGAACTACGGGTGGCCATGTGGGTGTTATGGGTCATATGATGTCCCCAGGAGCTCAGAATGGGATTCTACTAGAGGCAGCATCTTAGCAGTGGAAACCAAGTTTAAGGAAGGCCCTGAGGGCAGGGGGGACCTGGAGACAAAGGGAGAGTGCCATGTGATGGCTGTCAGAAGCCAAGAACCTACCAGAAGCCAGGGAGCAGGCCTGGGACCTTTGGGGACACCTGGCCCTGATGACACCTGACCTCCGATGCTTACCCTCTAGATCTGGGGGGCAGCGAGTTTCCACTGCTGGAGCCTCTCGCTCACGCTCATGGTGTTCAGGAAGGTCACAAGGAGGGGCGAGCGGCTCTGCGGGCGAAGAACGAGCAGCCTGCAGCCCGGAGCAGCCCGGAGCACCGGCAAGAGGCAGAGCAAGTCTGACCAGAGTCACCACTCTCCTCAACAGTTCCACACATCCCTGCTTGGCTCTGGCTGGACGTTTGGCTCCTTCTTGGATTCTATGTGACGGCAGCAAGTCCTTCAGTTCTGGCTACAATGTCGGGGGTTTCTGTCCCTTTGAACCCATGATCCTAACTAACACTGTAATGAATGTGTAATAATTAATATTGCCATCAAGATTAGCAGTGGCTCCAGATGATGCTGAATGTGCCAGACTGTGGACTGAAGGCCAAGCCAGCCACTGACTGCCAGGCTGTCCAAACCTGCTGTGGTAAGAGCCTGGGCCCCTCCTGTCTGCCCACGCCAGCCTCCGTCCACAGTGCCATTCTCTCAGCGTTTCCTTTACTCCAGGAACAGCCACAGTACAATCTGAAAAGGCTTCTCCTCTGCCATTCTTCCCAATCCAAACACGACTTCAGGCCTGGCCCCTTGAAAGGCTCCAAAACAAAACCAGAAAGCCCAGCCCGAACCCTTCATCACGCCTTATGTTATTTTCTTGGCTGCACAAACTTAGGGGCCTTTGTTTCTCTTGCTCTGTCCTTGGATTTTTCCATTCCACATTCACTTCTGTCCAGAGCTCCCACGCCGGCAGCCAGGATTCCCAGCTGGCAGAGGAGACAGAAGGCGAGCTCAGGACAGGCAGGCTGGGGCAGATGAACCATCCCGGGCAGAACCGGAGGCAGCTCCTCTGGAGTTATCACTCAGCTGGATGGTGGGGGATGGGCTTGGTCTCCTACAGCAGAAAATAATTGCTCAAGGTATAGCTGAGCCCTGGGCGCTGCTACTGTTGTAACAAGGAGCAGAACCATTGTAGCATGAAGAGCCTACAAAAGATACAATGTTCCTCTCCTAAAGCCAGGGATGGCAATTAATCCAAGTGCAAGGTGTGGCGATTACTGGGTGTTACAGAGTCCACTGCCCTCGCTCAGAGGAACAGGCCACCCTGGCTTCACCTCATCTACTCTAGCCAGATCACACAGCACAGGACCCCCTTACCAAGCTGCCAGCTACACCATGACCAGAGAATTGGAAAAGAGCAGGCAGTTTCCGGAATGGGTGGAGGCCAATTCAGCCTTGAACCAAGGCTGGAGTGGGAAGACAGGAGGGATACGTTGTCTGTCATTTGTGTCTGCTCCCAGATCCATCCCCGACACCGCCCCCTTCTGCTCTGTTTCATAGGGGACTATGTTTCTCAGGCTGGCTTGCTTTCTGGCTTCTGGGCAGGGTTTGCGTCAGGAAAGAGGCGAGAAGACAGCGGCTGGGGTCTCTGTCCCCCTGCTGCCTTGCAGACAAGATGCCTGGCAGTGGCCACATACTGTCTACGCGCAGGTCCTGACAGGCACCCTACATAATGGTTCAGGCTCCCGCTGGATGGGCCTGGTTCAAGGACATCTGCCATCAGTGTCTCTCCAGCCTCAATGAGCAGAGACAGACATCTTTCACTGAGATAGGATGGGAGCAGGAACATGCTAGTGAGTGCTGAGAGACAGCGCTTCCTTCGTTAGTACTGGAGAACCGGGATGTGAAACGTAGGCTCTGTAAACAGATGGACGCTGGCTGGGGCTGAGACAGAGACACAGGAGCCAAAAAAGCCCGCCAGAAATGAAGGGACAAAGACTTGTAAGCTCTCCACGTGAGGAGCCCCTCGGGGCTGGGTCAGGTTCACAGCAGAGGTCAGATTCCCAGAGTCAGGGCAGGGGTTCTGGACGCCATGCGAATTTGCTTGCTGCTGCCGTCCAGGCCCTTGTCACAGGTGGCCTTTTATTGACTGACCCAAGTGTCCCCAACCAATGTCCCCCACAGGAACCAAAAAGGACTACCAGGTGTGGAGCAGCAGGGCTGTTAACGAACTGTCACATGCCTCACCTCTGGAAACCTCTCCTGGTCCCAGAGAGGAGACCAGACTCAGTCTCAGGCCCTGCATGACCACCCACATGGACGCACGTGAAGCGGAAAACATTCGTTGGGAGAGAAACAGGAATGGAAAAGCAAGCTCTTCCCAGAGATGGGAAAACCAAGAAGTCTGGGGGTTACAAAGGTTTTCCCACGAATTTCCTCCCAATTTTTGTTATAACAGCTCTCATTTTTCAAATAATAAAATATTTAGAATAGCATCAGGTGTGTGTGGTCCGGTAGCTAAGATGCCTGAGTCCTATATCGAAGTACCTGGCTTTGACACCTGGATGTGAGGCAGCAGCCATGGCTCAAATAGTTGGGTTGCTGCCATCCACATGGGACACCTGGATGGGGCTCCTGGTTCCTGGCTTTATCCAGCCCAGCCCTGGCTGTGTGGGAATTTGGGGAGAGAACCAGCAGATGGGAGTATTCTCGCTCACTCGCTCTCTCCCTCTTCTTCCCTCTCAAATAAATAAAATTTAAAACAAGTTTTTTACAATAGTTACAGATTTACAAAAAAAATCTATGATGACAGTACAGAGAGTTTCCCCTGTAGCCTGCACCAGTTTCTCTATTAACACCTGGTATTAGGACAACTTGTATGTTAATGAGCCAACACAGATGTCTCAGTATTCGCCAACATCCACAGACTAGTCAGATCTCCCTGGATGTCACTAATGCTTTTTTAGGTTCCAGGACCTGGGCAGGCCACCACATTATGTTTGGCTATCACGTGAGCTTGGGCTTCTACTTGGCTGTGACAATTTCTCAGACGTCACTTGTTTTTGATAACCTTGTCAGTCTGGGGGAAGTACTGGGAAGGTTTTTGTATCAGGCCCCACTATTGGAATCTGTCTGATGGTTTTCCTCTGGGACTCTAATAAAATAGAGTTATGGGTGACTGGCAGGGAGAGTCCTTATATGTTTAGTTGTTTCCTGGTTATCTCAACAATGACTATATCGCTGCAGGGGCCACCGGCCAATGAGAGACAGGAACCCATGGAAGACACGCTCTGGGTGACCACCAAATCTGCACAGGTGCTAGTGTCCTAGCCCTGCGGGACACCACCCAGCCCTTACGTGCTGGCCACAGCCGATCTCTCCAGCACCAGGTCTTGAATTCTCCTTCCCTGTTCTCTTGCTGTACCAGACTTGCTTGTGATCTCTTAAGCATGCTCACACCTTTGGTATCTTCATTCTTATGTATTTGCTGTTTGCTTTGGCAAAAATGCCATCTCTCCCTCTGCCTGCAAATTCCACTTAACAGGCAGGGCCTAGCACACGCAGAATAAACTCCTGTAGGGAGCTTTCTCTGATGAACCACTTCAGATGACACTGTTCCCACTTTCCCTCTGGGGCACTGACCCTTCCTGTTCCTTCCCAGCTATGCCGGGATGCTAGAGCGCCTGGCTGTTGGTACCAGGTTTATTGTCTGTCTGCCCTGCTGGAATGAAAGCTTCAGAATATTGGGCTGTTGTGTTTACAGCTTCTATGAGACAGTGCTTGGCAGAGTGGGTACACAGTTGTTAGTATCTGCTGAGTGAATGACATGTCTAGAGCTCATGGCTCTCTGGGTATGTGCTCTACTTCTTCAGGTAGACTACAAACTCTGGCGGAAGGATGGGGTCTTGTCTAGTGGGAGAAGGCTCAGCAGTGAAGGTGGCATTGAAGCCACGCCCAAGGACCGCTCATTGTTAGCCATGGTACCTCCTGCCAGGCCCCACCCTCTCTGCAGAAGCATCTCTGACTGTCTGGAAAGCACCTACAACGTGGTATGCAAGGTCTTCTCCAGAAGCTGAGAGCCCAGGAGCTTCCAGACTGTGGTGCACCCCTTCTCTTTCTGGACCTGGATTTTGGGCTATGAACACCACTGCTGCTTCATTACTGGGCAGCCAAGACTGCCCCGTCAACAGTCCCCAAAGATTTGATTGCTAGGGCAGAAACACAGTAACTCTGACACCCAACAAGAGGCTCCAGCCTCTGCCTGTGCTTAGCCTGGGGACACTGAAGAACTTCTCTGAACCTCCATTCCCTTCCCAGATAGTGGGAATATTATTGCCTGCAGCACTGCTAGTGTCATTGTGAGGGCCACTTGAGAAATGGACAGCAAAGCCCCGGATGTAAATAAAGCCCAACTGAAGGCATTCCAGCTGTCAACAGCAGCAGCTCACCCTGGCCTCCTGCTTTCTGACCCGGGGACAACTGGCTGATGACGGCGTAGGCCCTGAGTGGGAGAGGAGTGCTACTAGGAAGAGCTGTAAGAACAAGGTGCTGCCCCCCCCCCCCCCCACACACACACAGCCACTCACATGCTCACCATGCAGATTGGTCTTCTGGCTGACTCGCGAAAGCCTGGGGCTCAGGTCCACAGTTCTGTGGCTGCTCTCACCGCCAAGTCTGTCTAGGAGGCTTCTATGGAGCCACCTGACTGCCCAGGGTGGGGAACAGGTGCGTGCTACCTGGGGGAACTCACTCCCAAACCCTGGCTGGCATGCTGCTGAGACAACTTAATATAAATGGAAAGTCATTTGTTTTATAATTCTATATAATATAGGGAAAAGAAAATACAGGAAAAATGACATCCCACTGGAAAAAATATTTGTAGCATGGAAGATAGGAAAGTGTTAGTCATTCTAGAAAGATCTGGTGAAATTGATGAGAAAATTATTAGGACCCCAATAAGTAAATGGGGACCAGACATGCACTAGTTATATAAGAAACCTATCAAGTGAATGTACACTTGGGGACATATTCTCTAGTAATCAAAGGAATACAAATTAGAGCAAAAGATACTGTTATACCTAAGTTAGTAAGTTTTTATTTTTAAATTTATTTTTATATATTCATTTAATTTGAAAGGAAGGGAGGGACAGAGAGAGGGAGAGGAAGAGGGAGAGGGGGAATAAGGGAGAGGGAGAGGGAAGGAGGGAGGGAGGGAGGGAGAGAGGGAGGGAGGGAGGGAGGGAGGGAGAGAGAGAGAGAGAGAGAGAAAGAGAGAGAAAGAGAGAGAGAGAGAGAAATCTTCTCTCTGGTAGTTCTACTTCTGCACTTACATCAACTCTAGCTGTAATGCCTAATACAATGTAAATGTGTAAATAGTTGGCAAACCACACTATTTAGGGAATGATGACAGGGAGTTCACTACTGGTGCCGTTTTCTTCAAACACTTTTTGTCCACACTTGGTTCAGTCTGTGGATGTGCAATCCATGGATAGAGAGGGCCCACTGTACTTATTTAGCACCTACTGTATAGACACAATGTCCTGCCTCCTGGATGAATACAGACCTGATTCGGAGCTGTAGGAGGCCTACACTGGGCCACCCAGTTCCCAGCTGTGTGCCCCTGGGAAAGTAATTTATCATCTCTCTCCTTATCTGCAGAGCAGGGATCACAATACCTACCCCCAGGGCCCTTGTGACAATTCCAGGACTTCTTCACATTTGCCCCGGCATTTGCTTCACCCAGCTCTAGACTTATGCAAGGCAAAGGGCATGGCCCCATGCACGTGCCATTCATGGTGGCAAGGAAAACATGCCTCACCCAAGCTCAGGTAGCTGAGGGCTCCCACCCAGCTCTCCAGTGCTTCCTGCAGAGGCACGACTATGTAAAGCGCCCTGAAGGGAGGCTGGGGGAGTGTGAGGGCTGCTGGGAGGCAGTATGGGGGGAATGGGGTCAGACATTTCAGGCAAAGAAACCCTGCCTTGAAGCCCACACCGTGAGCCCCTCCTCTTCTGAACCCCTGAATCCGGGCTGCTGGGACCCCATCAGCATCTGCGGCGCCAGCAGGTGGGATTTCCTTTTCTTTGCTAGATGGTTAGAAAAGCAAGGGGCAGCAGCTGGTCTGTTTAGGATCTGCCCCCAGCCAGCACTCTGGAGGGATGGGCAGAGGTAGGGAGGCTGGAGTCACTCTTTGCACCCCCAGACAATCTGCTCTCCACGCGTGGAGCCAGCCCAGGCCCAGTGACTGGCGCTAACTCTCACAACGCCTTGTGCAAGCCACAGAGGACAGTAGGAAAATTCCTCTTAGTACTGTGGGACATTTAGGGCTGACAGTGGCTGGAGAATAAAAGTGTTGTTCAGGTAGGACCTTGCGTGGCAGGCCAGAAACTAGAGCCTCATCAGTGATGTGTGAGAGTGGGAGCCTGGACAATAGCTCCCCAGGAGGCTGGATGAGCTCAGGAGAGTGGAGTGGCTAAGAGCTCTCAGTGCCTGGCTCTCCCTTGATTAACCTGTCCATGGCACCCCACTGCCAACACAATGCAATTCCAGCCCGGCAGAACAAGGCACAGCTGATTTGGTCTCTGCCCTCCCAGCAAGCACCCTCCCCTCGAACCTGGCCAGATCTTTTCAGTTCCTGGATGTGCAATACAGGCCAGGCTTTGGTTAGGGGCATGGGGTTCTGGTCCCTTGCCAGCTCCCCCCAAAGCCAGGGCCCAACACCACGTCCTGGGCTGCCCTTCACCTGCACTGGTTACCCCTCTCTCTCTTCAGACTACAGACTGGAACCCTACTTATCTAGCTTTGCATCCCAAGGCTCCCGTGACTCCTGACAGAGCTAATCCTCCTCCTTCAGCAAATATTTAATAGATGGATGCAAGGCCTGACAGCTGGACACAGGGACAAAAATGAATGTTTCATGAGGCTCACCGGTAAGCACAGGGAAGATGGGGGCAGAAGGGAGTATGAAGAGGATCAGGGGAGAGGCAGGTGCAAGGGTCCAGAGCAGGAGTGGCGAACAACCAGCCTTTCAGTCATACAAGGTCTGTGCCTTCGTTTGCTCTGGCCCTGCCAAGGCAACCGCAGGCAGGAACCGAAATGCAATACATCTGTAGCAGGCTACTTTTTAAGTTGATCATTTTGTAGGGCCTGCAAATGAAGTTATAAATATCTAAATGGCCCTTGACAGACAAAAGGTTCCCCACTCCTGGTCTAGATGATGGCAGAGGCAGGGACAAGGAGGGTGGGCAGCAAGGGACTTGAGCCATGTTTGCAGGTGGACCTGGGAAGCGAGCACACTTGGGAGAGGTGGTGCAGGGAGACGGACCCCCAGTTTCCAGGCAGACAGAGTGAGACACAGTCAGGCAAGCAGGAGCACTGGTGACAGCAGGGCAGGAAACGGCGAGTTGGTTGTACTGGCAAGGAGGCAGGGCTGCAGGCTGGCAGGGCTCCCACCCATGTCCTCGCCCCACTTCCTCGCTGTACCATCCGTAGACAAGCTGAGGTTATGCTGGCCCAGATACAGGGCTGCCCAAGGTTCAGCGTCCTCTACCTCTGTATTCATGAAACGCACAGGAGCCGGCACCGCCACCCTGAAGGCTAAAGGGCCAGTCTTCTCAAAACCTCTGTGGTTGCGTTTGGAGCAGACCTACCCCCCTGGAAGGACTCATCGTGCCCGGCTCACAGGGTACCCGCTCTATGAGTGTGAGCTGGGGGGTCTGATGGTGCCATGAGACCTCCATCACATCACTTGACCCTGTTACAGGATACAGGCTACGGGAGTAGGCGAGTCCCCAGGTTTCTCCCCCTCTGTCCCACGGCCCAAATCGGAAGGGGACATGCTCACTGCTGTTTAGGGGAAAACACTTCAGTAGCCTTCTGTACCTGGGCCTGCCTCTCACCCGTCTATACTTCCCACTCGGCTCTCCATGCCAATGCCTTCCACAGCCACCACTTTCTGTAGGGTTGCTGTGCTCCTAAGCAGAGTGGCCCCAGTACCTTGCACCCTTGAACTTTCTGTTTGCTCTCTTTCTCTGGCTGGGAGCTCCTTCCTGAGGGTCAGTCGGCATGCCTCCTCGTGTGTTCACTCTGCTGTTCTCACGCGGGAAAGTGAGTTAGCCCACGGAACACAACCACGCAACAGGACCTGGCTCGCGGGACTCTCATCACCCAGCCACCTCATTAGCTAATCCCAACCACAGCTTTCTCAGCCCCTACTTGAAGCCCTGCTAGGGTGCCTTTCTCTTGCAAGGCATCACACAGCTGCAAACATCAGCATGATGACCTTGTGGCTAGAACCAGGTCCCGCTGGGGAAACACAGCCACGAGACTGCAAAGGGTCAAGTGGATCCTTGTTGAGCTGCATGGCCCACGGCTATCAGGGGTGGAGGGGCCTATGCACTTGGCCAGCTGTTGTGTGGCTTCTACAGTTACTGCCTAGAGTTGCGTCTCTGGAAGTTGAGACAAAGGGGATTCCAGGAAAGCAGCCCTGTGCCACTTCTTGGGCCTCTGTCTACAGCCACCTAATATCCTCTGTTAAATCCTGTTCTGTTCAAACCAGCCAGGATAGATTCTGTTGTCTGAAACCAAGATCCCCGCCTGAGACAGCAGCCGTCTGCGCACATGCGTAAGCCCCTTAAGAGCAGGGATTCTGCTGCGTCTTTATGTCCCCGCTGCCCAAAACAGACACAGACACTGCGCCTCACAGAGCCAGCCTGGCAGGATGCCCAAGCTAGCCAGGGCATGGCCAGACCGGCCCTGTGGCCCGCCCAGCACTGCCTCCCAGCCTGGCTGCTCTGTGGCTCAGATCACCTGGTTTATTGCAATCCACTGTAAAGTAAGCATCAACAAACAGATTGTGAGTGTGGGTTGAGAGGGTTCCTTATCAGAAATGGGAAAGGACTGGTGCCCAGACAAATTGAAATGTGTTTTGTGGGTTCAAAGGCCCTTTCTGTTTCCTGCTTGGCTGGCTCTCTGCCGAGTTCCCAACAGCAGAGGGACTTCCAGATAATCAAAGTTCTCTAGCCATACACAGAGCTAGGAACTGCTTTCGGTCCCCTTCCTGTCCAGATGGACCAAGAGAATAGCAGAGGAAAATCAATCCAACGCTTCCTCGCTGCACAACCAAATGCCGGTGTCTCAGCAGCTCTGAGTCATCAAACCTTGCACCACTCATGAACTGCCTCTCCCATGCCGCACTTGCAGCGAAGTGGGGAGTGCCGCTATCCTGATGATGTTAGGATATTAGTCCCTGCAGAGTAACTCGCAGCTAACAGCTGGGCAGTGTGGCTGGGCCGGCAGTCCTCCTTCCGCCTGGACAGAAGCATGCCTTTGCAAGCTGTCCTTGACCCGGGAGCCAGTAGGGATGCGGCAGACCTGAGATGGCTAATTTCTTTATCAACTTGACTGGACTAAGGGATGCCCTGCTAGCTAGTAACACATTGTCCTTGGACAGTATTCTGGAAGCGATGAGCATGAATCTGTAGACTGAGTGAAAAAGACAGCCTTCACCCTGGGGGTGGGCACCTTCCAGTGCCCTGTGGGTCTCAGTAGATCACAGAGGCTGGGGAGGGATGACTTTGCTGTCTGCCTGAGCTGCAGGATCCACCTTCTCCTGCACGCAGGTGTGCGTGCTCCTGGTTCTTAGGCTATCCGACTTGGAATGGGACTTACACCTGCTGGCTCCTCTGGTTCTCAGGCCTTACAGTTTGGGTGAGAACTACACGTGTGGGGTTCCTGGGCCTCCTGGGAACTAGCAGGGACTTCTCAGCCTCCATAACTGCAAGTGCCATAATCACTCTCTATTATTTTATCTATCTATATATCCACCATCCATCCATCCACCTACCTACCTGTCTGTCCATCCATGCATCCATCCATCGCCTGTTCGTTGTTCATCTGGAGCAGCCTGACCGACACAGGCCCCAGATGTCCAGTGCTATAGGTGAGTCCTCTCTACAGGGGCAGCTCTGGACACACCAGGACCTGATCCTCGAGTCACAGGTCAAGTGCCCAGATGCCCCTAGGTGGAATGTTATTTTCTGTGACCTCTCCTTCCCCACCTAGCCCTGTGCTCACAGGAGGTGCTCCATTCACACTTTTCAGCAGCCCGACCTTGAACAGTCCTACTGGAAAGCAGAGCAGAAAGCCTGCAGTATGCCTGCTTTTGATCAAAACGATGGCTCTGTCCCATGAGAAACACAAACAACAAAATGAAGGGAAGTCGCATCCGCCGCTGTGTGTTCGGAGTCAGACATTTTCAAAAATCTGTCTACTCATGGGTCCTCTGAGGCAGCTGCTAGCATCCTCACTCTACAGATGAGAAAACTGAGGCTCAGGGAGCATCATCACAGGGTGCAGGACCAGCTCAGGAGGAGGCAGGGAATCTAGGGCCCATGCTCTGCCCAGTCCACCTGCACCACTGGGTGTGATGGGCATGGATGGGACGGTGCATCACAGAGCAAGGGAACACACCGGTCCTCTGCTTGAGATGCAAAAAGAAAACTCAAAGTGATTTCAAAGCAAACAGCACAATGATGGCACTAACCATTGAGGTCTCCTTGGCCTTACTGCCCTGGGGCACCCTGCTAAGGGCTTCTCATTGCGAGCACACAACCCTTTGACCAGATAGCATCATCTGTATCCCAGGAACGAGGAAGCTGAAGACTCTGGGTGCCCAGGTAGAAAGACAGAAAGGACAAGGCCTGGAGCAAAGTGACCACATCGGAGCTCTCCATTCTCCTCCCATGTCAAGGTGGGAAGGCCTGATTGCTGCAGCCATTGGATGGGGAGGAGCCTAAGACATCCTGCTGTCAATCATCAAAGGCTTTACTAAAGCCAGAAATCGAATGCTCTGGCGGTTCTTTGTGTGTGATGACCTTTGCCTTGGCTTCCTCATCTTTACAATGGGCCAATGGCAGCACCTGCCTCACAGGGCAATGATGACTACAGGTGGGGCTCAAGACCGCTGTCAACAGCCAAGAAGGCAGCACAGGGCTGCCGGGTCCTCAGCACTGCCAGGACACAGACTCCACTCTAACTTTGGCCAGATATCTTCCAAGTCCATCGCTTCATGGTGAGGAGTCTGGGCAGGAAAATCAAGGACTGCTGGTAACTACGGTGGTAAAATCAAATCCATCACAGGCCAGCTCCTCCAGAGAGCCCACCAGGATCACTCTCTCCTGCCTTGGCCGAATTCCTGGGGAAACTGACATTCAGAGAGATGAAGTAACACATCCGATGCCACGCGACTGGTGAATGGCAGGATTCAGACTTGGGCCACCTGCTTCCAAACCTTGTCTGCTTTGCCAGCAACAGTACAAACTTCTGTGCTGTGACAATGAGAAAGAGTCAGCCTTCAATCTTAACCCGGGGCCTTTTCAAAACAAGCAATTCCATTGAGTCCTCCCCTAATATGCCTTTTGCATAGGATCTTTCTCCTTTTAAGTTTTTCTAATTTTTCTCCAGTCAGTTTGGGTAATACGCATTGCCCCAGAAAACCGCCCGTCTTACAGGGGTTTTCAAGCATGTTGGGGCACACTACACTAGCACATTTACAATGTTAAATCACATCAGTTGCTTTATTTCCTTCCTCATTTGTTGGGTCTTTCCATTTTAATCTCAGATGTTTTCCAGGGCCGTTTACTCGGCAGTGCACAGCACAATAAGAGACACACACAAAGAATTATTTAAAAATGCTGGCCATGGGGCCGGCACTGTGGCATAGTGGGTAAAGCCACTGTCTGCAATGCCGGCATCCCATATGAGCCCTGGCTGCTGCACTTCCAATCCAGCTCTCTGCTATGGCCTGGGAAAGCAGTAGAAGATGGCCCAAGTCCTTGAGCCCCTGCACCTGCGTAGGAGACCTGGAAGAGGCTCCTGGCTCCTAGGTTCGGATCAGCACAGCTCCAGCCATTGCAGCCATCTGGGGAGTGAGCCAGTGGATGGAAGACCTCTCTTTGTGTATCTCTCTGCCTCTCCTTCTCCCTCTGACTGACTTTCAAATAAATAAATAAATCCTTTAAAAAAATGCTGGCCATATTGATGCAGTTGGTTTGAAAAGAACTCAGACGGTGGCTTCGACAGAAAAACCCGCCGCACTGAGACTGTGTGGCTATGAGAGGGGAGGACTCTCGGGTCTGACACAGCAGAAGTGATTTGCTCTATCTGAGACAGCGACGCAGGTGGCAGTGGACTGTGGCAGGATGGCTTTCTGGGGACCTACAGGGAAGAAGACAGGCAGAGCTCCAGGCTCCGAGGACGCAAGCACAGAGAAGTTGGCCAGGGAGACTTGGGGAGATGGGGGAGACTGGGCAGCCAGTGGGTTGGGCCTGCACTGCTGGCTTTTCCCATGAAGGGAATCGGTCACTCCCAGCCATGCCTGGTCCCCTGACCAGGCCACCCCAGAGCCGCAGGAGCTCACCAGCAGGCTGAAGGAAGAATGTCCAGTCGAGTTGGTTGTACTCTAATGTGCAGCTTGATGATACTTAATGCACGGGGGCAGTGTGGAATTAAACAAGGCCACGCACGTTAGAGGCTGGCACAGTGCCCGCTGGCTATAGACCATCAGTCCAAGATCTAGACATGTATGCACGCAGGAGACGGAAGCAGTAGGGTGTGCACACACGTAAATGAGTGAGGGTGCATGCTGGGAGGCTGGGGAGGGGGTGCTCAGGCACAAGCAGTCCCAATATTCTAAAATTATCCCCCACTGGGCTGATCTGTGTCATTCTTGAAAGGCAATTGGGGAGCCAAATGGAGGAAGGGGAAGGGCGCATGGTGGGGGACCTGGAGCTGCACTGTCTCCCCTCCCCCAGCCCCCAGCCCGCTCCTCCAGCACCTGGGACTGTGCAAGGCTCCATCAACAGCCCAGCAAGGGATCGCTGGCCCAAATGTTATTTGTGAGCCTTCCATTTGGGCCTCATCTCAATTAAGATCAGTTAGAAGTCAATTTCACAGTGGCTGCTTTTCTCAGATCCCTAAAAAATGATAAGTGGCAAGCAGGCACTGGCTTCTCCCAGGAGCAGGAGACATCCTCCGTGGAGGCTCTGAGGCCTTGTTTATTTATTCAGATTTGATTTTAATTTGGGAAATATTGTTTGATTTTTTCCGCTGATTTCAAACACAATTGATGTTCAGGAGGGGAAAACAGCTGTTACCTCCCCCTTACCAGGCCTGACTTTCCTCTTCTCACCTGGAAGGCTTATATCAACACCTAATATGGAGGGCAATAGTTTCCAGAAAGGTGAAAAGAAAGGGAAAAAAAATCCCCAACAGTCCTACATCCCAGAAACAGACCGCTCACAAGCCTGGTGTGTGTTCTCCCTCCCCATAATTTTTCCATAATTATTTTACATGGCTGAGATCATCCTGTGTGTGTAATTTTATAGCCTGCTTTTGCACTTGACGCTATACCATAAGCGTTTCCCCCTGCCATTTAAACCTCTGTAAACATCATTTTTAACGGCTGCAAACTATTCCATTCTACAAACGAGTCATAATTGGCCTAAACCAATTCCCTGAAGTGGAGCACTGAGCCGTCTCCAATCTCTCGCTCCTCTACGTTTAGCTGCTGTGAAACCCTGGGTGGATACATTTTTGCCTGCATGTCAGATGATTTTCTTAGGCCAGATTCCCAGCAGCAGAATGGCTGGGACAAAGCAGTCAGTTTCCTGAGGCTCTAGGAATCCTGATGCACCCCCCTGCCCAGCACCCCAGGACCTGCCCCTTGGGCACAGTGAGAGGGGCCTTGGTGTGGAAACAGAAGGCCTGGTCTGTGTGCCTGAAATCCTACACCGTGGGCAGGGAAGTCAGTGCTGGGCCAGCCGGGCTCTGGGACTGGGAAGGCTTTGCTGCCTCTGCCTCCCTCCCCTTTTGGGGCCCCAGGAAGCCTCAGTGGATTCCTATCTCCCCCGACTCTTGTCTGGGGCTCCCCCTCTGTTTCTGGCTTCCCTGTCTTTCACTGAGGGGCTCTGCGTGCTCCTGGTCCCATTGCAGAGCCAGCCGGGCACAGGAGGCAGCATCTGTGAGTCTGAGGTCATTGCTAGTGCTTTCTAGCAATTTCTCCTCCTCTGCTGGAGGAGTGCGAGTGCGTGGGAAGGCTGCGGTGGGTCTGCCTCGTGGCTGAGCTCAAAAGCAGCCCCTGACAGTGGATTTCAGGTCGGGTGAAACTCTCCTTTGTGCTCTGAGGTCAGCAGACCTGCCCCTGATCAGAGGGCAAGGGGGAATTGAAAACACAAACACTTCCAAGGGGAAGCCTCGTGCACCCTCCCCCTGGCAGAATGAGAGGACACCCAGGAGCCTCCGTGGCAAGGACAGAGCACCTTGTCACCAGGGAGAAGGACTCTGAGCACCCATCGTGGGGCAGGGGCTATCAAGGCAATTCTCCCAACGCATGGGACAACCAGGAGAGCCGCCTTGGTTGGGCCAGGTCATGGTCACTCAGTGGTAAGAGGCAGAGTGAGAATTCAACGTAGGACGAGATGTTGCTGGTGGCAGTGTTTCTAGAATTCCCATGTCAATTTTGCCATGGGCCAGACTCCACTGAGCTTCTGCTGAAATGCAGGGTGTGACTGGGCAGCCTGAGGGCGGGGCTCCCAGTCTGCACCTCCCACAAGCTCCCCAGTGAGGCTCCCACTGCTGGCCCAGAGCCAGCACCTTGAGCAGGGAGACCCTCTAGGCTGCAGGTTCTCCAGGGAGTATCACAATCACCCAGAGAGCTCCCTAAGACACCCACTGCGGGGCCCCAGCCCCAGGGGTTCTGACTCCACGGATCTTGGCTGGGGCCTGAGAACTCGCATTTTCCAAACATCCAGGTGCTGCTGCGTTGCAGCTGCCCAGAGACCAGCACTGCCCGAGACTCATTGGCCCAGGTTCTCACCCTACTGGGCGTGCGCGGGGCAGCCTCAGCCTGCTCAAAGGCTGCCACTGGGGACTGCTGGGACGCAGGAATGTTCTGGTGGTGAATCTGCCAGGTCCCGGCTGTGGCGTAGGAAGCAGGGGCTGTGTGTGTCGGGGGGGGGGGGGGTAAGGGTGGTGTGACAAGTCCCCGAAGCCCTGTCCATCTCCCCCAGACCTAGGGAGTGATGGGCGAGGATGCAGGCCAAAAAAGCCGCCACGTGGCCATCAGTTATAGGATGTTGTCTGACCCAGCTTCCTGCTGGTTGGGTCTTGGCGTTTAATAAAAAAATATATTATGACTCAGTCTAAACTTTGCAGAAGTCCTTGGGGAACGTGAAATGAATCATGTTAAGCTCCTGTTATAAAACAAACAGTCATCTCTTTCCCAAGCCTGTATCTGTAGCAGACTAGCGGGAGGAGGGAAAGGGAGGGGAGGCAAGGAGACCTGGGCAGGGGGCGGAATCATTGCCCAGGGCCTGTCTTAAACAACCAGTGACCTCCAGGCTGAAGGACAGCACAGTCCAGAGAGGCTGTGTGGAGAAAAAAAGGTTCTTTGATGATAGGTACATATCCTACTAGCAGAAGGTAGCCAGAGGAAGCCTCGGAGGGCACCTCCCCCCAGAAGCCTTCCTTGATTTCTCCAGGCTTCTGGAGAAATTTCTTCATGGCCTTTTAACTTCATCTCTGAGCACCAAAAGCCATCTCCACTGGTGGTCACGACTGTTGTACTGGACGGCACCTTCTGGGCTGTCTGGACACAGTCACGTCTCATCTCTGGTGCCTCTACCCTGCATGCTGGGGTCCCTGCAGGGGGGCAGGAGCCTGACGCCGCACATTGGCCTGACTCAGTCTCCCTGTCTTTACACGAGGAGGGAACCTCGCACATTGCAACAGCCCTCACTGCAGCAGACCCAAACCAGGAAGCAAGACGGGCGGGCCTGCCTCACCAGGGTATGACCCAGCATCAAAGTGCAGTGCACCCTGCACAGGCCCAGCTGGGGGCGCTCCCTGGAAGCAGAGGTGAGCACTGCCTGTAACTGGGGGACCCAGGACCCATCAATTCCCTTCTCTGTGCCTTTTTTTTTCTTTTTTCTATTTCATTTTAAAGATGTATTTATTTATTTATTTATTTATTTATTTATTTATTTTAAAAGTCAGAGTTCCAGAGAGAGGGAGGAAGAGCGAGGTCTTCCATCTGCTGGTTCTTTCCCCAGATGACCACAATGGCTAGGGCTGGGCTAATCAGAAGCTAGGAGACAGGAGTTTCATCTGGGTCTCCCATGGGGGTAGAAGGGGTCCAAACACTTGGGCCATCCTCTGCTGCTCTCCCAGGCCATTAGCAGGGAGCAGCCAGGATTTGAACTGGTGCTCCAGTTTGGATACTGGCTAAACCCACTGCACCACAGTGAGGGTCTGGCATCTCAGTTTCATTACCCTACAATCAGGGATAATAATGGAGCTTACATCAAAGCATTATTGAAAGGGTTAAATCAGGTGTCACATGGAAAGCACGTGGCATATAACCCTTGCAAAGAGAAAGAAAAAAAAAAAGGATCAAGTAACAGAACAGATGAGAGTCTCTACATCCAAGGGAGAGGGAGAATGTTCACGGTGCAGGGTGGGTTCCTTGGATGATTCCAGGCCCACACTCACAGACACCTGCTCAGAAAGGTTAAGAGAGGGGCCCAACGCAGGGACAGCACTTACAGAGCACTCATTAACTGCTGGTTATCATTAGAACCCTCCCCCAAACGAGCTCTGCAAGGCTACTTCACCCATCTCAATAACCAGTGGAGATGACTTTCACCTCTAAGATTTTCTAAATGAGAAATCTAGGGCCTCCTAGACAAGCTGGGTGGAGCTATATCCTACAAGTAAAGTTCATGAGAATAATCTGGCATTATATGGTGAAGTGGAGGATGCCAGGCCTGGGAAGCAGCAATTCCACCCCTATGCATATCCCCATGCAGGGGAAGATGCCAAAGATACAGATAAAAATGTCCACAGCACCGTCATTTGGAGACAACAGTGGAAATAAGCCAAAGGCCCCTCACGACTGCAGGATGGAAAATTTCCAGATATTTGGGCAGTGGACTATCACAAATGAACCACCTATGGTATGGACTCTATGTGATTTTTGTGAATCTTATGAACATGGCATGGAGCCGTGATGCCCAGTCACTCATGTGACAAACCCAACAGGTGCAACCAAGTCCTATGGGTGGGTACATGGGCTTAGACATCGAAGCAATAATGAGTGGAAGAAGGATAAGGTTCTCAGTGTAGGTGGCAGCCTGGGGGTGGGGCAGGGGAAGAGAGGACCCAAGAAAGCTTTAGGAATACCATCGTTCCTCAGTAGCTTTGGGGAAACACAACGGCTCAGTGTTTGCACTATCCCATGGCACCTAATGCAACAACGGAAATGCTATGTAAATAGTTGTCCTACTATACTGTTCAGGGGAACAAGACCCCGCGATGCAGTGTTTCAGAACCACATTTTTGCTCCCCCGAGGTTGGCTGAATGGGAGCCTGAGAAGCCACGGGTAGGTAGGGCGTCTGTGGTGCTGTGATTCTGTCCTGGGTGGTTGGATGGCAAGGACAACGCCCCCTGAGGCCCTTTTCTTAGCAAACATGGTACTTCACAATTAAATATCCAACAACTCCCAAACCAACCCAAATGGCAAGGCCTGTCTCCTGGTGGGGAGACAGCACCGATGGAGCTCCGTGCACCAGGAGAACGAGCAGGTTCCACGGTGCCATGCGCAGCGGCCGGGGGCTCGGTCTCCTGCTCAGCCAGCAGAAAGCATTATTTCCACAGCCACTGCTTCCCGAGCACTCCTGGGGTTCCGATCCCACGGTGGATGCAGTCCCTCGGCCTTCCAGCAGCGCCAATACCCAGCCGTTAGTAACTGACAGCGGCAGAAATACGCGCACGTGCCCCGCATCCCCCAGGCAGGAGGTGACGCAGCCAGGAGTCACCCCACTTATGTCCCAGAGCAATGTCTGCAATTCCCATCATGCATCATGGCCTCCTTCTACCTCCGACTCTGCTTCTTCAGAGCCTTTTTGGTGAAACCGGAAGCCTGAGCTGAGATGCCGGAGCTCCCTGGACCCCCTGAGCACCAGAACATGGCTTTAAGGCTCCAGGTCCCAGCCTCCCCTGGCAGGCAGGTCAACAGGCTGCGGAATGACGCACATTCCTGGCTGCTTCTTTGTAGTAGGTCAGGGAACCCCATTTGTCCTGATGACTTGTCCCCTGTCCCCTAGGGCGCAGGCTGATCTTCCAACTTGTTGAACACAGAGAAGCCCAGGATGACTTGGCTCTTCCAGGGTACGTGGTGGCCTGGTAGAGCTTCACGAAGCTCCCCCCAGGCTCAGTGCCCTCTGGCCCAGAGCTAACACTCTCACCTTCAGCATTAAGTGTGCAAAGGTACCAGTTGCAAGGTGAGCATTTACAAAGTCCCAGCTGCTGAGCGTGCGCTCAGCGGGGTGCACCTGACTCAGGGGTTCCAGCCCGGGGCCCGGCAAACCCCGCCTTCCTGAGCGCTCACACAGTTTTGGGCATTAGCACCTGGCCAGCACCCGCAGTGTCAGAGCAATCCCTGGAGGGCGTTTTGCAGGCAGCGCGCAGGAAACATATGGCGATTCCTGCAGCAGAATCCTCAACACCTTGGGCAGAGCCCATTGTACTGGCATGGCGATGGCAGCTATAATTCCATCCTCACCCATCTTCCCGAAGATGCAAAAACAAAACTCCTGTCCTGATAGATACAGTAAAAACGAAAACTTCAAATACTATTTTTACAAAACCACACACACACACACACACACACACCATCTTCACCGGAGACCTGTGTTATGAAGTGGACTTCACTCCATTAACTGCCATGGGAACCGAGATATCCTCCGCTGAAATTGGCCAACTCTGTCTGCAGAGAATGTCCCCCTCACCCCTTTCAGCAGGGACTTTGAATAATGGGCTGTGTTTGTTCCTTTCCCAGGAAGATGAGCCCCCACCCCCCACCCCATGGCACTCTGATGTGTTGCTTCCCTGTGTCAGCAGAAAGCTGGGGACAGGGAAGTGGGGGAGAGAAGGCTAGTCTTTGAATTTCACCCTGATGAGGATGCCACCTGTGGGATTCAGGTGTTCTCACCTGATCCTGTATGGCCTCATTCTCAGCGATATTTGTTTAGCATCATTACCACCACCCTAGCGGCAGGCTGTAACCATTATTAATCCCAAGCCCATTTGCTTGCGTGCTTACAACAAAATCAAGAGCTTCTATCTAGCACACACCAACTGCAGGGACTATTCTAAGTGTACCATTTTGCAGTTAAGAAAACTGAGGCCCAGAGAGATTTTTTTTTTCTTAAAAACTACTTCCTCATAGGAATGGAGCTAGCAAGCATAACAGCTAACAGTTGGACATATCCCAAAACCTAGCCCATGCATTTTCTATCACACTTCAAGCCTACCCTTTAAAAGAAAAGAAATTACAAGCCCTCAGCTAATAACTAAATCATTAATGAATAGATTGGGTCTCTAAATATTTATGCAGTCCCTGGTACATGCCAGGCACAACGCTGAGTCCTATTTCACAGTAGACCCAGCCATCTGAAACGCTTCTGAAAAACAGGAATGATGCCAGAAAGCCTCTGAGCCACCCAGACGTAACACAGCATTCACACGCTTCGTCTGTTTGAGAAACACAAACCAACTTCTTTATTTTTTTTTTGACAGGCAGAGTGGACAGTGAGAGAGAGACAGAGAGAAAGGTCTTCCTTTGCCGTTGGTTCACCCTCCAATGGCCGCTGCGGTTGGCGCACTGCGACTGGCGCACCGCGCTGATCCAATGGCAGGAGCCAGGTGCTTCTCCTGGTCTCCCATGGGGTGCAGGGCCCAAGCACTTGGGCCATCCTCCACTGCACTCCCTGGCCACAGCAGAGAGCTGGCCTGGAAGAGGGGCAACTGGGATAGAATCCGGTGCCCCAACCGGGACTAGAACCCGGTGTGCCAGTGCCGCAAGGCGGAGTAGATTAGCCTAGTGAGCCGCGGCGTCGGCTAACTTCTTTACTTTTGCTGTACACAATGTTAATAAGCTGGCCGTTTAAAAGCAGAGATCTGAGTTTGGATTTCTAATCAGTGTCTCCCTAGTTCTGTGGCCTTGGGGGATTTACCTAACTCCTCTCTACTGGTTTCCTCGTATTTAAAAATAAGAGTGAATCTCGGGAGGCGATTTTGCAGGTTAAATCAGAGAATGTGTGTCGGGTGACTCCATGATGACAGACACACAGCGTGAACTAAGTAACCTAAGTAGCTGAGGCGTGACTCACTCACCGCCTAAACACTGCACCTTGTTTCTTTGTGCTCTGCTCGAAGATGCCTAGAAGGTTGTTTCTGAGACTCCATGACAAGATACAAGCCTGGGACTAAGCAGGGCACCTGGCGCAGGGCAAGCTCTGGAACGGTGTTGCTTCTGCCTGTCTTGGCGGCTTTTCTCCCACTCCAGAGCCACTGCTGTGTGGGCTGAGGTTGCCAACCAAGGACACAGTGCAGGCAGTGCTGGGGCTAGAATTTGAATTCAGTTTGGTGCCTCTCAACTCTCCACCCAGGACCCATTAGATTGGGGGTGTTCATCCCCAGTGGGGACTAGAGCCACACATTCTCATGTCCCTGAAGGCAGCCTCACTGTCCTCTGTTAAAAAGTTCTGCTGTAACTTTCACTCTTCTGACCCACGATGCCTGTTTTCTAGGCACTGGAGAAGGCGTGATCCTAGGAAATACTGCCTTTATGAATCCCGCATTAGACACAATTCAATTCCTTAATGACATCTGTGATCATGAAGCCATGTCTCCTAATTGAAAATGAATAATTGAAATTCTCATTATTACAGTAGTCAATGGAAGGCAACTCTAGACAGCAACTTGCTAGGCAAAGCTGAAATTCTCAGTTGCTTTTTAAATCCAATAGGTGTCTGGCTATTCAATTATTTAATGGACATGCATTTCTTTGGGCTATATCTTGAGAAGAAATTTTAAATGAAAGGACCCAATAGTGTTTTTTTTTTAAACTATGTATTAGATTTTTGGATTTGGCAATGTGGGAGACAGAATTTATGGATTTCCCTTCCCACCAAAACTACATGGAAATGAGGGGTGAAATAAAATGAGGGAAAAATAACTAAATAAGGGATACTTACTCAGAGATTCAAGTGAAAGAGCTGAATCTGTGTGGGTTGGCCAAGAAGTACCTGAGATGCAGACATACACCTCAACAGTTAGAGGCTGAGTTTTGTTTTTTGTTTTTTTTTTTTTTTTTAAATGACAGAGTTAGACAGTGAGGGAGAGAGACAGAGAGAAAGGTCTTCCTTCCGTTGGTTCACCCCCCACCTCCCCAATGGCTGCTATGGCCGGAGCTACACCGATCCGAAGCCAGGAGCCAGGTGCTTCTTCCTGGTCTCTCATTCGGGGGCAGGGGCCCAAGCAAGAGGCTGAGGTTTTAACATCTGTGTAGGAGAAAGAAGACTCTGACCCAGGGTATGGGAGGCAAGGAGTTAGAACTGAGTTCCGAGACCCCTGTAGGGGATGGGCTTTGGAAGCCACGTATGAGAGCTCTGACCATTCTGTTCTACAGGAGGCCAAGACACTTGCTTCTTCTAGAAAAAATAAACTTAGCCCATGATACTAAAAAAACAAAATACTCAATCCTATAAAATATGCAAGCATGAAGCCCAAATTTATACCACCAATGGATTAGTGAAACCCTAAGCCACAACGTTAATGTACAACCAGGCCCAAGACCAGTGGAACCTCCATGATTGGTCAAATGCGGCACAAAATAACTGTGGATCCCATGGGGCACTTCCATAACTATGAACATATGGAAAGTCCATTGGAAAAATAAAAGAACAAGACAACAAAAACCACACCTCCTGAAGATGAAATTACAAAAAAATTACAAATCTCTCAAGAAAACACCCCAGCAGCAGGCACAGTAAGGAGCCTTAACATCCCTGAAATACTAAAGTAATCTGATAGATTACAAATTTACTTAAATGAGCAAAAAGATAAAATGAAGGAATAAATATCATATTAATAGAACAAGACTATGTTCTTTTAACTAGGAAAAAATACAGGCGGGTTTCAAAAACAACCAAATAAAACTTGAGAAATTTAAAAAAAACAGCCACTAAAACTAAAATTCAGAGTCTGAATGAAACAACAGATTAAGCACAGCTGTAGGGAGATTTAGGGATCTCAAAAATAGATTGGAGGAAATTTCCCATAAAGTAATACAGGGAGCACATGGAAGACATGACAGCTTTGCATCAAAAAAAAAAAAAAAAAGAGGCTAACTTTGAAGACTCAGCCTACAATGAAGACTCAGCCTACAATGAAGGGAAATTTCAAAAGGCGAGAACGGGAGGAGAAATATGGAAAGAGATAATACCTGAAAATGTTCCCAAATGGGCAAATGGCATAAAACCCTGGAATTATAGCAGCAATGGCAAAATTGTAAAATCTCTGAAGCTTGGCTTTCTTTCATTTTCTTAAGTGGGTCAATCTTTAGGAAGCAAAAGAGTAAAGAAACAAAGAGAAGCCATTGATGGAGAGCAGCAGACTTAGACTTAGCAGTCATCCCTGGAAAGAAGGCAATGCCATGTGGTTCTATTCCTTGGTGTGTCAACCAGAGAAGTAGAGGCATTATTAGGGGCCATAAACTCTATTTAGTGGCAGGCTGCATTACTGCTCCCAATTCCTCACCCTTCACCTCATGCCCTCTGCCCTGGAGTGGTCACTACTTCCTACTGAAGGTGGAGTATGTTTTCCTACCCTACTAACATTAGGCTTGGCCAAACTTGTGACGCAAGGAAACACTTGGACCAGGTATTCACTATGGAGCATGCCCTCCCCATCTGTTGCCATGCCATTGTTATGCAAAGAATATGCCCAGCTCCCCCCTTGCAGGAGGAGAGACTGAGGGGAAAGGCCTGGATCCAACTTGCAGATTGGAGCCAAACCCAGGTGAGCCCAGTTTAGATCAGCTGAGTTCCAGACACCCACACAGGACAACACTATTATTGTTTTAGGCACTGAATTTCCAAGTGGCTTATGAATGCAGCATGATTGGAACACTTACAGGTAGGGACAGTCAAAGGCTCTAAGGAGTAATGTATGCACCTTGACAAAATGGAAGAATCTGGGAAACATCATGCTGAGTGAAATAAACCAGTCCCAAAGGAACAAATTTCATATGTTCTCCCTGATCTGTGACAACTAACTGAGCACCTAAAAGGAAGCCTGTAGAAGTGAAACTGACATTTTGAGAAGCAATGACTTGATCAGCCCTTGTCCTGACTGCTAAGGTATAGTTTATTATTTATTTATTTTTTACTATTTTCTTTTTCTACTTAATACCACTGGCTGAACTCTTAACACAGAATTATTCATAGGTGTTTAAATCCAATTGAAAATAGATCCCAGTAAAAAAAATAAGAGTGGGAATAAGAGAGAGAGGAGCTGTATAGTTAGGACACATTCCCAGGGACTTACCCCTAAGGGTAAAGTTAAAAACTTGCCATGGAACTCCAAAGCCCATTAAGCTGGGTGGTAGTAATGACATTTTTCATGTTAAAGTGATCATTTTAAGTGTGTAACTGATCATATAGATAGGAATAAGTGTCAAAGGGATCACATAAATAAGACCAAGTATTTGGTAATAACAATAGATAGAATTAAAAAGGAGATAATGATCCAACATGAGAAGCAGGCCACACAGCAGATTCATAGAATGACAAACACCCTAAACAGCACTCTGACCTCAGAATCAGTCCTTAAGGCTTCTAGATCTGGCTAAAAAGCCCAAAAGAGCATTTCAGGCATGGAAAGCCAAGACACTGTGGCAAAAAAAATGTTCTACATGAAGGATCTCTATGAGTGAGATCCCAGTAGAAAGAAGGGGCTATCAAAGAAGGAGGTACTTTTCTCTGAAGGGAGGAGAGAACTTCCACTTTGATTATAGCCCTGTCTAAATACTGATGGAGTTTGTGGACTCAGAAGGCTTCCATAGCTTTGGCAGCTCATGACAAGAGCCTTGGGTGATCACTGACGTCATAAATAAAGAGTTTTAATTGTTAAATCAACAACAGGAGTCACTGTGCACTTACTCCCCATATAGGACCTCTGTCCTTAATGAGTTGTACTATGAGAATTAACAGCAAAACTTGTCTTCAAACAGTACTTTATACTTTGTGTGTGTGCAAACTGTTGAAATCTACTTAGTATAGAGTTGGTCTTCTGTATATAAAGATAATTAAAAATAAATCTTAATAAAGAATGGGATGGGAGAGGGAGTAGGAGGTGGGATGGGAATGGAAGTGGGAGGGCGGGTATGGGGGGGAAGAACCGCTACATTTCTAAAGCTGTACCTATGAAATTTGTATTCATTAAATAAAAACTTTCTAAAAAAAAAAAAAAAAGAAGGAAAATAATGGATGCACCTTGCCCAATATTATAGCAGTGCCAAGAACTGAAGCTGAGTATGTCTGTAGAGACCAGGCTTGTAACTTCTGCACCGAGCTGCCTCTCAGCAAGCATGCATTGCATGCTGGCGCGGGAGACAGCCACTGTGCTCACCCCGACTCACACTCAGGGTATGACCACCATAAGGCCCAGGCCAACTCATCACTGGTCCTGAAGAGGCTCATTTTCCTTTTACAGTGTCTGCTGCACAAAGGCCCTTCGCAGGAAATGAATCCCCTTCACGCCGGCCAGAATCCCAGCCTGTCAGCCTCCTTGGCTCGCTGCTGATCTTCACGGTCCAGCAGCTGTTGTCCAGGATGTGACCCCAGAGGTTCGCAAGAGGCAGTCAGTGAGGCCCTCATCTAAATGGACGGCACGGGGTCCCACAGCTGAGCCGTGTCCCGGTGCCCGGCGCTGAGCAGCTGCTGGAGCATGGGCTGGGATTGGCATGGCTCCCCCTCTGAACCAATGGGAGCCTGAAAAATTGATCGCCTTGTTCTGCTTGGGGTGGGAACGACAGACCACTCTGTGGTGAGGCTACAGAGGGCTCCCTGTTCAAGTGGGTGACAAAGACAGTTAGGCCCTCCTGCCTCCCCCTCTGATGTGCCATCTCAAAAATCAACCGAAATCAAATGAATGGCAAAATTTAAATTCCTGAGATTTGAATCCTGCTTTTGATTGCCAAAAACACTTCAAACCTGATTTTCAATCCAGTAGGACTAAGCAGACAAAGGATATGAACATTCTATTCCATTCCGGGAAGAACAAACACAAACAACTCATAAACATATGAAAAGATGTTTGGTCCCATGGAGAATGAAACAAGCACAGATCAAAACAACCAAGAAACACCGGGAGTTTTCCTATCAAGTTGGTGAAAATGGAAAAGGAGTTATCTCAGCAGCAAGATTAAAGGCTATTTTTGCTTTCCTTACACTGATATATGTTAAACATTGAATAAATGGGGCAACTTAGTATATTATTAAATGTTCACTACAGTGTGTTCAAGTGCCCTGAAGGGGAGGTGATGGGGAAGTCACCGAGGCTCCGAGTGGTGAGGAGAGTACTGCACACACAGGTTGGGGCAGCTCACGTTAGGGAAAAGGGAAAGGACCCAGCAGGCAGGATCGTTGGAGAGAGCTCAGTGACAGGTGTCTTTGGCAGGCCCTTAGTTGTTCGGCCCTGAGCATAATCAGAGAAAGAAGAGACTGGGGCTTGGGAGGTAGGAGGAGAAGGTGAAGGCCAGGGTAGAACAGATGCAGCCTTGAAGGCTGTGAAGGGGGCAGAGGCAAAGTCCTCCTGGTGCCAGAAGGGCCTTGTGCACCTGCCAGGCGACAGGGAGTGGCAGGCATCCCAGGGAAGCTGTGAGAGGAGCCCAGAGAGAAGACCCTGCTGGGTGGCAGGAGCATGGGCTGCAGCCCCCATGGGTTACAGGAAAGTGCTGGAGGCCATGATGGGGAGGGGGTGCATGGTACCCTGCCCTCAGAGTCGGCAAGTTGAGGCAGAAAGTGAAGGCGCCTGCTCCTCTGCAGCTCAAGTGCCCAGGTTTCCTTTCCTATAGGACTACGAGCAGCAAGCACAAGCGGCCCCTCTATCTCCTTTATCCCCTGGCGCCCACAGGGAGGGCCTGTTTGGGGACCCAGTGGGATGCTGAGCCCGTCTGCTTGGTCTGGCTCCTCGTGCTTCTGCCACCTCACTTGCAGCTCACACAGGTCCCCACGGGCCTGCAGCTGGGCATCCCGGGGAGCCCAGGCTCTGCCAGCAGAAGTTCCTGTGCACGCAAAGAAGCTCAAAGGTTGACCCGCTTCACCTGGTCAGAGACGGCCGCACCAGAGGTTCATTTGACTCTAGCTGAGCAAGTATAAAATAAAATTAATTAATACGACAGCATTCAGCCCCTGACCCAAGACCACAGATGGGCACTTGGCAGAGGTTTCATACCGGCAGGGAGAGGGAACACCGATAAAAGAAATCCACAGATAATCAACATTCAAGATCCTTTGTTCTTTCTTCCTGTGTCAGCTTCATCCCCAGCATGCGCTTGTGAGGACCCGGAAGGAAGGAATGGTCAGATTTGTTCAATCTTCGCTTCCGCCCCTCGTCTGATCGAGATGGAGGTGCTGATCCGGGAAGGCACAGAGGCAGCCTGCTGAGAACCTGCCCTTGGCAGAACGGCGCCGGGCTGGGTCATCTGCACCTGCCCTTCCAGCCCCCTGCTCTCCCGTGTCTCATCTGCTCTCGCCGCAGGTGGCTGGGCTTTTGAAGGCGGCATCAACGGAATTCCTTTACTTCGGGCTGAGTTCAGCCCGGGGAGGCCCCAGTCTCAGAGGGCAGGAGAAGAGAGACCAGGGTATTCATCCCCAAGTCTTGCCTGCTGGGCTGTAGGGTGGCAGTGGCGACCCTCGGGCTCCACCCAGCATTGCAGCTCTCCCTCAGTCACTACAGCCCTGTCTTCGCCCCGAGGCCTAGGTAGGTGCTGGTGACAGCCCCTGCTTGGCTAATCCTGGGTGTCCCTACTGGCTCCCTGCAACCCTGCCTGCCCCTCATCAGCTCACATCAGCTACCCCATTTGGGGGGTGCCATCAGTTTCCCCACTCTTACCATTTACTGCCTCATGCTATGTCTTCCTTTCCCAGAGGCATAGAGAGCTTCCAAGTGGGGAACAGGCACGCCTTAGGTCACACCACTAGGAGTTGGTGGAACCAGGACCTCCAGCCAGGACCACCCTGCACTAAAGCCTGGGGACCCGGCAACCACATGACGCCACCAGAAAACCAAAGCTGTCAGTAAGAAGCTGCAAAATGCTACGGGGCAAAAGGGCCATGTGAGAGTTCAACGTCAAAGTTGGAAGGATTCACAGGCTGGGTCTTTAAGACTGTCCGTGACCACATGGCCTGGATGCAGTAGGAGTCCTGCCTTTTATCAATCATGGGTCTCTCAGATTCCAACTTCTAAAGGTCTGGCCTCAGCTGCGGCTCCTGAACCTGACTCTGTCCAAGGCCAGCTTCTGATGTCATGGCTGAGGAGTGAGGCAGAAGCTCCATCAGAGAGCGAACCAGTCCTCTGTGTGCTCTGTCCTTTCCTCACCTGCACGCTTACTCTGTCCCCAGGCTCCACGGAGAGGCCCGAATGAGCAAGACACGGCAGGAAACCCACAGAGGGTGGAGTGTGAGCATCCTGGATGGTCCCACATGGACCAGTGGCAAAGGTTTCCTAGAGAAAGTAAGCCCTGAGCTGCATCTTAGAGGGGGAGCAGGAGCTGGCCTGGCAGGGTAGGAGAAACCCAGCAACGAGTGAGGACAGGGACTCTCCAGGCAAAGGTGACCTGAGCAGAGGGCACATGTGCAGAGAAGGCCAGCAGCCTGGCATTTCTGAGCATGGGATGTGCCCAGGTGTTAGGACCCAGGCTGGGGGCATCACACAAGCACCAGCCATGGTGGCCTCACTCAGTATACTCAAGATTCAGAGGACCCAGGCTGGGGGCATCACACAAGCACCAGCCATGGTGGCCTCACTCAGTATACTCAGGAATCAGAGGACCCAGGCCACCATGGGGAGACTGGGGCCCAGGCTCCAGGCCAGCCTAGCAGCCTCTAGACGTGGATGTGGTGTTGCCAAGAGCTCTTAGTCTGCTCCTTAAGGAACTTAAGGAACTTGTTTTTACCATTTTCAAACTATTCAGAAGTGAAATGAACAGTTCAGTGAACTCCTACAGATCCCCCACTCAGAATGCCATTCCTTCCTGGCCTTGGTTGCAGCTCAGGATGGGTCCTAGTGCCCAGAGCTCACCAAGCCTGCAGGTGCAAGCGACCTCAGCTGCAGAAGGTGCTCCCTGCAGCCTGAGGACAAGGACAAGCAAACGCCGAGCCCCTTGCTTCTGTTCACCTGCATCTTGGAAGGGTGGAGGGCGAGGGGCCCAGAGCTAAAACAACAAAAGTGATGAACTAGAAGTCACTGACACATGTGTTTGACACGTGGGCTCCCAAACCATCTACTGGGCAGGCTGACCCCCGCCCCCGCCCCCAAGGAGAGGTTCCTGGAGTAAAAGCACACAGGCTGCCACACAGGGGCCCTGACAGAATCCCCACCTGCCCCGTCACGACAGAGCTGTTAAGAAGGGAAATTTTCAAACCGAACTCGAGACCAGAGAGCATCCCGACTCCACAAATGCTCTCATTAGGAGTCACCATGGATAATGTGGTTTTAATTAGAAGGGCTGAGAAACTGACAAGTGTTCAAGAGGCTTTGTCACCTGAGAAGCCACCAGCCGGGTAGGCACAAGCAGCCTGCAGACGGTGTGCCGACTCAGGTGGAGGAGTTCCGGCCTTCATCCTGCAAACACCTGGGAGGGTAAGGCTCACTTGATCCATGGTCCCGACTGAGCGAATGGAAAATTTGGCATCATTCGCCTTACACTGGAGAAGCGATGGGAAGTGGGGATGCATGTGACATGCCAAGGGAGAAAGAGTCTGGGAGTCAAACAGGCCTGTTTATCTGCGACTGATGATGCAAACTGGACAAATTGCATAACCTTTCTGAGCCTTGACTTCCTAGTGTGTAAAACGGAGACAACTACAACCTGCGACCTAGCGGATGCACCTCCATGCACGCGGGTCCAGAGGGCCTGATGGACACACGATGCTCAGAAGGCATTTCTTCCTTCTGTTTGCCCGTCTCCCCAGGCTAGGCGGCTATGGAGCCTCCACGAGAACCCTAGTCTTGCGAGTCCAAAGCCCGGTCCCTTCGACAACTCTACACAACTCTCACTCTTCATCAGTAAACACCAGGGCGGGGTTTTATTTCAGAGGAGTCAAGTCTGCAATAAGCAAAAGTGTCCTTGAACTTGTAATACAGCAGTCTCCCAATGTGAGAAGTCCCCGCCTGCCTCTCTGAATGCTATCAGCCTCCTGCACCAGGGAATCTTTATGACAGTGAATCCAACAGACACCAACAGACAGCCAGGCTTCGGAGCACATCACATAATCCCCTGTCTGCTAGCGCAGCCAGTGGCTTAGGCCGTCATTTCAACCAGAGAGGCCGAGGCAAAGGGGTTTGTCACTTTTCAAGCAAGAGCTCCCCCACAAGCGCCTCTGCTCCCCAGAATGAGGTGTTTGCCATTTATTCATGGAAGCCACCCACTTCTCCAGGCAGGCAACTCACTGTCATGCTCATCTGAAGAGAAACAAGCCAAAGCCAGCAGTCAGAAGCTGAGCTTCAGTCCTGTCTCCATTAACGATGCGCTGTGTGGCCAGGGACGGTTTCTTTACTTCTCTGGTCCATTACAAAATTCTGACGATTAACCTTGTCTGGTCCACAAGTGCAAATCTAACTCCACAGGGTGCTAGACCACGTGCTGAGTGTGGAATGAACTCTCAGTTCTGACATGAGTTGGAGGGTGTTCCTAGGACAGATGTAGGTGATCAACAAGAGGATGGCCCAAAGCAGGGTCTGGCCATTTATATACATCTCTAGACTACTTTGCACAGCTTGCTGAGGATCAAGTAAGATACAGGATGTGAAGAGTAAAGTGTTATCTAAAGTTTACTAGTATCCATTCATCTATCTGTCCATTCCTGTGCTCTTTCTTCTACCTATCTACTCATCAGAAAATATTTCATGAGTGTCTACTATGTGCTAGTAGGCACTGGACATACACCAGTGAACAGGATCCATAAAGATTCTCTCTCTTTTGGAATTTGCATTCTAGTGAAATTCACCAAACCATCCTCCCCACCTACCCATCCATTCATTCATCCACCCATCCATCCACCTATCCACCCACTCACCCGTCCACCAGTCCGTCCATCCATCCACCCATCTACTCACCCATCCATCCATTCTTCCTTCCTTCCATCCATCCATCATCCATCCATAATCCACCCATCCTTCCATCCATCCACTCACCTGTGAATTCAACCACCAAGTATTCATTAAGTACCTTCTTTACTCACCACTGCACTGAGCACTAGGAAGGAATTAAGAGAGACACAGACCCAAGTATTGCCTGTCATTGCCGTGCACTGTGGTTCCCCCAAGATGAGTGGACTGTGCGTTCTTACAGAGAAGATCGCTGGGCCCTGAGCCATCCCTCTACGCCCTCTTTTTAAACCCAGCATTTAAACTGCTCTGTGGTGCAGGAAACAGCCAAGGATCCAATTAGCGAGCGTGTGGGCACTACCAACGAGAGGACAGTGGGTGGCTGAGGGGCAAGTGGTTTTATGTGAAGAGTTGCACATTTTTTGCTGAATGAACATGTATTATGCCTGACACATAGCTGTGTGACTGTTTCTCAAGTGAAAGCAGATACTGTTGTGACAATAAAATATAACTTCCCTTCCGGGCATTCCTGAGCAGAGAATAACTTTCAATCACTATGAAACATCCGAGACAGGATGAGGGTGAGGTGAAGGAAGCTGCAAAGGTGAAAATTTAAGGAGGCACTGACTTCCGAGTGCTTGCCCTGCAGCAGTACACCCCTGATTGTGAGTGTGTCCTTAAATGTGACTCTGGTCCAATGTAATGTGACCTCTCACGTATCAACATCATCACCAGTACACCCAAAGCGGCCCTTTAATGCACACATTCCCAGTACCTGTAAATGTGCAGACATTACCTTACTCGGCTTTCACAGTCACCCGCCCTAGGAGATAGGCCTGAGCCGCATTTTCCAGGGGTGGTCGCTGAAGCTAATGAGGGCATACAACTCGCAGAAGGTCACATAGGATCATGATGAAACCCATGGAACCCAGGTCTGCCTGTCTCCTGACAGCCCCCTCAAGGGCAAGGGAGCCACCTGATTCTGCCTGGTGGCTCAGTACGCAGTGCAGAGCCTCCTCTAGGAGGCACGGGATCAGGGATTTGGCGAATCACTCTTTGCTTTAGTTGGCTCCCTTCTCTGTCCTCAGACAGCGTCACTATGGGCTTTCACTGAAGGCTCCCCAAGGCTGCCCTTCCCTAATACCAGAGGGTCCCTTACTCCCTCCCAGCGCCTCTGCTCCTGCCACAGGTGGATCTGAAGCATCTCTTGGGTTACATGCTCAGAGACCACGTGGCTCTCTGTGCCTCTCTCAGGCAACACCTTGGTCCCAAAGACAACTCGGTTGGGAAAATGATGCTTCCTAAAGCTGGACTATTCTTCCCCTTGGAAGCAGAGGAAAAGACAGAAGAGAAAACGAGATGGCTTAGAGGGAGCAGTCTAGTCAACATGCTGTCAGCTGGGTTCTAAAGTGGCGATAATTGAATGACAGTTTGCCACAAGGCACAGGGGCAGGCCATTCTGTGGCTTCAGCCTCCAGGTGTGGACAGAGAGGCTGGGTAGTGTGTCATGTGCAACCTGAGCTATGCAGAGGAAGCTCCCCAAGCAGTGTCTTCCCCAGGACTGGCCCTGAGTCCAAGCCAATGCCGTACCTGGCAATGAACCTGTGCATGAGAGCTGGGCTGACCCCGCAAAGCTGCTTTCATAGAGAAAGCTGGAGGAACTTGCTCCCACCAACCTGCATTGAGCCCTGTGCTGGAGGCTGCAGAGTGGAATGAACCAGGCACCCACTCTGTTCTGGGTCCCCAGGTCTGTGGCCGTGGATCTTCCCAGCTAATGCAAACCATGAAACCATGAAACCAGGAATGGCAGCGGCGGGGTGTGTGTGTGTGTGTGTGTGTGTGTATCTAGGCTTCTTTGTGGGGTAATGAAAATGTCTGAAAACCAATTGGCTTGACTTGGGCCTGAGTACCCGCCCTCCCTAGCCCTTAGCACTACCTGGAGTCTCCTGCCAGTGAGCCCTGGTACTTCCCACGCTCCAGTGTGAATGGATGTAGGCACGGAGAGAGCTGTGGGCACAGAACAAGCCGGGCCACAGTCATTTCTGAGGGCCTTTTCTTTCGGAAGAGGGGTACTATGGGCTTGAGAATGAAGCTGTTTAAAAAGCACAGATCTTGACCAATGAAGCCAGAACCTTCTTCCTCCTCGGCCTCTCCCATTCCCCCCTGATGCCCAGAGACAAATACTCAGGCAGACTTCAGAGTTCCTCCAAAGAGAGATGTCACGTTGCCAACATTTGGATCCTTAGAAGCTCTGGATGGAGGCAAGCGAGTCACAGGCGTGGCCTGCAGGGACGCTAGAGGGGCCCATGGGGGAGCAGGAGTCCACAGCCCTGCAAGGATTTTCTTAAATTTTTGGAAAAAAAAAAAACTCGCCTTCAGGAAAAATACCTTTTTCTGCAGGCAGAGACGGCAGGGGGTGGAGGGGTGAGGCCATAAACCTGAGCACTGGTGTCGCCACAGGAACCCGGCCAGCATCTGCCGAGACCTGACAGGGCCCCAGCTCTGCCCTTGACATTGGAAAGTCTTGGAGACTCAGTCTTCTCACTCACAAAATGGGTCCGAGCATGCCGCCTGCCTGCCTGCTGGGCTGAGAGAGCCGAGAAGGCCAGCACAGGATTTATGGGCAGGTCTGCTGTGTTCTTGCATGAGTCCTGGTCAGAGTGGGCCACCATGGAGCTGACCCCCCAACCTTGACCTTTGTTTGAAAATGTCCAGATTCAGCGAAAACCTTCTGGCGGCAGGGAGGGAGCCCCCAGGGAAGTGGACACCGGCCCTGAAGACGAGATTTCTGCCCCTACCCCTGGCTAGAACTGAGAACAGATTTTCCAAGTGTCAGCTGCTCGCGCCGGCCACCTCACCTGCTGCTTTGAAGACCCTCCCTTGCCTGCCGCAGCTCCTCACTGCCCCAAGAAGAGACACTGTGGCAATGAGCCCTCAAGACCTAACTCAGCAAACAATTTTTAAAGGACAGCACAGGGCAGAAGTGCCTGGAGCCGCAGCTTTGGTTTAAAGGCAGAGGCTCTGATTCAAATCCCAGCTAAGTCCAAGACTGGCTGTGTGACCCTGGAGAAGTTACTGAACATCTCTGAACCTCTTATGTATCTCAGCTACAACATGGGGCTGAGGATGATGACATAGAAGAACAGCCTACAGGAATAAGTTGGGTGGCACTAATATACTAAAGGTGCTTCACAAGCTTTCACCGAGTTGGGGTGATGATCGAGTGCATGCTACTCCCGCGCCCTCGCCAACAGCCTGTGTGAAGTCTCGGCTTTTCCAACTCTGGTCCACCACCTGCTCAGCACGACATTCCCTTCGAGTGGGCTCAGCAGCCAGGACAAGATGGAAAGCATTTGGCCAGAACGCAGATCTCATTAACGCCCATGTCTATCCATCTGCTGTCTGTCAGGAACGCACAGCAAGGAGGCAGGTGACCAGGCAAAGCCCTCCCGGCTCCCTCTGTCTCTGGGCCAGCGCGTGCCGGCGCAAAGCTGTCTGTGTCTGTGAGCTCTGCTCTGGCTGTGCGACACGGAGCAAGAGCAGGGACCTTGCCGACCTCAGGACAAGGAAGTCAGGTTCATGGCCAACTCGGAGGCAGTAGCTGGGCCCTGCTGGGTCCTTCCAAAGGCCAAGGAGGAGCCTGCAGCCAGCAAGTGACATCGCAAACATGGCACACTGAGGAGGTCATTATTCAGAGCACACGAATCTACGACACAAACGAGTTTCTGGATTCCCGGCGGTATTGACATCGCTGCTCCATTTACAACAGTGAGATCTGCAGTGTGGGTTTGCCAGGAACATGCTGCCGGCAGAAATGAAGGCAAGAGGGGCCCATGTAGACAGTAAATGCTCAGTAAGTGCGAGCTGCTGTTATTGGCTTGAAGTGTATCCTGAAAACTCCTCTACACTGTTTCAAGTGAGACACAGGCTTGCTTCTCTGAGTTTCCAGGCAGCCAAGGGGAAGCAGTAAACATGATCAGTCTTGATCAGCGTCACATTTCTCCACCCCGCTAATCCATGATGAGCAGCACAATGACCAGGCAGAAATACCCACCACAGGTCCTCAAAGAAGGCACATTGCACAATGTGAAGAAAGAAGTGCTCAGTAGCATCCCAGCTGGGAAACGCAGGGACCAGTTCCCTGGTGTGAACGGCAGCCCGAAGTCATCCACATCTGAGTGCCAAGAAACCAGGCCACCCCTCCCTTAGACGCTGGCACAGCCACAAAAACCTGGCTGCGATGGCTGCTCTCCCATCCCAAGCCACCGGGACCCAGTGTCTGTCTTCTAGCCCCTGTGTTTTGTCACCGGAGGAATGAGAGTATTGTTAATCATCCAATAAGTCAAATAAGCCTCATTGCTATTAAAGAGGAGAAAGGAAGCTTTACTTATGCAATTATAAGGCTTTTTTAAAAGGGGGGGGGCAAAGATTATTAATCTTTGAGCCTGGCAATCTTCCCGGAATGGCAAACCAGCAAGGGCTTTGTTTTTGATGAGACAACACCGTGGTTAGAGTCCCATCCCCTGCTCCATGCTCCACGTGTGCAGCGACACCTCCTGAATACTCAGAGAAGCCTCTGGGGGCCCCCTCTGCCCTCAGTGCTGTTTGGGGGAAAGTCAGTGGCTCAGGAGTTACGAGGCTGGTGTGCTGGGTGCTCCTCTGGGAAGCACTCCTGGGTCTGCAGGTGGAGGGAGCAGCATCCCCGTTCACCTCTCTGGATGCCCAGCTCATGCTGCTCTGGGAACACATCTCCCAGGAATGTCTGACTAGCTGGTCTCTCTAAGACGCCTGGAATGGGATGGGTTATATACAGGACACACAAGTCCCACATCAGCCTGGTTCCAGTCCTGGCTACTTTGTGCTCTGGTCCAGCTTCCTGCTAACGTGCCTTGGAGGCAGAGTTTGTCGGGCCAAATGCTTGGGGTCCCTGCCACCCATCTGGGAGGCCCAGATGGAGTTTCAGACTCCTGGCTTCAGCCTCCTGGCTTCAGTCTGGTCCAGCCCTGGCTGTGTGGGCATTTGGGAAGTGAACCAGTGCATGGAAGATCTCTGTCTCTCCCTCCCTCTCTGTCACAGTGCCTTTCAACTCAATCAATCCATCCATGAAGATTAAGAAGGACTTCTTGAGTGCATGGCTGGTGTGACCTTCTCCGGGGTCCCAATGCCTGACTCCTGCAGGTCTGGCTCATCTCAGTAGATGCTGGATGAGGGATGGATCCTTCTCACCAAAGCATCCCTCTCACCTTCATTCATCCCTTCACCTTCAGCAACATTTTAAAAATATTTATATATTTGAAAGGCAAACATAGATAGATAGATAATCTTCCATTCGCTGGTTCACTCCCCAGATGCCCACAACAGCCAGGCTGGAGCCAGGAGCCCAGAACTCAATCCAGGTCTCTGATCTCCCATGGGGGTGACAAGGACCCAAGGACTTGAGCCATCACCTGCTATCTCCCAGGGTGTGTTCTAGCGACAAGCCTGATCTGAATCTGAGCTGGGACTCCACCTCAGGGACTCCCATGTGGGACACAGGCGTCCCAAGTGGCCGCTTAAGCGCTAGGCCCAACTCCTGCCCCTCCGCACCTGCACTGAGCACCTGTGCTGTGCTGAGTATGCCAAGTACAGCCCAGGCAGGGAACACTGCGAGGCGCGTGACAGATGCAGCTCCTTCTCTGATGGAAATCCATGCCACCTGGCGTCATCCTGGTGTCCAAGCGTTCGTGGGTACCCACAGCTGCTGCTGCAGAGAGGAGGGATGATGGGGCCTGGGGAGCTCCTGTGCCCCAAAGTGCGTCCTTCTGAAAGGCACAGGCCTTTATCTTCCTGCTGGTCTCACCAGACACTTCCTTCACAGAGTCTTTACAGCCCTGTGCCGCTTTGGGTACTAAAGGGTTTAGGAGGTGCAATCACAGTGGGACATCAGGTAGTTCTTAGCTCCCACAGAGACAGGGAGGCTCCACACTGCCCACAGCACAGCTTTGGCTTTTCTTATAGGCACAGCAGAAGTGACTGTGGAGATCAATATGCCTTTCAAAACCATCTCCGAAGAGCAACCATTTAAATAAATTGAAGCCACGACATTAGTTAAACAAAGGGTCCTTAACCAGAAGGCTCAGGACAGGCGTTGGGCCCAGCAATTAGGATGCCTGTGTTCCATACTGGAGTGCTTAGGTTCGAGTCCTACCTCTGGCTCCTGATGGCAGCTTCCCACCAATGCAGACCCTGGGAGGCAGCAGCCGTGCCTTAGGCAGTGGGCTCCTGCCATGCATGTGGGAGACCTGAATTGAGTTCCTGGTTCCTGGATTGTACTGCAGCTCGGTCCCAGCCATTGCAGACACTTGAGTACTGGATTAACGGATGGGAGCACTGTCTCTCTCGCTCTTGTTTCTGCCTCTCAAATAAATAATGTTTTGTAAAAAATATTTATTTTATTTATGTGAAAGGCAAGGTTACAGAGAAAGGGGGAGAAATAGAAAGAGAGAGAGAGAGAGAGAGATCTTCCATCTGCTGGTTCACTCCCCAAATGGCTTCAACAGCGGAGGCTGTATCAGGCTGAAGCCAGGAGCCCGGAGCTTCATCTGGGTCTCCCAAATGGGGGGCAGGGGTCCATGTGTTTGGATCATCTGCTGCTGCTTTCCCAGTCACCTTGGCAGGGAGCTGGATCGAAAGTAGAGCAGCTGGGACTCGAACTGGTGCTCATATGGATTGCTAGTTAACCTGCTGTGCCACAACGCTGGCCCCAGTAAATAATGTTTTAAAGAGATGAATTTTCTAGCATGAGAAGAACGCTGGACATGCCTTGGTGCTCAGCCCTAGTTCCAATTCTGAGAGTTGGAAGGATGAAAGTTGGCGCTGGGTAAGCTCTAGAGAATGACAGGACATACCACAGGGGTTAAGTTTTGGGATCAGACATACTTGGCTTCCTCAAACAGGCCACACTGCCTTGTTTTGTGACCTGGAAGAAATTACTGAACATCTGGGGTCCTTGTTTCCCTCAGCTGTAAGAAAAGGTGACCATATTTATCGCTGTGGTATGAACTCTCTCAACCATGCACTTTGCAACATGGAGAATAAATGATAAAAGTCTGTATAGTATTTAACCTGGGATCTGACACATAATATGGCTTTAAAATACTTATTTACTTATTATTTGAAAGGCAAAGATATCCCTTGACACACACACACATACATGATATAGTGATGAAGGAAATGAAGGAGACATCTTCCATTCTCTGGTTCACTCCCCAGATGCCTGCACTGGCCGGGCCTGGGCCAGCTTGAACGGGGAACTTAATCTGAGTCTCCCACGTGGGTGTCAGGAACCTACCCACTTGAAACATCACCCGCTGCCTCCCAGGGTCTGCATCAGCAAGGCCCTAGATCAGAAGTGGAAGTGGGACTCGAGCCCAAGCACCCATATCTGGGATGTGGACATCCCAGTGGCAACTGAACCACTGTGCCAAACGCTCTCCCTCATAAGTTCTCAGGTTGTAGTCTGCTGAAGAGAGAGAAAGATTTTGCACAGAAAGTAGGTCTGTGTCTCCTCAGGGAAAACTATTCTTTCTGCAGAACCCAGGTTCTGCCCCAGATACAACACTTAATTACTGGAAAGTTCCAGACGCCCGTGTAACCTATAAATTGATCGTGTTTTTGATTGTGCTGAGATAATCTGAGGCCTTGTACTGTAAACAAGACAGGAGATTCAGTTTGCTCTTCTCTGGGTGCCAGAATCCTCACCTGTTTTTAGGCTTTGAGCTTCTCATCAATGCAAACAAGGAAATAGAACCAGTTCTGGAGTTGCCAGCGTTCAAGAAGAGAAAACAAATTGTTTAGGAAAAACCTGGCATGGAGACCACCAAAAAGAATCGTCTATACTCTGAACTCGAAGAGGGAATCTGGGCTAATTCAGGAGTTGGCAGTCGTTTCCTTAGGGGGCTCCACTGTAAATAACGCAGGCTACGTGATCTACGTAGGCGCACGGGAACCACTCAGCTATGCCACTCTACAGAGCTGCACTGATGACCTGAACTGTGTGTCTGAGTTGATAAAGAGAGGTGGCAGGCTTGTGTGCTGCAGTTGGCCGACCCTGGTGTAATACCAGAAACCACATCCCAGCTGGCTGGCATGGAGCAAGTCCCTTCATCTTGTTGAATCTTGTTTGCCAACACCAATATGTGGGAGGGAGTTACTGACATCCATGAGACACAAGAAAAATAAAGAATAGTTCATCTTTATCATTCCTGGATTCCTGTACCCCCTGCTCAGCACAATGCAGTTTTGAATCTGACTATTAAAATGTGTTTGCAACCCCACACTCTCTACTCTCATGCCCACTCATGACCACGCAGAGAGGTAAGAAACAGGGTCCTGACGTGATGCTCACAGCTGAGCAGGAACAATGCAAGTCACGCCTTCCAATCCCTGCTCCCAGGGGCCTTTGTGAGTCGGTGCAGTGCCACACCTTTTTCACATTTCTGTGCTCTTTGTTGGTGAGGTCACTGTTTAAGATGTCCACCATGCACACAGCTGTCTGGCGTTCCCAGGTGCACGAAGGCGATGAGGTGCCTGAGGCAGAAAAGTCCACGTTCCGTGGGCTTCCTTCAGGCCTGAGTTACAAGGTTGTTGGCTGTGAGTTCAATGTCAATGAATACAAAATATTTAGTAAATAAAGTATCTTTCAGCAGAAGTACACAGGAAACCAGCATATGTTGTCCCCTGAGCCTCGCAACAGCCTAACCTTGCATTGCCCCTAGCAGAAGAGGTACAGCGCTCACTAATTCAGTGTCCCCATCCACTTTGTAGAACAAGAACTGTGAGTAAGAAGAAGCACCTGTCCACAAGCACGTGGCCCAGAGCAGTGGCCAACCGTGGCACTCTTGGCACACTCAGTGGCTAGCAGAGTGGTGATGCTGCTGCCACTCCCCAGTCACAGCAGCCGCATCTCCCACCTGCCATGCTGCTGCTCCTTAACCCTGCAGGCTGGATTCTACTGTTGTCACTGGGCAAGGGCGCTGCCTGACTGCTAGGCACTGGTTGCACGCACTGTCAGCCAGCCAGGATGCCACTTCTTTTCCCCCTGACTTCCAGAAGAGGGGAATCACAAAACCAAACCATGCTCCAGACCTGTCTCCCGGCAGTGTCTGCACACAGGCAACAGACATCAGGTGCCCTCTGCAGCAGGGATGGGGCACCAGGATCAGAGCAGGGCCTTCTGGGAGGGGCACAGGGAGCTGCGTCAGGCTGAGCCCCTGCCTGGGGGACAGCAGGCTTCCCCCGGGGCCCTCACTGATGGCCGAGAAGACTCTGAGAAGCGCCCAGCTCCCTGCTTCCCTGTTAAAATGCCAACCTGGTATTTATTTGTTTTCTCCCAGACAGATGCCAATTATAGGGGGCTGGGGAAAGAGACGATGGCCCCGATCTGATTGTCAGCGGCTGCTGAACAAGGGGCCTGTGTGGCATGGTTAATGAAAAGGCCACTGTGTTTTTATGGCATCTATTTGATTTTAGAGTGTCCTTTATAAAAGCAATTCGACCAGCAGGATTAACTGCTTCTGGGCTTTCTCTTCTGCCTGCCGCTCTGTGGGTGTCCTGCTGGCCTCTGTCCCCAGCAGGTTCCCGTCCAGGCCTCCAGGGCTACCTGGAGAAGCACAGGCCTAGTCAGGTGACAACGTCAGGGGCTCCCGGACATGTCTCCAGGGCCCTGTCCCTGCTGTCCCCAGTACCACAGCCCTTCAGGCCAGCCTGCCCCCTCATCTGGCCACCAGCATCCCTCTATTGTTCGTGACTCTGGAAAGGTTCTTTCCTCCCGAGAATCTTCTAGAAGTGGGTAGGGCAGGTTTAGGTTGCTTGATGCCAAGTGGCGTCAGCTCCCAGGGTGTGCACAACATAGACTGCACCACCCATGAGGGTGCAATTTACCTTTGAATTCTCACAATCCAGCCTCTAAATTGCGTGGCATGTGAATTATACCTACGTAAACCTGCTACACGTATTTTAAATATCTAATGAAGTAATACTCTTAAAAGACTTGGTATCATTTGTACCAGTTCAAGTTCAAATTCCTTACATGGAACATCAGGGTTTCACCGGGCTCGGGGCCTTTCTGTCTCCCCAGTTTATCTCCTCTCACTGTGCCCCACCTGTCCCACCTTGGCTCCCCCCTGCACCTCAACACACTCTTCATGTCTATTCCAGCCCTCCCTGCTATTGCCCTCCTGTTTATGGAGGACACCCGACATTCCCCAGCAATTGCCTCTTCATCCTCCTAGACTTTGGGCATGACTTTGGACATGACTCCACCTCTCTGTGCCTCCCCTGGGTAATGTGCTGGGACCACTAGATGGTCGCTGGGAGCGGCTGGGCTGGCAGAAGCAGTGGAGGAGGAAGAACCGCCCCTGCCTCACAACCAGAAGCACCTCTGCCCCTTTCTCTGTGTAGGGGGAGAGCAGAAAAGAATCAGGAGAAAGCCTGTGCTGTCACAAAGGTTGGGAAAAGTTGTCCCACGTGTCCCAGGCCGTGGAGCTTGTCTGCTGGGGAAACCGGGAAGGCTAAGGCTGGAGCAAGCCTGCTGTGCAAGGCCGTGGGCAGGACAGGCAAGGCAGCAGGGGAGGAATGGGCACGCTGAACTCCCCTGACCACCAGGGCAAGGCTTTGGGAGGCCACGGAAGTTCCCTGGCAAATGGGGACACTCACAGAGCCCTCCCTCCTCCTTCTAAAGGGCTTCAGAAATGGCAATGCCTCTTGCTCCTCCAGGCTCTGTGTCTGTGAATTTATTCTTCACTCCCTTCTGGAATGTTCTATGTATAGCCCATTAGCCAGAAGAGACCACGGCCCTTCCACAGCAGGATGGAGCCATGCTCACATCTGTGTCCCCAGGGACACGGAGAAGCGCCAGCCTGTGCTTGCTATGTGTCCCTTCTCCTCTGACGAAGGGGACAGCCAGGCCCAGCCCGAGGCAGTGGGTGTGGAATGTGGAGCCCAGGCCTTGGGGCGGCCACCTCTGCACCCAGAAGTTCTGAAGTATGCAGGGTCCTCAGCTTCTTCCCACAGGTCCTGAGGTGGTGGTTGTGGGCGTGGTGACCTTGGCCTGGGATGACCTCATGGTGGATCATGGGGGAATCAGGTCTTTGTTCTTTTTTTTTTTTGACAGGCAGAGTGGACAGTGAGAGAGAGAAAGGTCTTCCTTTTCCATTGGTTCACCCTCCAATGGCCGCCGTGGCCGGCGCACTGCGGCCGGCGCACCGCGCTGATCCGAAGCCAGGAGCCAGGTGCTTCTCCTGGTCTCCCATGGGGTGCAGGGACCCAAACACTTGGGCCATCCTCCACTGCACTCCCGGGCCACAGCAGAGAGCTGGCCTGGAAGAGGGGCAACTGGGACAGAATCCGGCGCCCCAACTGGGACTAGAATACAGTGTGCCAGCGCCACTAGGCGGAGGATTAGCCTAGTGAGCCGTGGCGCCGGCAGTCTTTGTTCTTTAAGTGGCCAAGCTCTATACTTCCAGGCTGAGGAGAAGAGGAAGCAGACACCTACCTGCTGTGCAGTGAGCACCCACTGTGTACCAGAGACTACATCAGAGCTACACGAAACGACCACACAGGTGATCTCATTTGGTTCCCATAAAAACTCTAGGAGCAGTATTTACTGTCCTGACTTCCCGGATGGCAAACCAAGGCTCAGAGTAAGTGGCAAAACAGGGACTTTTCAAACTCAGGTCTTTGTGACTCCAAATCCCATGGGCTTTTCCCACCACTGACATCACCCCACACTGAGTTCTACTCCACAGCATTCTAGCAATTTCCAGCAATGCACATTCAGTCCTCCCCAGTCACTTCCTGGGAGCCACTGGTTTAGGCCAGGCCTTGGCAGGTGCACTGGGGACAGGTAAATAAGCCACCATCCTGTTTCTCCAGCACCATAGGCTACTCAGCAGAGAGAGGTGTGAGCCCTAATTTCAGTAGGGAGAGGCATATTCTAGGCAAGAAGGCAAGGCCAGGACTTTGAAGAGGAAACCCACATTTATTGAGCGCCTACTGTATTCCAGGCACTTTCTAAAAGTTTTATATGAGATGCCTATAACAACCCCGTGGCTACATTCTATTATTTTTATTTCCAATGTCACATACAGAGGGATTTGAGCCTCTCACCGATGAGCTCATTTGCCCACAATGACACAGTTCTCTGAGGGACAAGGCAGGGCCAAGTCAGCAAAAGATGTTGGAAGCAATGACGTCGCTAGAGTTTACCGCTCTACTATGCGAGGGCTGTTTACAAACACACTGTGCATGCATTTCAAGGTTTGTTTGCACCTGAGGAACCGGACCTCCTAATTCCATCTCAATGAGCTTTTTGGAGTGCCCTTATAGAGATTCAGGAGCAGGTGGCTTTCTGGATGCAGAGTCCCTGGGCCCTTTGTCTCAAGATTCCTATAAAACAGAGGCTAACTAACTGGAGATGTGTAAAAGACCTTGGCTGCTGTGCTCCCATGACAAGCCACGCTCTAGCCTCAGCCTGCCATGAGCAGTGCAATGCTGCACACCTCAGCATGGCTGCCTCCCATTCCCTGGGACTCTTTTGTCTCCTTCCCACCCTACAAGATCCAGCTCAGAAACAGCTCTCCCAAGGGGCTTCCAGCAGGGACAAGGGACCGCCTCATCTCTATTTTTCTTAAAGATTTATTTATTTGTTTGAAAGGAAGAATTACAGATACACAGAGAGGTTCTCCATCCCCTGGTTTACTCCCCAGATGACTGCATTGGCTGGAACTGGGCTGATACGAAGTCAGGAGCCAGGAGCTTGTAGGTCTCCCACACAGGTGCAGGGGCCCAAGCACTTGGGCCATCTTCTCCTGCATTCTCAGGCCACCAGCAGGGAGCTGGATCAGAAGTAGTGCAGCTGGGACCTCAAACTGGCACTCACATGGGATGCCGGCACCGCAGATGGAGACTCAGCATAGCACGCCACATTGTCAGCCCCCTCCCCGTCTCTAAACTCCCTTAGCGGATCGCAAATGTAGGGGCTCAGACTACTGCAGTATTTACAAGGTGATCTGCATAACGATTTCTTTTAATCTCACCTTGTCCTTCCCACTCCTGCACGAAGCAGGTGTCAGCATCATGGAGAAGAGAAAATTGGTCATATAGAAATGTCCCAATGTCCCAATGTCACCGACTCCTGAGCACCAGAGTGAGGGTTGATTTGCCTGATTCTCAAGTCCACACTCTCAATTCACTATGCCTGGTATGGTGACTCCTGGGATCTGTCCAGCCGTGAACAGTGCACTCCTTGAAGGCAGGGGAGCAGGTTAGCTCTGTACCTGCTCAGCCCTGTGTTGCCCTTGGCCTACGTAATTGCTTACTAAGATGAATATTTTAGCTGTTCCTGTATCCTCCCTCAGTGTTCAGTAGTGTGCTGTATATACTCTAGGTATCTAGCGAATTATGTTTGTCTTTTCTAAAAACTAACACAAATATTTTATTATCTGCTATACTTAGCATTAGTGATTTCACGCCCCACCCATCCACAAACACAAAATGCAAGACCATGCTTATTCTTAGTGACATTCCACGGCTTTTCCAACTTGATACTACAATCCTGGTTACCTCTAAGCCAAGGTAGAAAGTGAATTTCAGTCTATTCTGAATTTCATTATCATCTCCTCTGTAGCATGTAGATGGCTCCAGAGCCCCAGGTCTGCGGAGCGGCACAGGGATTGGAACAGTGAGACTTTCAGTATCACATCTGGAAGGCCCTGCTTTTGCTCTTACCAGCTTATTAACCCAATGTTATCTGGCTAATCGCCCTATACCTTGGTTTCTTCAAAAGAAAAAATTCTTGGGTTCCAGCTGAAGGCCTGGTAGTCTGTGGGTCAGGGGAGAGGACCTCTGAGGTTCTTCTAGAGAAGGATTTTTGCCATGCGAAGATGAGTAAGCTTCTTAGCTACAACTCCACATGTGGCACGATGCCTTCCAGTGCCATGCAATAGTCCTGTGGTCACTCCTATCCTTTATAGCATTAGGGATGGGGCTGCCTCTTGGATGCCTACATCACTACCTGCAATACAGAGCAGGATGGAGAATTAATGATAGCCTTCCAATGCAAAATATTAAGAATACTTTTCAGGTGCTAAGGAACAATTCTTCCTGTAAAGGAGTGTGTCTCTGTCTCACAGCCAGAAGAGATACTCCAAAGACATGCATCCTGGGAAGGACCAGCCTGGCCAAGTCACTCTCACGTAAGTGTATGACATATGGATGGGGAACAGCCAGCCCCTGAGCTGCCTAAGGCCTGTAAAACCATTTGGTCTGGCCCTGCCAAGGCAACAGCACGTGGACTGAAACTCCAATGACCATAGCAGGCTGATTTCTAAGCTCATCATTTTGCATGGTTGGCAAATGACACTATACATATCCAAATGGCCCTTGGTGGGAAAAAAGTTCCCCACCCTGAAAGTTACAATGGCAACCCAAAGAAGAACTGAAAATGTGCTTTATATGGACCCCTATTTGCATGTGCATCCTGGGAAGAGGTGCTGCCCCAATAGGAAGGCCGCTGAGCCTGTGCAAAGCAAACACATAACTTCAGAGCAGTTTAAGCTCATACTATTTGGGGGCATGGAAGCCACCTCCAAAGAACTCAATACAAAGGCAGTTGAATGCTCCACAAAGCAGGGCAGGGCCTGGGGGAGGGTTTTACTTTTTTCTTTTTTAATTAAGATTTATTTATTTGAAAGGCACAAGGGTGACAGAGAGTAAGGAAGGAGTGACAAATTAGGGAGGAGGGAGAGAGAGAGAGAGGGAGGGAGGGTGCTATCTTCCATCTGCTGACTTACTCCCCAAAGGGCTCAGCTGGGGTCAGGCCAGGCTAAAGCCAGGAACCAGAAACTCCATGTGGGTCTCCCATGTGGGTGTCAGGGACCCGAGCCATCTTCCGCTGCCCTCCCAGGTGCATTAGCAGGGAACTGAATCAGAAGTGGAGCAGCTGGGACTCGAACTGACTCTCTGAGAGGGGATGCTGGCGTCCCAGGCCGTGGCTTTACCCACTGTGCCACCATGCCTCCCCCAGGGCTTTGCTTTTTCCTGCAAGCCCTTCCGCTTTGTTTTACCTTGTCATCATTTGTAAGGACAGCCCTGATTTTAGAAAACAAAAACAAAAAGTCCTGCTTTTGCTTTCCCTGGTCCCCCAGAAGACGCTGTTCCCCGGGGCACCTGGCATCACCCGTGTGTCGGCACAGCTCCCCCTCAAGCCTGAGCCTCCTCATGAATGCGACGGAGCCCGCGGAGGCTGGGCCGAGTTCCTGTGCAGGCGGCGGCCGAGGGAACCATCTTGCTCATGGCCGGGAATGTTCAGGAGCGCCTAGTGCTTTCTGAAAACAGTCTTGATCTAAACAATCCCCAAGGAAGCTGGGCAATGGCCAGGCCTGCTCAATCATTCACGGGGGAGAAGTGACTGGCTTTTACTTGGTTGCACACTGGGACCTGGGGTAGCTGTTGAGGAGGAAAGCCAGAGCTAGGGATGGCGTGGGAAGTTGAGGTCCGTGCTAAGCAGGTGTCTGTGGTGTGAGCTGGACAGCCTCTCTGAGGCTGGCGGCCAGAGCTGGGTGCAGAGAGCGCAGACCCAGAAGACCTGGGCTCTGCTGGTGCCCCTGGCCAGGCGGGGCTGTGGGCTCTGACCACATCAGGCGGGCGACCCTGGTCAAGGGTCTCCTTTCTTATTCTGTTTCCTTACTTGTCACATGAATTAAAAAAAAAATTTTTAAAGAATAAATAAAACAACCCTTACTTCTAGAATTATTTGGGGAATTAGAGGAATCGATGCGGCAGAATGTCCCTCCCAGGCTTGCACAGCTTCCTAATCCATCTCCCCAGGTTCTGCCCTTCTGTGGCTTCCGGTTTCCCGAGCAATTAAGTTCCCACATAAAATGAGCCACCAAAGTAGGCCACGTACATGATTTTAACTTATTGCGTAACCACGTGAACAAAGCAGAAAAGGAACACGTGACCTTAATCTTCATAATACCTCACATGGGTTTGTTTATAATTTTCAATAGAATAATTTTGACATAGTTAGCATGGAAGCTTGTCAGTGGAGTATTTCACATTCTCTTTTTGTCCCTACTAAGTATTTTACAGCCACAGTGCTGGTGTTGTAGAGAGGCCGCACCCCAGGAGCGGTAGGTGGCTGTTGGCTCCCACAAGGGAAGGTACACATCTTGATCTTTCTTACTTCTCCCACCAGCCCGTTCACACTAACCCTTCTCACATGTTCTCCCTCTCCTGGGAGCATGCACCCCACCACCCCAACCCACTTTGCTGGGCTGGATTTTTAACCAGAGGCTGCTTCCCCCGAGGGTTCCCCTGGCTTCGATGAAGGGCTCCACATGGTCCCACAGCATTCTGCAGAGTTCTGTTGAAGACATGTTAACTGGCCTGTGTAGTCGGAACTTCTTGCCCTTTAACTCCATGTTATCAGTGAACTTCCACTGCCTGGAATGTGCTTAGTACGCAACAGGTGCACAATAAAAGTACATTACTTCACTTGCTAGAATGAAGCAACCTTCAGGCCCCCGTCTGTGTCTGCTCAGGGATGGGCCTCAGAAGCAGAGAAAGCAGCCTACCCTGTGGGGTCAGGCAGACTTCGGCTCAAATCCTGATCCCACAACTTAATAAACCAGTGTCCCAGCCAAGTCCCTTCAGCACCCACCGCCCCAGCTTCCCCTTTTGTAAAATGGGGCTCTCCATCCGTGCCACACACATTAGTTGCACCAGCGGTCTAGAGTTAGCTGACAGGTGGCTAAACACTTAACACCCACTTTCAAAACTAAATAGAAGGTGCCGTTAACTGCACCTGCGTACATCATAAGCTATATCCTTCTTTTATGAGTCACTGGAAAAAAGGGAGGGGGGGACTCCCCAAACAATGACGTTACATTATGAAATTCCTTTAGCTGCACAAAGCATCCCAACGTGAGATGGCAAAATGTTAAATTACTCATTTTTTTTATTTGACAGGTAGAGTTATAGACAGTGAGAGAGAGAGAGACAGAGAGAAAGGTCTTCCTTCCATTGGTTCACTCCCCAAATGGCTGCTACGGCCAGCGCTGCACTGATCCGAAGCCAGGAGCCAGGTGCTTCTTCCTGGTCTCCCACGCGGGTGCAGGGGCCCAAGCACTTGGGCCATCCTCCACTGCCCTCCTGGGCCACAGCAGAGAGCCGGACTGGAAGAGGAGCAGCCAGGACTAGAACCTGGTGCCCATATGGGATGCCGGCGCTGCAGGTGGAGGATTAGCCAAGTGAGCCATGGCGCCGGCCCCTAAATTACTCATCTTAACATGATAAAGGACCCTCTTCCTTGCCCCTGGAGAGCCACTGGGCAGAATCGGCAGATAGCGGGTGCTATATGATATATGATATGGGGGTCATAAGACCTGGGCTTCAGGAACAGTTCTGGAAATGGAAGGAAAGGCTGCGGACAGAGTCCCCACTCCAGGCCAGCTCTTCTTATGCTATTTTAATCACCTCCCCAAACACTCTTATTTGGGACACTGTTCATCCTCAGGAGGCTGAAGTGGCACTCTGGGAATTCCAGCCGCCTAGCTAGCACAACATGACAGGCCTGGGACTCAGGCCTGGGCCCCCGGACCTGGGACATGCACAACCCCACTGACTCGGCCAGGACAAGCAGCTTCCCCACACTGAGGCTGCCCGGCCACTCCGCAGCCTGCCAGCTGCATTGGTTAATGCACCACAAATGCCCACATCCCTTCACCAAGCTTGGGATCAACCATGAAGCAGGGTGCGGGGCTCACAGAGCTCTGTGTGACCCAATATCCAGTGCAAGGGAAGACTGGCATCTTCCTCCTTGGCACTGGCCACCTTCACCTTCTACAGGGCACTGTGGGAGAGAAACCAGCAGGGGATGGTAAACACGGGGGGCCGGGAGTGTTAGGCAAGGGGCCCCCAGGTGGGGGCCGTTGTCCATGTCTGAAACTTATAGGTCAAATGTGCACAAGTGCTTCCAAAAAAATGCATGGGATGCAGAATCAGAAGACATGATTATTGAGGACAGGCATTGTGGCACAACAGGTTGAATCGCAGCCTGTGACACTGGCCTCCCATAGGAGCGCCGGTTTGAGTCCTGGCTGCTCCACTTCCAATCCAGCTCCCTGCTAATGCACCTGGGAAAGCAGTAGAAGATGGCCCAAGTGCTTGGGCCCCTGACACCCATGTGGAGACCCAGATGACACTCCTGGCTTCAGCATGGCCCAGTCCTGGCCACTGTGACCATTTGGGGAAATGAAACAGAGAATGGAAGATTGCTCTATCTGTCTGTCTGTCTGTCTATCTATCTCTGTCACCTTCCTGCCTTTCAAATAAATACTTTAAAAAAAGTTCATTTTGGTGCAAAAAAGGTTGAAATCCATGCAGACAAGGGGTCTTTCACAGACTCATGGAAAATGCATAGCATGAAAAAACCATGCCTGGAATTCAAAATCCTTTGTACAAAAATTTTCTCCCTTCCATTTTTTCCCACGATTGTCTGAAGCCACTCACAAACACTAGAAGGGCAGCGGGGATGGTGGACAGAAGGGACCGTGTGGGCTTCCAAAGCCGGTTGGGGTAGGTTTGCGAGGGTCATCGGCCTTTTCGCTTGCTCAGGTTGGCTAAGGCCAGTAGACAAATACTGGTTCTGCAGCAAATTAAGATACAGGGGTTTCGCGCATTAATTCAGGTCTTAGCGGGCTCAGCCTCGTCCCATGGAGTCAACTAAACAAGCAGGCTGTGCTGCTCATCTTGTGCCTGATGGGAGACTCTGCAGCACTCCACTTGCTTGAAGTAGCTCCCTCCAGCCCCTTGCTACTTTTCCAGACAATCTCTGCCAATCAGGTAAGACAGGGGCCAGTGTGGTGCAGCGGAAGGCAGGGTCCACCAGGCCCCCTCCTCCTCCCTCCCTCCCCTGGTGAAACCCCAGGCCTGGGCAGCAAAGAGATTCAAGATCATGAAGCTGGTGCTTCCAGCCATGGAGTGGTGATTCCGCAGAGGACGGGGGGGAAAGCAGCCTCTACCCATATGAGAGGCAGCGCACTGTCGTGGGAAGGTGGCAGGCGTGGATCACAGCGGGACCTCCGTATCCGTGGGGGGGCACAGCCACAGACCCAGCCAACCAGACTGAGAAGCGTCATCAGGCCTGCAATGGCTGTCGGCTGTGCCTGTACTGCTCATGCATAGATTGGGTTTGGGGTTTTATTTTAGTCATTATTTCTACACAACACAGTGCAACGGCTGACACAGTATTTGGCATGACAGGCAATCTAGAGGGGACTGATGGTCCACAGCGGGATGTGTGTCTGTTAGATGCAAATCCTGTGTGTTCTCTGGGACTTGAGTGTCTGTGAGTTTCCGGATCCTCACCCTCCTAGAGCACGTTTCCTGAGCTCTGCAGGCACCGCTGCATGTCCATCTCCACTCAGCTGTGAAATGCCCTTCCCTGTAGTTCAACTTCAAGGTCCATTCTAGGCCTCACTGTTCACTTGCCAGGTGACCTTGGCCTGCAGACCTCTCTCTGGGCCTCAGTTTCCTGCAGGGAGCTGGCGGGGCCCAGCAGCCCCGACACTGTGCTCAGGCGAGTCCTGAGGCTACTCCTTCCTCACTGTGTGCAGAACAGCTCTGCTCTTCTGCAGTTTCTGCACTGTGGATCCTGTACAATTCCCTTTGAAGGTCAGGAGAAGTCTGAACTCCACCGGACTGAATAATCTCCTCCAGTCCTTCCAGCCCTGGCACGGCCTGAGACCAAAAGTCACAGAGTCACTGTCTACTGTCAGTGACAACCCCCACGGACATCTTCAGGGGCTCCGTATGGGGGTGGCGTGTCTGCTGTTCATTCTTCAACACTTTTCCTGCTACCTCCACTCCCCACACACTGGCCACGGGTGCATATCTCCCCTGGAAAGTCTGGCTGCCATCAGCTTATTTAAGTGCCCAAGGTGTCTGCAGGCCAAGTGGGGCAGGTGCACCTCACCCTCAGCAATGGGCAGACCCTGCGGCCACAGCCTGCACCGACCAGGCAGGTGCTCACGCCCTCAGCTGCCCAGTGTTCCTGCTGGTCCTGACTCTGTCCCCAGGCCTTCCCTGAGCCATGTCTATTCATCTATGCTGCAAGAAGGAAGATAGAAAATGTGGTCTAGTAGCCATTTGGGGACCATGACATGATGCCAGGAGAACATGTACCGAGGAGGCTGTGGACTTGAAGTTCAAGTTCCTGTTACTGCCTTGGGTGGAACTTCCAGACCCAGCACCAGAGCTGCAGACCCAGGCTGAGGGCAATTAGGAGTCGAGCTGAGAAGTGGGTAATCCTTGGCATCCCAGACACATGGGCCTTCGGGTCCAGCCTGGGACTCCAGCAGAGGGAGGCAAATGAGAAGACCACTATGTGATGAATAAACCAAAGGCAGTTTCTACTTGTCCTCAGACCGTGTGGATTTTCTGTGGGGAGGGGAGGGTACACATGCTTCTCCCATAGTAGCTTCATGATCCATCTGAGCGGACAATGAGCTGTGAAGCTGCAATTGGCCCCGGAGAACAGCTCCGTCCTCTCCCTCCCTTTAAGGAGCGGGGAAACAGTGCTAGGGGTGGGAAAGCTCCTGTCTGGGAACCTGCTCACCCCAGGAGCAGGATGGAGACCGGACCTCAGGGTCTCAGACATCCCTGTCATCCAGTCTCAGATTCTCAGACCATTTGCTGGGGCCTTCCCCGGGGGCAGCACGTTGTGGTGAGAGGAGGGGTTGCAGGGACAGTGTCCATGTGCAGGAGTCATGTCAGGGTTGCCATGTGTGGCTGCTCAGGCTGCGCCCCACACAACAGCAAGCAGGACCTGACGGCCAGTCTGCTTCCAGCCTGGTGCCTGCACAGGGCCCTGTCAGCTGGGGGAAGGAGATCCATCTAATTTGCACAGGAGGGCTGGCAGGGCCTCCCAGTGTGCACAGGGAGGACAAGGCCCCGAGATGGGTTTCTCAAGCCGAGAAGTGGAGGACAGATACTGTGCACAGGATGAGACAGTGCAGAGGGCCCCTGTCAGGACACACCAGGCCAGCAGGTTCTGGATTTTTCTCCTGGCCTCGCCTTACTGCCCCATGACACCTGTGCTCCCTCAACACCCCCATCCCAGGCATCCAACCCAGAAGCATCGCTCCTTGGACCCCACCATAGGGTAGAAAGTTACAGAGCCTGCTCCTCTGGCTGTCCCCATCCTGGTCCCACAGCCCTGGGATCTCTATGGGGGCCCACGGGAACATCTGACACTTCTGAACTCCTTGCTGCTTTGGGGGTACGCTCTGCAGCTCCCCCCCCCCTCCAGGGGCCTTCCTGCCCTGCTCCTTCACTTTCCAGGAAGACAGGCAGTCATCCAGCAGTGAGGAAGGGAGTCCCGACCCCAGCCCCTGGCAGCTACCCCTCCCTCTGTCCTCAGGAAAGAGCTGAAGACACAGATTCTAAATATAGGTGCAGCCGTCCCTCTGCCCGGCTAATCTTAGCCCTTTTGTGGAAGCCACTGACAGCAGTAGTCCCTTTTTTTGGCTGCGCTGGTGGGAATTTTGCTTACAGTAAGGCAGGCTGAGCCAGCAAAGACCGGGGAACACATGGAACCAAGTCCAGAGAGAGCTGCCCCCACCCACCGGGGCTGGCGCAGGTGATTTATGAGAGTCCTGTTCAGAGGCAAGATTTACGATTCTGTGAACAGGAGGTCTGGGACATGGAGTGGGGTGGAGGTCGGCGGCTCTGGTTAATTGAATTTGTCAGCTTCCAGATGGAGGGGGGGCCCTACTGTTTGTTGATCATTTCCTCTGAGCCGGATAGGACCCAGGAATTCATTGAATCTTTACAACGGCCCTTTGAGAAGGGTGGATTATTATCCCCACTTCACAGATGGGACGACTGAGGCCTGAAGGAGTGATGGTAACTTGCCCTAGGACAAATGACCAGTCAACACAAAGATAGGATTTGGACTCAGGTTTCTGTGACTCCAAAGCCTCTGCTGTGTATCCTGCTGCCAGGTCTGTATCAGCCAACACCAGCGGAAGAATCCTTGAAACATGCCTGAGCTCACTACTTCTGCACAGTCCAAAGGATAAGAGGAGCAAAGTGCGACTTTGAGGTCAAGGAGACTCAAATGTGAGGCCCCTGCCGCTGCCAGGTGAACACGGTGCAACCCAGACTGTCTGAGCCTTGCTTTTTCCGTCTGGACAATTGGCGTACAGGTCAAGGAACCCCAAAGGTGCTTCGGCCCTGACTCTTGGAGTGTGTCTGGGTCTCTGAGGGGCTCCTCTGGTTTGGCAGGCAGTGCCCAGCATCCCGGCCCAGACAGCAAACAGAATCTGTTCTGCCCAGGAGGCCCCCAAGGCAGCCTTCCTGCAGAGGTCTCAGCCCCTGTCTTGCAACAACGCCTCTCTACAAAGCAAAAGGGAACAAAAAACGCGACTTCTGCCTGAGGCAGCGTGGAGCCAACGCCAGCCTCCTGGCTCCTCACCCGCATTTCAAGAAGAAAGCGGATCGGAGAGAGTGACCAGTAACACGCACAGGAAACCACAGGTATTGATTTCATTCCACTGCTGATTTTCCTAGCGTGTTCCAACAAGGATTCAAGGCAGGAGGACTCAGGAGCCGGGGACGCTAAGAGGACAGCCCCGCCATTTCTGGAGGTAGGTGCAGAGTTAATGGAGACGGCTGAGCGGTCTAGAACACCCAGATAAAAACCATGGCACCCAGGAAAAGGAGCCCGGCCAGGCCCAGTGACTGATGCCGGGGCATCTGCAGAAAGCTGCCCTTCCGGGCCGTCCATCTCGCCACCAGCACGGGCACTGACCGCTCAGCTCCACGGCCAGGGCCTGCTTGCTGCAGGGAAGAGGGTGGGAGCCCCAGAGCCTGTCTTAGAAGGGTTCCTTCCCACACTGCGGGTCTCAGAGGAGCTTTGCCACCGAAGCAGCAGCCAAATCCCAGCCGCTTCAGCTTTGCTGTACTTCACTGACGTGAAACTGCTCTTGGAAGTTCGTTTCCAGAAACCTTCCCCAGATCTTGTCTGCAAGGAAGGACGGGAGGGGGTCCCGTGCATGAGCCGCTCAAGTGGCCCTCACAATTCTCTGGGGATCTCGCCGAGCCTGCAGCTCCAGAGTGACGCTGGGGACATGTGTGTGTGTGCGTGAGTACAAGTGACAGGCGAGCGCGGCGACACTGTCACCATCGGGAAATCACGAACAGCAGGATGGCCTTCAAGGTGAGGATGGGCTCTGCATCCTCCAGAAACCAACAGAGCCTGAAGGGAGATCTCACAGGCACGCGCACATGTGCACATTCAGACAAGCACAGGGGACACACGGGACATGCGCATCCCAGCCCAGACACACACGTGCTCAGGGCAGGCACATCCACACACATCTACACCTGCAGACGCTTGCCTAGCCGCCACGTCCCCAACTCAGAGGCACACACCTGTGGCTTTGTCACTGGGACCAAAGAGGACAGCGCCTCTAAGCCAGAAGTCCACCCTGGGAGGGCCTCTCACACTCTGCACCAGTTCCGGAGGTCTCCAGCGTGATGACCTCAAGAGAACTCCCTGAGGTGTCACCTTCTGCCCCGGAGCTCAGGGAGCCAGGGATGAGGGGCACCGCCCTCGGGGAGTTTCCCCTCCTCCGAGAGGAGGGGCCCATGTGGTATGTTAAGGAGAAAGGCAGGCAGGCAGGGAGACACAGGGCATGCTTCCTCAGGGTCAAGGTCGCCTTCTTTGCTGCTGGGTCCCTAGAGCCCAGGAGGGCGGGAGCATCCTGCAGTGCTTCCAGAAGACAATGAATCCATGAATGAATTCAGAGCTACTCCAAGCAACCATACCTTGTCTCTCTGTCTTGCCTCCCTGTAACCTGTAGGACCATGGTCCTTAGAGCTCGACCTCCAGGGCCCTCCTCAGCCAAGCCAGAACCTATCCTCCCACCGCCCGTCCCACCTACCTTCCCCACACCCACCCCCTCCTGTTCCTCTGAACTTCTCCCCATTTCTCCAGGCTGCAGGGCCTCCCAGGTCTCCCAGGCTCTGTGCAAACTTCTGCTCTGCCTGGAGGGTCCTCTACCTCCTTCTCTGTCCGGGCAACTCTCCTCTTTCAAGACATACATCAAATACCCCTTTGCTATGGCTTGACTCTGGTTGGAACTTCACCCACAACGCAACAGTACTCAAAGGTGTGGTCATGGAACTGGGTGTGTGTAGGGGGCGGGGCAGGAGAGCTCCGCCCTCATTCATGGATTCGTGCCCTATCAAAGGGCTGCAGGGAGCCAGCAAGGTGGCCCTTTGTGGCCCATCTACCCCTTGCAGAGTGTGAGGACACAGCCGTCCTCCCCAGTGGTGCCATCCCGGAAGCACTAGCAGCCCCACAAGACCCAGCCTGCTCATGGAACCTCATGAACCTCATCTTGACCTTCTCAGCCTGCAAGACAGAGAAGAATCACTGCTGTTTATAAGTGACCCCGTCTTGGGTGTTCTGCCCCAGTAGCACTAACAGGCAGGGGGACCCCTTGTCTTCTGTAGCGTTTGGGGCTCCTCCCCTCCATCTCCCAAGTCAGAGTTCACTGTAGCCTTAGAAGGGTCCTCACAGCTCTCCTCCCACCCTCTGGGAGGGGTCCCCCACAACGGGCAGCCCCAGGGGACAGCCACATCTTACACACCCTAGAGCTGGCCATCAGTAAGTGGTGCTATTGGGAGACCCTGCCAGGCAAGTGCCACAGCAGCAGGGCCTGGCTCTGGGCTCTGTGTCCCTTTGCTTGCCCCTCCTATGTGTGTGGAAACAGAGGAGGCAGAGGGCAGCACATACAGGAAGCAGACTGGGGCACAGACCGTACTAAATGCACCTGCTCCTAAGGCTGCAGTGGTCACTCCCACCCGCCCACCCCAGGACACCAGCAAAGGTGTGATACCTGCCTCTCCACATCCCTGACCTGGCCTATGGCTCCCGCAGCCTCCTGTCCCATTTTACCTTCCCAAAGCTCTCTTCTCAGAGGGCCCCTGAGTATGAAACATCATTAAGGTCACATCTCTCCCAGGTGAAGCTTTCTAAGTCCCAGCTGCACAAGAGACGCTGTTCTACCTCTCGGCTGGAGAATCTGGGGCAGCCGGGCTGGGTTAGTGGAAACACGAGCCATGGGCACTGCCTGCTCCCCTGGGGAAGCCCCGAATGGATTAATGCTTCTCGACCCACTCAGCAAAATAAGTATCTAAAATGAGATGATTGAAAACCTTTTGCCTTTATTGATTGATTTAGATTTCTGAAAGGTCACAGCTGATTCTCTTCACTACTGGACAGAAAGCTGGAACGAGTCAAGGGTTGAAAAGCAGGAAGAAATTCAACTGCAGAAACATTTGGCAGCCTTGACACATTGAACTTGGCATTGGGCTCTGCTCGTGGAGATGAGGGCAGCAGGACGCAGTGCTTCCTGGTTCGTATCCAGGTTCCAAGGCCATTCTTCAGCACCTTCCCTGCTTGCAGATGGCACAGGGGGCACCGTACTTATTCCACGCCCCCAGCCCAGCAACCCCAAATGGGAAGGATTGTGATTATTTCTGTGATCAGAGGACAGAGTGGAGACTCAGAGATGGATGTATTTATTTCACTCACACACACACACGGGGTGGGGGGCTCCCATTTGTTGGTTCACTCCTGAATGCTCACAAATCTAGAATTGGGCCAGGCTAAAGTCAGGAGCCAGGAAGTTAATCCAGGTCTCCCCCTCTTCACTGGGTGGCAGCGACCACCATCACCTGCTGCTTCCCAGAGCGTATATTAGCAGGAAACTGGAATCAGGAGTGCAACTGAGACTCCAGGATGGGATGAGTATCCTAAGAGGCTTGTTCACCTGTTAGGCCAAATGCCTGTCCTGAGTTAAATGTCTTTTTTTAAAAATTTGACAGATAGTTAGACAGTGAGAGAAGAGACAGAGAGAAAGGTCTTCCTTCCGTTGGTTCACCCACCAAATGTCCGCTATGGCTGGAGCTATGGCGATCCGAAGCCAGGAGCCAGGTGCTTCCTCCTGGTCTCCCAAGTGAGTGCAGGGGCCCAAGCACTTGGGCCATCCTCCACTATCCTCCTGGGCCACAGCAGAGAGCTGGACTGGAAGAGGGGCAACCAGGACTAGAACCCAGAGTCCATATGGGATGCTGGGTGCTGCAGGCGGAGGATTAACCAAGTGAGCCATATCGCCGGGCCCAAGTTAAATGTCTTAATCAGCATCAAACAACCAGTGGGTGAACTGGGATTTGAGGCCAGGTCTATGTAGCTCCCAACACCAGTGGTAACACTTTCAGGACAGACTGGGGTGTACCTTCAGTCCAGCTGGCATACAAAGTTATGAACATTGTTAGAGAATCACTCATTTATTGTCACACCAACTCTGGGAAGTAAGCATCAATGTTCCCTTTTTATCAATGAGGAAAGCGAGGTTCAGAGTTATTGGTCCCAGCTTGGAAACAGTGGTCAAGATCAGAATTCAGGATTTTTGACCTGCTGAGCTGGGATGGCCCTTGTGGGACCATGGAAGGGAAGACAAAGTCCTGGGGGCAGGGGATGCTGGGCCTGCGCTGCAGCCAAGGACAATGGTCCAAGGTCCAGACCTGGCTTCAGTTACTAAATTTTATTTCAGTTCCAACTCTCTGGTTCCTGTCCAGAAAAAAAAAAAAAAAAAAAGGCAGCCAGGAATCATCAAAACCTTTAACATCCCAGAATAAAGTTCAGTTCCTTCACACAACACACAGCACAGGGGCCCTTTCAGTCTGCTTCCTGCGGTCCCTCCACATCGCTTTTCAGTGCTGCTCCTTTGAGTCCGTGTGGATGTCTCTGAATGAACAGACGCCCGCTGCTGTCACTGGACTCCTGGTTCTGCAGTCTGCATGGCTCTGTCCCAAAGGCCCTCTAGGCAAAGATTCCATGTAGTCCACATTTCCTCTGACATTGTCTATCCCTGATCTCTCTCTGCCTGCACAGCTCCAAGGCTGCCCTCCGTGCCCGTGTTAGATACGATCAGGCTGGGTGGCAACTGTTTACCCCGAGTGCAACATCCCCTCCCAGACTGGGAATTCCTATGGGGCAGCGACCAGACTGACTCCACTGTGTGTGAGCAAGCCTGCCAGCAGTACATGTGGCCTACGGAACAGCTGAAAGAAGGAACAAAGCGAGGGAGTGAGTGAGCGGCCACAGTCCAAGCCTTTCTCCATCAGCAGTGTCCAGGCACTGACAGCGTTATCTTACTGTAGTGAGACTACGGCGTTTCAGGGACAAGGGCGCTTTGCGTTCCAAGGAATTTCAGCCAGGAATATTCCTTCCTCGTTTTTCCATGTTAAGAAGCAACGGAAACAAACACAAGACTCTTTGGTTAACCTCCTGGCTGCTGAGCTATTAATACTTATGGATATTTTGATTTGCTAAGAGGACAAGGATGGATTCCAGGGGAGATAATGGGGGTAAGCACTGGTCTTGTTCAGCATGCGGTCGAGAGGCCAATCTGTCATCTGTTTCGGAGGAAAGAGTTTTTGCTTCCAATGAGTATCCATCCAGGCATTTGTGCTAAAATAGTAAAAACTGTAAAAAGGGCGAGAACTGTAATTGTTCTGTCCATCCTAGTCCCTGGCATTGAGAGCCTGGCATGGCAAAATGGAAGGAAATAACTGCCTGGCCCATGGGTAAACTTTCAGACTTCAATCCAATGTCAACCTCTTAGTGGTCACGGATATTTTGTGATGTAAGCACACGAAAAGGCACAATTGTGAGCTGACATGAGCTTTGATCTCATGACCACATTTTTAAGGTTTTCAAAAAAAGGGCAAGATGAACACAAATATGTGAAATACTACTGCAAGAAGTAGAAGAGGAGGGAAACCTTCCCAACTCATCCCATGAGGCCAACATTATTCCGATACCAAAACCCAGACTAAGATATCACAAGAGAAGAAAATTGCAAGCCAGTAACCCTCATAAATATAGACACAAAAATTCTCAATGAAATACATTTGAATTGACTCCAACAACAAATAAGAAGCCTCACACAACATGACCAAGAGGGAATTATCAAGGAATGCAAGGTTGGTTTAACATACAGAGAATGATAATATAATATACCACATTAGGGCAAAAAATGACAGAAACCATCTGGTCATATTAATAGACACAGAACAAGAATTTGACAAAATCCAACACTATTTCAAAACAAAATATACTCAACACACCATGATCTGAAGAATAAAGACCAACTTGATAAAGGGCCTCTAATAAAAATTTACAAGATAACGTTGTGCTTAATGGTGAAAGACTGAAGCTTACACCTTAAACCAGAAACAAAGCAAGGTCTCTGCTCTCATCACTCCTACTCAGTAACATCTCACTTGACATTGTTTATAGGCCTTGCCCAGATTCCTACCGAACCATGTTTTTGTTTTTGTTCTTGTGTTTGCTTTAATTTGTTGAACTCTTTATTTATAGTGGAGCATTAAGTCTTTGACTATAATGTAAATTAAACAAATGCCATCTCAAAAACAATACACAAATATTAAGTTTAAAATATCATCCTGGAGAGGCCGGCGCTGTGGCATAGTGGGTTAAACTGCCACCTGCAACTGCGGCATCCCATACGGGCACTGGTTCACTTCCAATCCAACTCCCTACTAATGGCCTAGGAAGAGCAGCTGAAGATGACCCAAGTGTTTGGGCCTTGCACCTATGTGGGAGACCCAGATGAAGCTCCTGGCTTTGGATCAGCTCAGCTCCAGCTGTTGCGGCCATTTGGGGAGTGAATCAGCAGATGGAAGATCTCTCTTTGACTCTCCTTCTCTCTAACTGACTTCCAAAATAAATAAATAAATCTTTAAAAAATATATTATACTGGAGATTCTAAGGGAAAGCAGTCAAGGAAAAGAAATAAAGACATTCATCAGGAGAAAGGAAGAAATAAAACTCTCTCTATTCATAGACTTCTGAGAGCATACATGAGGAGTCTTCAAAAAGTTCATGGAAATACATAGTACCAAAATGCCACACATGGATGTAAATTGTTCTGCATGAAAATACTTACCCTTTACATCCATTCTCCACAAACTGTTCCAAGTAATCTCACATATAGAAGAATCCACAAGATACAATTATGACTAATAACCAGGTTTGGCAATTTTGTAGAATACAAGATCAATATACAAAGATCAACTCTACACTTACAGGCCAGCCAAGAACCTCCCAAAAATGCAATTAAAAAAGCAATTATATTTATAATAGCATCAAAAGAAATAAAATAGTTAAGAATGATTGTATCAAAAGAATGCAAGACATATACTAGGTATCATAAAACATCACAGAAGGATACTAAAGGAATCTTAAATAACCAAAACATTTTTTATGAAGCTACAGTAATCAGTACAGTGTGGTACTAGCATGAGTATAGACATACTGATCAACAGCATAAAATTTACAGTTGGTTTTTGACAGTAGCGCCAAGACAATTCAATGGGAAAAAGAAGATCTTTTCAATAAATGATGTTAGGATAACTGGATCTCCATATGCCAAAAGAACTGAGATTAGACCAAAACCTCACACAGAATACAAAGATGAACTAAAAGTGGATTACAGACATAAATGCAAGAAGTAAAATGATAAAACACTCAGAAGACACAAGAATAAATCTTCATGACTTTGGAGTAAGCAATGGTTTTGTAGACGTGTCACCAAAAGCACAAGTGACAGGAAAAAAAAATAGATAAGTAGACATCTTCAAAACTACAAATTTCTGCATTTCAAAGAACACTAGCAAAAAAATGAAAAGGTAACTCACAAAACGGGATACAAATTTGCCAGTCCTCTATCAGGTAAGTGAAATGTTGGCAGAATACTCATCTATGAAGAACTGCCATAACTTATTAATAAAAAGTCAGAACATCCAACTAAGATATGGGAAAAGAAGAGGCATCTCTCCAAAGAAAGTTTACTAACTGCCAATAAGTACATGTGAAGATGCAGCCATTAGGGAAAGCCAAACCAAAGCCCCAAGGATGTCTAAAAGTGCTGGAGAAAATGTGACAAATTTAGAAACCTTATAGAGTGCTGGTGGGAATATAAAATGGTACAATTAACACTGAAACTAGATTGGCAGTTCCAGAACATGTGAATCAGAGTTACCGCATAGCCTAGCAATGTCATTCCTAGGTTTACGTTCAAAAGAACTGAAAACATGAGTCTACACAAAAATTTTGTATATGAATGTTCAACTCAGTATCATTAATAATAATCAAAGACTGGAACCAGCCCAAATGCCACCCACTAATAAATGCAATCACAAAATGCGGGGTGTGTGTGTGTGTGTCAGTGCGCATCTGTGTGTGTATCACGAGTAAAATCCTGATTCATGCTATAAAGACGAAAGAAGCTTAAAGACATTACACTAAATGAAAGGAGCCAGACACAAAGGCAACATCTTGGATGATTCTATTTATATAAAATGCTCGGAAATGTCCACAGAGAGAGAAAGTGGATTAGTGGTTGCCAGGGGCTGGGGGACGCAGGGAAGGGAGTGACTGCTAATGAGTGTGGGGTTTCTTTTGGGGGTGATGAAATGTTCCAAAATTAGATAGTGGCGAGGCTTGTGAATATGCTACAAGACCTGAACTGCATACTTTAAAAGGGTGAATGTTATGGCATGTGAATTATATTTCAATAATGCTGTTATAAAAAAAAAAACAGATGCATGAAAGACACTATAGGGAATGCGGAGAAAATGGAAACAGCTGAGTTGCTGGAAGTGGTGAGACGGAAGGTGGTTTTCATTCTTTTTCCTATTGCTGTTGTCTTAAAACTGCTTTGTGGGATAATGATGTGGAAAGAAAAGAGAGAGAGAATGAGAGCCCAGTAGGGAAGATGAGCCTTAAAACTCCGGGGCAGATGCCTCCCTTCTTTGGGCCTCAATTTCCTTTTTTCAGAAGCAGAAATATCACTGACCTTGACCTTCTCAAGTGACCACGAGGACTGTGTCTGCTTTATGGATCCACAGAAGAAGGTAGCAAGTTCCCAGAGGGCTCAAGTTCTTTCATCTCCATGTATTTATTCAAACAATTATGGGGCATCTGTTAGTCCCGGGGATGTAAGACTAGACCTTATTGAACATACTGGAGTTCAGAGAGGAAGGCAGACACCTTGCTAACTACAACAGGGTCATCAGGAAGGGTGACACACAGAGCTTGTTGGGTTAAGTATCTGCACAGACCAAACGCAACCCAGCATTAGTGTTTGGAGCACCAGGGAAGCGGCCAGTGCAAGAAATGAAAATGCACAGAAGGAAAACAGAAACCACACCCACAACTCCTTACATTGGTGTGTGTTTATCCTACTGCGTGCTTTTATGCATGTCATCATGTGCCGTTCTCAGAGAATGCCAGCAAGGAAAGTGCATGATCTCACTTTACAAAGGAAAAGAGAAAGTCTTGGAGAACTCGAGAGAGCGTGCTGGCTTCAGCAAGCCAGTGCATGGGCAGGACCCCTTCTGCTTTGCCATAGGAGCACTCTTGGCCACGCCCATGAGGAAGGAAGATAGTGGGAAGGTGAAGGACCAGAAATGAGCAGGTGCCGTCTCCAAGCCACGCCTGCTGGGAGATACCAAGGATGTAACCTCCTCCCCTTGGGAAGCCAGATGGAGATCCCAGGGCCCATTCAGCCCTAGGTCACCCAACCAAAACTAAAGACTGCATTTCTTGAGGACATATTCTTGTCCTGTAGGTCTCCCATGTCCCCGTCTGAGTGTGGAGTTTCTTTCAGGGGTGATGACATAACCTAAAATCAGACGGTGGCTTTGTTTATGAGTATTCTAAAACCACCAGCTCATCAATGTCTCCAGTGGTCATACCATATATTGGCAACACAATGGTATAACATAGGTGCTCTATAAATCAGTCAGTGGTAGGGAAGGAAAACCTGGCCTCATCTATACAGCACCCACATTACCCTACTGCTTCCCCAACAAAGGGTACTTGAGGCCATACGATGTCCATTTTCTGCACTAACACTGAGCCAATGCAGAGAATCAGAGAGGTCAGGTGACCTATCCAAGGTCACACAGAGAATCTGCAGCAGAGAAAAGAGCGAGGACTCCAATCAGCCTCCCGTTGCCCTCACCATGAGTACTCTAACTTCCTTTCTAAGCAAAGAGGTCACGGTCTCAAGGGCAGAGGGCAGAATCTACAAACTGACCGGAAGAACTCAACAGTCACGGGAGCTGTGGGGCCCGTATGTGCTGTTTAAACCACCCAAAGAAAAAGCAATGCAAATCTCAAGGCAGGAGGGGTGGACCCTGGTTTTCTGCTTGCATCCTCAAGAGCTTAGCTTAATATATAGCCCAGAAAAAGGGGCCTCAATTGATCCTCTTTGACAATGGCCTAATTGATCTCTGGCTTTGATGGAACCAGCCCACAGCTCCAAGCAAAAGACCTCTCTCAGCCAAATACGTCTTCCACGAAGGGGGAAGATGACAGCTGAGCACAGGCATTCGTCACAGAGACCCAGGTGGGCCCCCAGCGAGACTGCCAGCCTTCCAGCAGCTGGCCAGCTGGAAAGACCACAGTCTCATTTATCAACAGCCACAGCCAGTCCATTACTTGGCTTCAGGATCAGCCCCAACCACTGGCCCTGACAGTGAGTTTGTAATCTCACAGGCTCCTCACCACTGGAGCTCCTCCAGGACTAAATGAAGCAGACAGCTGGCAGACACGAGGGCCAGGCTGTGCCCAGCACTCTGCAGCCACCCTGTTCAGGGAACGCAGAAGGCACTACTGCTCACCCTGTGGGGTGGGGGTAGCTCTCATCACTCTGCACGGATTCATCATGACCTATGCGATCCACAACTGAAGTTTGTAGGATTCTCAGTGAGACGCAGGAAGGAGAACCTGGGGTCACCTCAGCCAATATGGCAGCATTCAGAAGAAAGAACACAGACTTCAAGAGCCAGCAGACTGAGAGAAACCCCAGCTCAGTCTCCTATAAGGTGTCTCATGTTCACCGCTCTAAGCCTTACTTCCTCCATCTGCTCAAACAATGGACGAGGGGACTTCAAGCAGTAGGTGGAAAAATGGAACTAAAAGAAGTTGGTTTTGAAATCCATGTGTGGTTTTACCCCTTTGTGAAGATACCTTGTTTGCAAGGATTTCAAAAGATTTTGCACCAAAATAAATTTATCTTTTTTCAAAAAAAAGTCTTTTTAAAGACTTATTTATTTGAAGATGGGAGACGAGAGAGAGAGAGAGAGAGAGAGCGCGAGAGAGAAATATCTTTCATTCACAGGGTCATTCCCCAAATGGCCACCACCATAGTCAAGCCCAAGTCAGGAGCTGGAGATCCACCCGGGTTTTCTATGTGGGTGGCAGGGGCCCAAGTACTTGCCCTGGCATCCGTTGCTTTCCCAGGCACATTGGATGGTAGTTGGATCCGAAGGGGAGCAGTTGACACTCAAACCAGCACTCTGACGTGGGATGCTGGCACTGCAGGCAGCAGCTAGATGGCTGTGTCACAACCCTGGCCTCGTAAATTTATCTTTCAATTCCATTTTTTCCATGAACTTTTTGAAGTCCTCCATCTTACCATTATAAGGGCTCCCGGGCTAAATAAGTGGGCAGGAGTGGCTGGTGATGGGAGACAGGAAGCTGTGGGGGAGGAAGCATATATACTCTGGTGGGCTGACAGCAGAAACCAGAATGGCTGAGAAGACGAGAGAGTGTGTGGTGATAAAAAGAGAGACAGGGAGAAGAGGTAACTCAAAAGGAAGCTGCATTTAGTAGGCAAGAGGAAAACAAGTTAGGGACACAACAGAATGTGGTCAGCGGACATAATAAGGAAACATATAAGAAAATCACATTTTCCATTTGACACATCAGGGAAATTGTCTAAGGTCTGCCAACTGCTTGATCCTGAAAGAGCGATCGTAACGCTGAAGACTTCTTACACCACCAACAAATGTCTTCTACAGATGCGGAGGGCAGAAGCAGCATTTGGGCTCCTTCTTAGCAGAGATTTTCTGCTGACTGATCACGTTTTTCTGGAACACTGTATTTGGAAAACTTCTGAGACCTCATCCAAAAGCAGTGGTCAAGGGATTCCCTTCAACTGGTGTTGCCAGCAGCGGGATGGAAGGGCGGAAGGGCAGCCCGCGTGCTACAGGGACCTGGGGACATGGGGACGTGCCAGCCACATACCCACTTTGGCAGTGAGCACTCTTCTTCCAGCCTCAGGGACCGTGGTTATGGCTGTGGACAGCTCTCAGTTGAGTCCCTCTGTGGGAATGTCAGCAATGGGCAGCCCATAGCTGTCACTGCAGTGGGCAGTGGGGCCAACTCCTCTTGACTTGATGTGGCTACTGGAGGGCCATTCCAGCTCCAGAACTCCCAGCGGGATCAGTTGTCACTTTCGATGTGACTGTGTTGCAGCTCCACTCCTCCCTCTATCCCATCCTGCTTCCCTTACTCCCTCACAGTTGTTGATCCTAAGGGCATGACCCAGTCAATTGTCTGCATGCCAATCTCGGTCCTAGAGTCTGCTCCTGGGAGATCCATCATGCAGCTGCCACTCCTGCACAAGCTGGGCCTCTCTACGCCTTGCTGGGAGCTCACCATCTGTGTTGACTCACTCCTCGACAAGATTCAGTGTTAGCCAATGAGAGCAATGTGCAACCCCTCAGTTTCCTTTTTTTCCCCTGGCAGGAGAGAATCTCGATCATAAGTGATCCATTCTCCCTTCCGTGTGCCTATGTTGGGGGTCAATTTCTGCTTGGGGCTTGGAGACGCTCTAATATGTAAGTGATGGGTTGGCTCTGTTCCTCTCACTATCACTAACTCTCTCCCGCAGTCTGTAATCCTACAAGAGACAGCATGCACCCACAGCCCACTACTGGGGATCACGGTAGACAAAAGGGGTCATCAGGAGGAGGAACAGTACATGCTAAGGACGCTCAATGGCATGACACTTACACTTGATCTGCATCTATCATTTCAAAGACACAGCAGCCCTTCGAAGTCATTATCATTTCTTTAGAACAAAAAGCACAAACACGTTACATAACTTCTCAAATCTCACAGCACACCCGCTGCAGACCCCAGACTAGAATCTGGGTTTCTGGACTGCCAATCATGCAAATCCCAGCCTCAGGTGGAAACTGCTCAGCTGGCCTCGGCTGCTCTCCCGGGGCCAGCGTAGGGTCGGTCTTTAGAGAACCCCAAGACACTGGACTTATCTCAAGTGATGCCCTCCCACCCCTCTTGGTACTGTGACCAGACTCTGAGGTCTTGGTGGTAGTTACATCCTACACCAAGTGCTGCAGAGCATTGTGGAATACAGGAGATGATCTAACAACCCCACGCCACCCGTGACAAGTGGCCACCTGTTGTCGTGTACCATCCTACTGATGGGCTCTCGCTATGTAGGATTCTGCTTCTTCTGTTGTACCTTCATATGTACAATTGAAACAATTCTAAAAGGGGAAAACTATGACATTCAAACTAATAATAAATACAGAGTACATAGTAGCTACTATGTGAATGGATTTACATTTTTTAAAAAATTTCTGCTGGACAAAACAAGAGGAAAGAATTCATACTTAGCTTCAGCCCCTGACCCCTGCACCTTCCCCAGGACTGACTCAGTCCTTACCCAGACCCAAGATACAAGCGGAGCAATGTAGGGGTTTGTACTGTGGGCTTGATCGCCACACCATCTGCATCTGAGCCCTTGCTCTGCCAATTAGCTATGAGGACTTGGCAAAGCCACTTAATCATCCCGTGCCTCAACTCCTTCACCTGGAAGATGCAGAGAGAATGTTACCACCTCAACAGGAATTGCCAGGTAAATGCTCACAACTCTGCTAGGCCTATGATAAATATTAATCTCCACTCAACTCACTCTTCCCATTTTATAGTCAAGGAAACTGAGGCCGAGAGTGTGTGCCACCTACCCAAGATTCAACGGCTTCATGAGGAGCAGAGCCCGCGTGTAAACCCTGGTCCATCCGAGTCCCAAGTGCCCGCTAAAGAGACATGCTAAGGGCTAGGACTGAAAGGATAAATTCTAGCTCCTAGATCTGCCACTTGAACAAAACCAGGCGCCTTGCTTTGGTGGTGGTGAGAAAGGGTCCAGGTCCCTGTTGGCCAAGTGGATGGGTGACGCTGCAGCCCGAGGATGGGCAGGGAGGCACAGCAAGTGCTTCTCAAAGACAGCAGAATTGTTTGAGTCCTGTGCAGCTGTGGCTGGAAGGTTGGTCCCCAGAGTGCCTGTCTTAGATGTGGCTGACACGGGGCAGCGCCTCCGACTCAGAACACAGGCCAGCTGGCAAGCAGGAGTGAAATTCCAAATACCTAAAATCTGATACAGCCCCGGCAGAGACCACTCTGAACAGATACACTGCTGGTGAGAACGGATACCGGCTGCATACGATGACGCGGACATGCAACTCCCCCCAGCTGAACATGCGCCTTGGCAACAAGGAAAACCCAGTAGGCGGACGGGGACAGAGGCGCCACAAGGTGGGGCCCACAGGTCCACAGGGGGCTGTCCACCCTTCTCCTGTGGAAGTCCAAGAGAGGACGGCATGGTACATGCTCTGCAGAGCGTGGTTTAAAACCTTTTGCTTGGCCAGCGCCGTGGCGTAACAGGCTAATCCTCCGCCTTGCGGCGCCGGCACACCGGGTTCTAGTCCCGGTCGGGGTGCCAGATTCTATCCCGGTTGCCCCTCTTCCAGGCCAGCTCTCTGCTGTGGCCCGGGAAGGCAGTGGAGGATGACCCAAGTGCTTGGGCCCTGCACCCGCATGGGAGACCAGGAGAAGCACCTGGCTCCTGGCTTCAGATCAGCACGATGCGCCGGCCGCAGCAGCCATTGGAGGGTGAACCAATGGCAAAAAGAAAGACCTTTCTCTCTGTCTCTTTCTCACTATCCACTCTGCCTGTCAAACAAACAAACAAACAAACAAAAAAACCTTTCGCTGCAGAGCGAGAGTAAATGCCTTCAAGGTCCAGTACTGTCACTCCCTTTGTGTAGGGCCAGTCTCGACAAGGACAAAGCCCTGCTTCCACCCAAAGGGACACCCACGAGGGCTCTGATGTCACCCTGCTGTCACGCTGACTGCCTTTCCCTTTGCCAAGGAGTGTTCATGTGTGGGCTCCCAAAGCTGTGGTTCCCCTTCTAGCATTTAAAGATGATGGCACGGTCGCTCTTCCTCAGAACACAGCCTGGCTTCATGCAAAGGGAGCCTGGGCCCCAGCAGGGCTCAGAGGCTTCAGAATCCTAGGGGTTGGCGCTATGAGGCAGTGATTAATCTGCTGCCTGCAATGCCACCATCCCATATGGGCGCTGGTTCGAGTCCTGGCTGCTCCACTTCTGATCCAGCTCCCTGCTAACGTGCCTGGGAAAATAGCAGAGGATGGCCCAAGTGCTTGGGCCTCTGCCACCCATGTAGGAGACCTGGAGGAAGCTCCTGCTTCCTGGCTTTGGCCTGGCCCAGCCCCGGCTGTTCCAGCCTTCCAAGGAATGAACCAGCAGGTGGAAGATTTCTCTCTGTCTCTCCCTCTTTCTCTGTAACTCTGACTTTCAAATGAATAAATACATCCTTAAAAGAAAAATAAAAAGCAGAATTCTAGTCCTGCCTCAACAGTCCCCAGCTCAGCTCACTTTTCCAGCTCAAATCTGCCTCCATGCTGCTTAACTGTCACTCAAAGCTCCTGCCACTCTCCGGACAAAGTCACCAGGGCTCAATTACCTTGTATCAATGACGCTGGAGCACCATTTCTTTGGCTTGCATAACATGAAGCTCCACATGACGACACATCATCATTGGTCCATGCGGTCTTGGGGGAAGGTTCTAGAAGGAAAGGCTGTCCCTGGAGAGCAAAGCTCCAGGACTTGGCTTCCCTCTACGCTCAGCCTCACCCACTAGTGAGGCTGCTGTCACTCACTGCTCCAGCCCAAGAAAGACTCCCATAAAAAGCCACTGAATCATTTCCCCAGTGTTCTCCCTGGAACTCAAGATTGTGCCTCTTGGTGCAGACCTTGCCCCTAGCTGCGTATTGCAAATCAGATATTCCCCCAGGCAAGAAGGACACCCTTTTCTTGTTAATTCTCTTAGGAGCTCTTCCCACCATTTTCCTACCTGACTATGGCCTCCCAGCCTACACCAGCTTCATCCCTTTAGATGGAGGCCACACATAGCCCTGGATTAGCAGGTGCTGTTGTTGATTGACAGCCTCACGGTAACTTAGGAAAGGAGCCATGGACCTCTGCTGTGGCTGGGAGGTTTGCAGGAACATCTGGAGGAGGCCGGTACATTGAGACAGGAGCACCATGTTCTCTAATCAGTCAGCTGGGGTCCCCCTGACCAGCTCTGCCAACTCACCAGCTGTGCAACCTGGGAGAGTTACTCAAAACTCAGGACATCCTTTTTTCTAAAGTGAGATGGTTAGAGTCATAGTATCTACCTTAGGGATGTTTTAAGAATTCAACAAAATAGGGGCGTGTTGCATGGTAGGTTAAGTCTCCACCTGTGGCACCAGCATCCCATACTGGCACCAGTTCAAGTCCCAGCTGCCCCTCTTCCAATCCAGCTCTCTGCTTATATATGTGAGAAAGCAGTGGCAGATGGCCTAAGGGCTTGGGCCCCTGCACCCACGTAGGAGACCCAGAAGCTCCTGGCTCCTGGCTTTGGATTGACCCAGCTACAGTCATTGTGGTCATTTGGAGAGTAAACCAGCAGATGGAAGACTTCTCTCTATGTCTCTCCCTCTTTCTATCTGCAACTTTGCCTCTCAAATAAATAAATAAGTCTTTAAAAAAATAAAACTTATAAGGGAGTTGGTACTATATCTAGCACATAGTCATTGATTGAGCCATTCTTAATTTTGTTAATCATTCAAATATTTATTGATCAATTGCTCTAAACCTGGTACCCTGCTAGGGGCCATGTTTCTACCCCAAGAAACTCAGTGGAGTGGGAGTGGACGACAGAAGAACCGCAGGATGCAGGATGACAAGTGCTTTATCGATTACTTTTTACAAAAATGGGCGTATTTCAAATATTTAGTTATTTAATTTTAACTTAAGAGACAGACAGAGATCTTCCATCTACTGGTTCACTCTCCAAGTGCCTGCAACAGCTTGGGCCAGACCAGGCCAAAGCTGGGAGTGTGGAACCCCGCATGGGTTCCCTATGTGGATAGCAGAAACCCAAGCAGTGAGCCATCATTTGGAAGCAGGCCAGGACATGAACCCAGGCACTCTTAACTGCTGGGCCAAACATCTGCCCCAAGTGATTACTGGTAAGTGATAGCCCCCCACCACCCCACCTTTTTGGTTGCTAGTCATCTTGTGCTACAGGCTTTATCTAAGTCAGTTGCATAACCTTTGTAGGCCAAATGCCTGGGTTCAATCTTTAGCAGTATCACTAAATAATTATTTAAGTTGAGGCATGTTAATTACTTTTCTTGAAATTTCAAAAGTTAGAAATAATATTATGACCGGTGTTGTAGCGTAGCAAGTTAAGCCTCCACCTGCAGTGCTAGCAATCCCAAATGGGCACAGGATTGGGTCCCAGCTGCTCCACTTCTGATCCAGCTCCCTGCTAATGGACCTGGGAAAACAGCAGAGGATACCCCAAGTGCTTGGGCCCTTGCACTCACCTGGGAGACCTGGAAGAAGCTCCTGGCTCCTGGCTTCAGTCTGGCCCAGCCCTGGCCATTGTGGCCATTTAAGAAGTAAATCAGCGGATGGAAGATTTCTTTGTCTGTCTGTCTGTCTCTCTCTCTCCCTCTCTCTCCTTCTCTCCCCCTTTCCCACTCCCTCTACTTCTCTGTGTTTCTACCTTTCAAATAAATAATCTTTAAAAATAAAAAAGAATAATATTTGCCTAAGTTGTCACTGGAGTGCCTTGTGCACAGTAGATGCTTAATAAAGTCTATTGGCCAGATGGGTTGAATAAGTACTTAAAGCAGTGACTAAGGATGTTTGGAAGGCTGGTGCTGGATTGCTCTCCTTCCCTACACCTGGACAGTTGTCCTGGGGTGCTCTGAAGATGCAGGTCACAAGGTCACTTGAGGTGTGTGGCAGCACTGATGGCCAGTGGCATATCTGGCACGCAGTCAGCTCTGAGCCAATGACTTCTGCCACAAACACTAAGACTGGTCTCTCCAATGGAGCTGCTGGCAAGAACCAGGCAGAATGTTCCAAATAGGGCAGGCCCTCCGGGACCAAGGAGCTGACAAGGATGGGGAATGAAGGCAGAGAAAGGCTCCTGCTTCAAGGATAGGTAATGATGTGTTGGGATGCCCTGGGAACCCCCAATCTTGCATCCCCCAACCACACCATGGCAAGGGTGGCTGCCCCTTGCTCATGGTCAGGTCTTCAGAGAATGACAGTGGGGAAGGCCTCTCACATCTCTCTTTGTCCCCATTTCCTATTCTGTCTAAACTCAAGAGTAATCCCAACCCTGACTTTTTACAAAATATTTATTTATTTATTTTTAAAGTCAGAGCTACAGAGAAAAAGGGAGGGAGGGACGGAGGAAGAGAAGGAGGGAAGGGGGGAGAGAGGGAAAGAGGGAAAGAGGGAGAGAGGGAGGGAGGGAGGGAGGGAGGGGGAGAGAGAGAGAGAGAGAGAGAGAGAGAGAGAGAGAGAGAAAGATCGTCCATCATCTTACTATGCCAATGGCTGCAACAACTGGAGCCAGGTCAGGCTGAAGCCAGGAGTCAGGAGTATCTTCCGGGTCTCCCACAAGGGTGCAGGGGCCCAAGCACTTGGACCACCTTCCACTGTTTTTCCCAGGTGCATTAGCAGGGACTTGGATCAGAAGTAGAGCAGGTGGGACTCGAACCAGCACCCATATGGGATGCTGGCATCACAGGCACCTGCTACACCACAACACGGGCCCTGCCTTTAATGCAGGATTGGCAAGAGAACCAAATACAAAAGATGTTAGAGAAACAGATAATAGTAGGGAAACAAGACACGAGCATGACTGACATCACTGCTACTATTGCTACTGTGACAACTCCTAACACAGCTATAATTTATCAGCCTGTTACTGTCAAGGATACCTTGAGGATGATCACCCAGCCCCTTATACAACCTATAGCCTGAAAGATGGAGAAACCGAGGCTGAACAAGAGAGGGCCACCACCAGCCCTTTATTGCTTTGGAATGGATTGGAGAAAGATGCTTCTTTCTCCGGGCAGCTGCAGCCCTGTGGGGCACGTGGCTTGGCAGGTGCACTGATAGCTGATGTTAGCTCCAGTTCACTCTTGACTTCAGGCAGGACGTACTTTCAACACAGGTTATAGCAAGCTGCACAGACACGTTGAGTGGGTTGGGTGTGGAGAGGCCAAGCCAGGGCTCAAACATAGGGTTGTTCTATTCTGCAAGGTACAAGCCCTGCGGTGGACAATCGCAGCCTGCAGAACGAGACAACGGCTGCCTCTCTCCTGCACACTGGCCACTGTGGGGATGGACACGGATGATGCAAGCAGAGCTGTGCACTTCGGGATCCGCATTCTCTCTGCCAAGGAGCCATGCAAATCATAACACAGCAGCCCCTGGAACTGAGCCGGCGCACAGAGAGAAACGAAACTGCACAAAGCCAGACCTGTTGACACGAGCGAACATTCTTGTAGTGCGGCCTGATAAGTCTGTTGCTAAGCCTACTTGGCTTCCTGTCTCAGAGCACCTGGCCGCCGGTTCAGGAAAGATAATCACTCTGGGAAACTGGCTCTCCTCGGGAGCCCTGGCAGAGCCCTGCAGTCCACAGCAAGACCTGCCTCTCACCGCAGCTGCCCCTCCTCCCACGTCACCCAAGGGGAAACTGTACCTGCAGAGGGTAGCCCGGATCTCTGAGCTCAGAGCATGCCCTCAACAAAGACCTTCACATTTCCTGCCTGGACGGGGCACTCCGTTTCCAGGCAGACCCGCAGCTGTCAGCCCGCAGCCCCTCCACCAGCCCTGTCCAAGTGAGAGGCATCAGACAAGCGCTGGGGCGGGAGCGGGGGCTGTGGAGGGCAGGAAGGGGGCAAAGGGCTTTGGAGAGATCAATCTAAAGAGCAGGCATCTGTAGCTGACCCCGGGGAAGGGCTGCGTGATCAGAGCCAGGATGAAAGAGTGGCTGGCCTCCCTTTGTGCCCACATTGTTCAGTGATGCTGGTTCAAAGCCCACTGCGGGGCTGTTGAAACATTACACCCCTAAGTGTTTCTTTTTCCCAAGAAGGATCTCTTAGGGATTAAACACACATGTGCGCAACACACACACTCCCCACGAACCCCTTGCCTCATGCATGCTCACCCACCTTCCACACAATCCCCACGCACCTGACACTGCTCAGGCACATCTACTCCCCCGCAGGCTACTCGCATGCCCTTTGAAATTCCAGACTTTATAGGAACTCCTGAGCTTCAAAAGCCCAAGGAATTGTCACCAGGTAAACAAAGAGCACCACTTGTAATCCAGGTCCTTCTCCGTGCCTTGCCTGAGGCCAGGTAACTTCACAAAAGCGGAAGCTACCTCATTTGCTTTAGAGCCCGGGATTGTTAAATTTGGCGGCAAAGCAGGGCGCCTTCAGCAGGCTCACTGCATAAGAAGGGGGCATCCGTCCTCAGTCAGAGTGCTTCTCTCTGATTGGCTACCTCCCAGCCCTGGGTAGGAGGCAGCCCCAGCACAGGGCAGGTTTCCCTCTGGCCATCGGCTCTCCCAGCGCCCATGACTGCCTTCACTCTAGGTAGAGAAGGCGCTGCCTAGTGCAACCCCCAGCCAGATGCAGGAGAGAACAGAGAAGCATCCCTCGCTCAGGGAAAGCTCCTGCACAGCTCCCTACTCCCCAGCACCACACCCACCGGCAACAACGCAACAGTTGGCCTCATTAGAAACCCATGCTTTGGAGTGAGCAAATCTGGATTTCAAAGGCCGGTTCTGACCCCTCCTTGCTTCAGTAGCCTGGGCCAACTCTCTGAGCCATGGTTTTACTCCTCACAGAGCATACTCCAGACAGCAACCTCCAAAGTACAGCTTAGAAATGTTCAGGGGGGAGGCCGTAAGGAGGAAACAGAGACACTAGAACATTGATCTGGGAGCTCCTTGGCAGCAAAGCCTATGTGGATATTCTCTGATATCCCCACGCCTGACACAGGGGCTGGCACCACATAGGCTGGGGGAAAACAGTTTGAAAGAAGGCATGTGAAAATGAGCGACTCAGGTCCTGGAGCAGGTGCCAGGGGGACTCCAGCCCAGGGTCCTTGACTCATGCTCCAGCACGCTCCATGCCAGAGGCAGCACATGGTTGGGTCTCTTGAAGGGACAGGGAGTGAGGCAGGTTTTGATGAGTGCTGCCAGCCCGGGGAAGCCTCAGTAGGGCCAGGCAACACCCAGGAGGACCTCTGGCTGAACACTCTAACTCCTCAGTGGGCACACACAGAAACCTCATCTGCAAAGGATACCCCAAAGCCCCAGAGAAGCTCCTCTTATTTCCTGGCTCAAAATGCACAAAGGAGAAAAGTCAAAAGACTGGGACCAAGGAGTGCAGCAGGGGTTAGGTCGCGGAGACCGGCCCATCTCCTATGTCAGGCTTGCCGTCCACATCATCCCTTACCTACTGACTGCGTGTCCCGGAGATCACTAGCCCGCTCTGATTCTCAGCTTTTCCATCTGCAAAACAAGAAGACAATCACAGTTAATCCTTTGAGACCTCTGCATGGAAAAACATCACTGGGTTGATATGTCAGATTGTTTGCTGGCTACTCATGAGCCCATGGTACTAGGGGCATTGCCAATGGTCAGGGAACCATGAGGGGACTTCAAAAGGCTCACAGAAAATGGAATCAAAAGACACACTTATTTTGGTGCAAAATGTTTTGAAAGCCAAGCATATGAGAAATTTCCAAAAAAGTGCATGGAAAATGAGGATTACTAAAAAAAAAAAATGCATGGGCTTCACATTTTTGTTTCACCCAAATCAACTTATCTTTTAATTCCATTTTCCACAAACTTTGGGAGATTCATGGCATTTATGAAAATAAATAAATCACACGTGATAATTATTTAGGATTCAAGCAGGGGGCCCATGAGTGCCAGAGTCTCAACACAGAGAGTTCAGCCTTCAGACCATTTTTCATTTAACTCTTAACTTTCCACAGACATCAAAATGTTAAGGGCATTGAGAACACCAGGAGAAATGGAGCAAGGCAAAGTGCTCAACACACTTGCTTTCAGCATTTGGGAGAAACTCCCCGACTTGTTTTTCCTTCTGTACAATGGGTCTACCATTTTTCAGAGCCAGACCACTGGGACACCCTACCCGGAACAGGACCAGGCCAGGCAGGACTGCCTCTCCTGGCCCCAGCGTTCGGTAACCGCTGCCCATGAGTCTTAGTTTTCATCCTCATCTCTTCTGTCACGTAGGCCCGTGGTCTGGTCCCTGGCAGGCAGATCTACACCAGAGCCCACAGGATGAGAACCACGTCACGTCAGGGGGCCTTGTACAGGTCTTCTCCATGGCTGGGATTTCTCACTTCGAGTGGACTAACCATTCATAGACAAACCTTTCAACTTAAAAAGTCAAGGCCAAGGCCAAGGCCAGGAAACTCATCTATGAGTCTTACTACGTGACAGCTACTGAGCCAACAGTATCTGTGCACATGCTCTGTGGCGCATCCAAATCCCCACGGGAGATTTCCCAGTGGGAAGACGGCAGCTGGGTGAGGCTCAGCAGCTGCCCAAGGCCTGCAGCCGCGGTGCTGGCCCCCGGCTCACGATTCCTGCACATCTGGGGGTCACCTCCACTGGCATTGATTCTTCCTAGTCAGCTCGTGGTTTTTTTTTTTTTTTTTTTTAACTTCCTTTTTAAGGGATTTTCTTCGGTTTCTACAGCTGTTTATTTCTGCCCTTTCTTGCAACCATGAAGGATTCTCTAAAGGCAAAAGGACTACCAGCAACTTAATGTGTAATCACGGCCATTCTGTGGAGCAATAACCCAGAAGTCACAGGCTCCAGGTGCTGTTCATGCATATGTTTCTGATACTCATTAAAATAAATGTTGAATTGAACATGCCCGTCTGTGCACCACCCTAACTCCCCGGAATGCACCTGTGATCCTTTGGGAAGCCCAGTGTCGGTTCCTGTCTACACCTACATCTGCCTCTCTGCTGAGCTGCAGGAGTACAAACACCTGATGCTGCAGTGGCCAGAGGCCACACAGCGAGAACCCTAAGGCCCTGGGACTTGGGCCCCCACTGGCCCACCTCCCACTCAGTGCTCGGCTCTCCTCCCCACACACCAAATCTGCAATTCCAAATCAAGGCAGGGTCACCCTGCTCTGCTGTACGGGTCACCAGCTATTCCATAGTGACCAGATCACACCCGTACCGATTTAAGTTCCCCACAACAGCACTCGGGTAAGAAGCTGCCTAATTCCCAAAATCCAGTTTGGAAACATGTGAACTGGAAGTGATTCTTCATTCAGAGATCTAAGATTGCAGCCAAGGAGACAGAAAGGGCAGATAACACAATACCCAGAGAGCGACTGCCACTGCAAAGGAGGACAAATCCCACCCAGGTCCAGGGAAGAGGAGGACGCGGCAAAGCGACTGTTTCGGAGGCTGATCGAAGCCATCGTGTAATCTTTCTAGAGTGCTAAGCTTCAATTTCCTGTCATTGGTTTGGAATTAATTGGCATGAATTTTGTATGACCTGAGAGCAAACAGGCTGAAAGGCCTGGAGAACTGACTCGGGCATTCTTTTTGTAGATCCCCCAGTTCTGCACTGCATATGGGCCACAGAGCTGTGCAGAGACAGGAAAACAAAGAGGACCCTAATTATTCATTTCCAACCCAAGGACACCTTCTCTGTGAAGCCTTTCCCCTCCAAGCTCAGACAGCCCCTCCCCCTGCACCCTCACGGCAATTACAGACTGCATTATGTTACAATGGCATATTGTTTTCTATTTTTTTACTTTTAGTTTTAAAGATTTATTTGTTTGGGGACTGGTGTTGTGGTACAGTGGGTTAAGCTGCCACCTGCAATGTCAGCGTCCCTTATGGGTGCCACTTTGAGTCCTGGCTGCTCCACTTCTGAACAAGCTCCTTGCTAATCCACCTGGGAAAGTAACAGAAGATGGCCCAAGTCCTTGGGCCCCTGCACCCACATGGGAATCCTGGAAGAAGTTCCTGGCTTTGGATTGGACCAGCCTTGTTGAGGCCATTTGGTCATTTGGGGAGTGAACCAGGGGATGGAAGATCTCTCTTTCTCTGTCTCTCCATCTCTCTGCCAAATATTTTTCTACAGAAAAAGATGTTCTTATTTGAAAGGCAAAGTGACACAGAGATAGCAAGAGGCAGAGAGAGGGGAAGAGACAGAGGCAGATAAATCTTCCACCCACTGGTTCAGTCACTCTCTAAATGCCCACAACATCCAGGTCCAGGACGGGTTGCAGCAGAAGCCAGGAACCCCAGCTGTCTCCCATGTGGGTGGCAGGTACCCAAGGACTTGGGCCATAATCTGCTGCGTCTCAGGCACAACAGCAAACAGTTGGATTAGAAGGGCAGAGTAGAGGTCAGCGCTTTGCCTCAGTAGGCTAAGCCTTTGCCTGCAGTGCTGGCATCCCACGTGGGTGCTGGTTTGTGTCCCAGATGCTCCACTTCCAATCCATCTCTATGCTATGGCCTGGGAAAGCAGTAGAAGATGGCCCAAGTGCTTAGGCTCCTGCACCCTCATGGGAGATCCGAAAGAAGCTCCTGGCTCCAGGCTTTGGATCAGCCCAGCTCTGGCCATTGTGGCCATTCGGGGAGTGAACCAGCAGATGGAAGACCTCTCTCTCTGTCTCTCCCTCTCTCTGACTATAATTCTACTTCTCAAATACATAAATAAAACAATGAAAAAAGAAGTGTAGAGTAGCTGGTACTTGAGCCAGGCACTCTGATATGGGATGCAGGTCTCCCAAATGGCAGTTTAACCCTCTGTGCCACAATGCCAGCCCCTGTTTTCCCTTTTGTAGTGTCATGTTTTCTATGTACTCAAATACACAAAATATGCAGGCAATTCAATGAGTTTGTGGAAAATAAAATTAAAAGGTGAGTTTATTTGGTGCAAAAAGTTTAAATCAAGTCTTGAGCAGGTCTTCTAGAAGGTCACAGAAAATGCATACACTGTATGGACCTCGAAACTGTTGCACACCAAAATGAACCAGATTTAAATTCCATGCTTCAACAAACTTTCTGAAGTGCCTTTGTACATAATAAAGCAATCACACCTACAGCTAGCAATACAGAAGATATTTCTCTGCAAACCTTTGTGTATGGATACCAACACATAGACATCCATATGACACACATTTAGAAACCTAACAAAACAGGATCGTCCCATAAGCACGAACCTTAATCTGTTTTGAACTAAGTAAAATAGCAAAGCATGCTCTTACTCGGTCATATAGGTATGTAATTACTGCCCTCCTGATGGACATACAAGTTATTCTGCACTTTTCACTAGTGTGAATACTCCAACATTCTATCCACATGGCTTGCATTACCGTTTGATTATGTACTTAGACTCTGTTACATAACATTTAGAAAGCATCCTAACTGCCCCACTAGACCATACAACTTTTAACATCCACCACACTACGTGAGGATAAGTACGCCCGCTCCTCTCACCCTCACCTACTAGGCATTAGCATGCCTTCTTATCTTTGCCAGTGTGATAGGTACATGGTGCCTAGTTATTTCATCTGCATCTCCTGAGTGACAGCTACATACCTTTTCCTGTGTTTCTTGGCCACTGCACTTCTGGGAACTGCATGTTCATGGTCCTTTACCTATATCTAGGTAGAGCATTAGTCTGCTTCTTGTTGGTGTGTAAGAATCTGCCATTGTCTTTCCCTTTATTTCTTTAGCTTGCTTCTTTTGTAAAGGACACTGCTATCCAGCAGTTAATCCCATCAGAAACCGGGGCTCCTGTCCTGAGGGGTCTCTGCACGTCACCCATGGCCATCAATCACCCAGACCTATTAGTCCTGCCTCCTGCATGCCCCTGAAACCTGCTCTTCTTCACCCTCTCCAGCTCCACATCGTCTCTCACCTAGACTGCTCGTCATAGCCTCCTAGCACGTCCCCAAATAACTTCTCCTCCTATTCTCCAACAACAGACGCCTCAGGGAATTTTTAGGAAATAAATGAAAGTTAGATCACCTCCCCTGCTGAAAATCTTCTTAACCATTTCCTGTTCTACTGAAGATAAAATCCAAGGTCCTTCATGTGTCCTCAAACCTTGCAAGGCTGCTTCTGGAACCCAGGGCTCTACTGCATTTGCCTCCCCCTCAGTCTCCATCCTTGGGCTATGCTGGTTTCCAGTCTGGCTGTCAGATGGATCCTCCTTCCTCGCTACTCAGGGCCCTGGCTGCTGTTCCCTCCGCCTTGAAGGTTGCTTGTGCTCCTCTTTCTTCCGGCTAATCCAAACTCATCCTTCAGGTCTCTCAGCTTAAACACCATCTCCCAGAGAAGCCCTGAGCCCCTAGACGACGTGCACTGCTCTGTGTACAGGAGCTTGCTTTGTAGAACAGCTCTTGACTGCAATGAAGCACCTCTGGCCCGCTTGCTTTACCGCCTTTGAGATGACAAGCTCCATGGGGACAGAAGCTGGTTTTCCTTGTCCACCTCTATCTACTCAGAACACAGCGTGGGACCTGGCACATATTAGTCACTCAACAAATACTTGCTGACATACTGTATTAAGGCAAAAATATTTTAAAAATCTATTCCAAGGACACAGCAATCAACTCTAGGTTTTCCTAACAAACGAATGTGGGTCTTCACACAGAAGCAGATGTGGTGACAAACCAGGCCTGTCTAGCAAGGCTCAGGCTCTGGATTAAGCTGCTTCATGCCAGTCACCCTTCTTCATATGCACCAAGTTCAAAGCCTTGGCTTTGGTCACCACAGGACAACAGAACAGAAGCGTCTCAAGGCAAGGCCCTGGCTTACGCCTTTTGGTAGCACCCACAGCCTCTCCACCCTGTGTTTCACCCACATTCAATGAATGTCACTCAAATGGACTTAACTCCAAGTCAAATTCTATGGTAATTATATCTAATTCACTGCCTTCTCCTGTGTCCATAATTTGCACCACTGCCATTATTGACTTGATGGATTTTCCTGCTATTGATCGATGCCTATATTTATGCCTATTTCCTCTTCCTGAATTAAGACAGAAAAAGTGGACTGTAGATCAGCATGGTTCAGCTCTCCTCCTGCTGCAATTCAGCCCTGCCCCCTAAGTCTCCCTTGTCTTCCAACCAGTACTCTGTGCACTGCATGTAGTGAAATGGTACTCCCCTCTTGGCTACAGGGTTTCTGGGATGGAAGTCAGAGACCAGGCCAGGGTGTGGAGTCCACATCCCCTGGGCTTCATCTGGCCTCTTCTCAAGCTGATCCCAGACACCACCTTGGGTAAAATGACTGGCTGCATGTGAGGAACTTATGGGGTCCTCTGGGCCACTCCAGGCAGCTGTGATGCTGGTGCAGGGAGTGGAAGGAGGTGGGCAGGTCAGGGTTCCCTGGGGGCCCTCACCCCCATGCCGAGGAGCCCGAGGGAAAGAACAAACTTCCTGCCTGGGAGGAGATAGAGTTTCAGTTGGGCAGACAACAGTAAGAGGCTGTAAATAGTCTGGGTCCTGCTTCTGCCTGCAGCCTCATCCCCAGGTACTGCTCCAGCTGTTGCCCTGAGATTCCTTTTCGTGCAACATCCCACCATGCAGAAAGCCCTTTTACACCTGGACATCCAGGGAAGAGTGACAGGGATGCCTGCAGGTTCAGTACATCTTTAGTTAGTAAGAAGCAACTGCATCAAGACTCAAAGGGTGTGGGCTCGACGCTAGCTGTCACCTCACACCTTGGGTGGAATAGTCAACCTCCCCCAGAATCTGTGCTTTTATCCGAAATGGGGGAATGGTGAATATACCCACTCCCTGGGGTGCTTCAGTACTATTGCACCTGTCACCTAGCAAAGGCCCAACAAGTGCTGGCAAATATCATTATAATGACTACTAGGATCATCTTAGTTAACCCCATGGCACTGACTCTGTGCTACTCGGTGTCCTCGCCACTCCTCAAATATTCATTCATGGAACCCTCATAAACAATTCTCCAAGGAGGAGACCATTATTCTCCTCATTGTACTGACAGAAACTGGGGCAGTGAGAGGCTAGCCAAGTAGCCTAGAGTCCCACGATAGATGGCAGAGCCAAGATTCTTAACCCCAGCAGTCTGGCTCCAGAAGCCACTGCGCTAAACCACCAGATCATTAATCATCACTACAATGATGTAATGCTTTACCCCCATTTTTAGTTATTAATAATTACTGGGATGGGTGGCTGGCCAATGCACACAGGACGCTAGTGCTGGCAGGGTGTCAGGGAGCCAGCCAAGCTCACAGAATTCCAAGTAGGAATCACGGAGCTGACCAGGACACTGAGGAAGAAGCTCAGAGCTGTGTGTTGGGCCAACAGGGTTAGAGGTGTGGGTGGATGGCGGGACTGTCACAGTCAGCCCCATGTACCTCATGGGCTGGACCTTCCATGTCCCACTGACTATGGGCTGAGGCTTCTGCCCACCTCCCTACAGCGTGGATGTGGGTCAGGTCCTGGAAGAGTCGAGCTCCAGTGCCTTAGCAAAGCCGGGCCTGGCGAGGGCACAAGCCAGTGTCTCCTCCCTGGCAGCCTTGGCTGCCCGTGCTCAGGAGGTCCCAGGGAGCCTGCAGCTCGGAGATGTCGCTCGAGCTCTCAGCCTGTGCTCTTCAGATGCGGGTCTGATTTCAGGAAACTCTGTTGATCCAAGCTAAGCTGCTCATGTTGCCACCAGATGTCTGAGTGAGGAGTTCTCCCCCGAGGGCCGCGTTCTGTAATTCCTGGCTGCATCACGCTGCGTGGTTGTTCTTTCCTAGACTTCTGCTGCTCATTAGGTCCTCAAAAATCCACCCGCTGCCGACTGCTCTGGATATTTCAAGGTCAAAGATGCTGCCCTTCCCCACTCCCTCTCGGTTGGATTTCATTTTGTGTGTGTCCCCAGTGTGGTGTGAAGCATCTGAGGATGAGACCATTGTACTCCAGTCCCAGGCTTTGGCCTCCAGAACCTCACAACCTACCAGGGTTCCTCTTGGCCAAGAGTAAAGCCGCAATGACCCAGCCCATCTTGCAAAGGGCAAGCATGTCCCACTGCGAGTGCCCTCGTCCCAGAAGCCGCAACACAGGTGCTCCCTGGCTGGGACCCTCCACAGCCAGCTGCTCTCAGACAGACACAGTTGTCTGTGTTATACAGTGGCAACACCTAAAACACACAAAGTCTGCAATGCAAAACACCACCGGCCCTTGCAGCCACCAGGAAATGAACCAGAAGTTGAAAGACCACCCCCCTCTGATTCTGCCTCTCCGTAACTCTGCCTTTCAAATAAATAAATAAATAAATAAATAAATAAATAAATAAATCTTTTTTAAAAATTCAAAACACCAGCTTCTGCATTCAACACACCCTTGGCCAACTGCATGGGCTCCGGACAGAATTGGAAACCAATGAGAGTGAACAGAGCCTGTGCCTGACCCAGGTGCAAATCCTGACTCCAGGGGACACCGAGAAAGCCCCCTCACTCCCTGGAGTTTCGGTGTCCTTATCTGCCCACGGAGACCTTTCAATCCAGCCCTGCAGGCTGCTCAGAGAGATGCACAGAGCAGGGTTTCTCCAGTGCCCTGGCCCGAGGAGCACTCCTTTTTTAGAATGTTTGCACTGTGGAGCATGCTCAGTAAGACATGCTCCCTGCATGCAAGGGGGAGAGCGCAGGATCTACAGGGAGATCCAGCCACGAAGGGGCCAAAGCTAATGATATGGGAATGGACAAGGCCAGCGTCAGCACCATAGCCAAGCACGGTCTTTATACAACAGAGTCCTGTGGCAGGAGGTACGGTCTCCCAGGGGCAGGCAGCAGCAGGAAGAGAGGAGCCCTTGACTGAGCACAGGGACCACAGAGGACGCTGGGCTCAGGGCCCAGGGTCTAGCAGTGGCATGCCTGGTCCTTGGAGGGGTTGTAAGCTGGAAAACACAGGGCCGGGTTATGTCCTTGTTATAATCACTCCGGCTGCAAGTGAGGATGAGCTGGAGGAGGAAGGATGGGGGAGGAAGGCTGGAGCAGCCAGAGCTGCGGAGCCAACATGGGTTCAACCCAAGGAGAGGGTCCCTGCCTTCATTCAGGAAGCCACTGGGCACTACTGCCCAGCTCCCCGCAGCTGGCTGCCTGCAGGGGCCTTGCGGTCCGAAGCTCTGGGTCTGGCTGCCCCTAGCAGGCTAAGCCTTCATGACCCACTCCTTTCCGATCCCGTGGGGGCAGGGCATCCTCTGCAACAGGGCCTGTCAATCCCAATGCCATCTCTGAGTCCTTGCCCAGAGCCACGCACGGGATGACGGAGCTGCTGTCCTGGCCTCTACCCGTCAAATTAATCCAATTCCGTTCAGTGACATGATTCCTGTGCGAGGACCCGTGCTCAGATCTGAGGGTGGTACGGGATGCTACCAGACAAGGGCGCAGGCCCCAGAGGTTTCTGAGGGAGGAGACAGAGCTGCACTGTCATCCAAAGCTGAGTGCTGGCAGGGGTTCAAGACAGGGCCAAGCGACAGGGACAAAGGAGACGGAGTACCCAGAAAGCCTTGTGGCAGAGGTGGCACTTGCCTAGGCCTTGTAAGAAGGCACTGGGTGGTCACAGGCTGGGAGAAGGACTCTTTAGGCTGAGGGACAGCGAGTGTGGAGAAAGCTGACTGCCTGCTGTGCCTGTACCCAGGACAGGAAGAGGAGACCAGGGACCAAGCCACACAGGTGGGCTGAGATCACGCAGGGAGAGGCCTCTCCAAGGCACGAGGACAAGGGTCACGTGAGAAAGAGCCAAGCAGTAACTTTTATTAGGCACCTCCTATGTACTGGGTAACACACATTGCATTAACACTACATGAACTCATTTCATGTGGATTCTAGAATCATCCTGGGAGCCAGAGATCAAAGCCATCCCCATTTTACAATGGAAGACACTAAGGCCTGCCCATGGCCACAGAGGCAGAGATGGAGCCCAAATGTCTGAATCGCAGCCCAGCCATCTCCACCCTGCACAACACGCCTGCCCCAAGTGACAGAGGCGACGTATGTGCTTCATTCATACAGCCAAGACAACTTCATGGCCGTCGGCGCCGAACACGTCTCTGTGTAGCAAGAGCTTGTGAGGCTCCTCAGGATGCACGAGCATGGGTAGTGGAGACCACCAGCGAGCCCCTGCGCTCTTTGATCTCAATGCGCAAGGAGCTTCCACTCCAGGCTCAGAGCCTGAGCCATCGCCACAGCGACACGGGAGGTTTTGCCTTCAGTTTTTCAGTCGAAGACTGAAACAGCACCAGTCCATGCTCTGATCATCGGCTACCCAAGCTTCCGCAGCAGCCTCCCCCCGAGCCTCCCTGCCTGCTGTGCTCATAGAAGATGCAAGCCCTGCCCCGGACACGGGGCCCCTGCCAGCAGCCGCGCTGTCCCTCACTCTACCATGCCTTCTTGTTCCCAGACAGCCCCGTCTGGGGGACCCCAGGCTTTCATCTCCCTTCGGTCTCAGCTTCCCTCCCTGTACCATAAGAAAGGCCCATGCCCTTCCCTCGCCAGTTTCCCTCACCAAGATTCTCCCCCTGGAGGCAGGGAGGATGCAAACAGAGGGGGTTGGAGGCCTAGAGATACCAGCAGCACGGTGCTCTCAGCTCAGGGGACCTGGCGGGGAGCCGAGGCCCATGGGAGTGGGGATGGGGGCAGCCATCCCACCCCCACCTCCTGCCTCTCCGACAGCTTCAGCCCCCAGCAACCTGGGAGACACTGGTCTGATGTAACCCAACGTCAACCGGGCGGCGTGTGGCCCAGGGAATTGCCTGTGAAGCTGCTCCAGGTGAAGGAGGCCGAGGCTGGCCTGGGCTCCTGACTGAGTGGCCGTGGACTTGACTCTCATGGAACTTGGAGTCTGGGAGGGTCCAGTGGACCAGGGATGGCTAGCGCAAAGGCCTTGCTTAGCCTTTTTGTCCCATAGACCCCTTTAGCAACTTTGTGAACACTACAGAGCTTTTCTCTAATAATACTTCCAAATGCACAAAATAAAACTTGATGGGAAGACAGGGGGAGCCGATTGTGGGAATTTGTGAGAGTCCCATTTTTATTTCTTTTCCAACTCATAACAGGATCCAGCGGCAGTTCTGATCACTGCCATAACCCTGAGGTAGTGCTGAGCACAAATGATATTTTGACTGTCTCCTACAACTGTGACAAAACAGGACACTCACATATCTGATTCCTCCTGGGAACAAATTCCCACTGTGCTTTATGGCCTATCTTTACAATAGGAGAAAGCACTAACTTCCAGCCCCCCCCCCCCTTGTGCTCACGTTAGGGACCTCTGAGCTGGGGCAGCAACCACGCTTTATGGAGGAGGAAACTGGAGCCCTCCATGGGGCAAGCATTCAGGGCTGGGTTAGAGTGAAATCCTGCGGTGCATATGGGCCCCCTGCCTCCCAGGCCAGGCTCTGCCTGCTGTGCACGCCACCTCCAAGGTGCGCTGAGCTGCTGCAAACCCAGCAGCCTCTGAGCCATGGTTTCTGTACCTGGAAGAGGGAAACCAACCTCTGCACCTGGGCATGCTGCTGTGAGGACGGACTGGGCGAACACCCAGGAAAAGGCCTGGGTATCTGGAGAGTGCTCTGTGGTTGTGTAGACAGGCACTCTTCCAATCACCATGGGGCCGTGTCCCCAGTGGAGAGAGCAGTACGTGCACCTGCCCTGCCGGAGGTCACAGCTCAGCACCACAGCACACTGACAGCATGGGGCGGGGGTCCTTCTTGACTGCACATTCTTGGGGGGGTTGTGGCTCAGTGCTATAGCCAGAGTCACCAGCCCAAGAAAGGATCGAAATTCAAAATCCCAAGTATGGTTTAGACAGAATATGTCGCATACCACTGAAAATTAAAAAAAAAAAAACAAACATCCCACCGGTGCATCGTAAGTGGCAGGCTATCACTAACGTGAGTAATTACTATGAACTACCCATGAGATAACACAGGCTATGAGGGTCCAGGGTGGCACACCCACTGCCTATGGGATGAGACAATACAGAGGAGTGGGGACTGTGGCAAAGTCAGGGCCTCATGTCCTTCTGAAAGAGGCAGCCACCCCTGAGTGCTATGGCCAGCAAACTGTGGGAAGGTAGACCTAGGGGAGGCAAATTAGACTTTCTGAGAGTGAGGTAAATTGTGACAGCTTTTGCCTTAATTTCTTTATATTTAGAACAGAATATGTGACCAAGCCATGGCTGTCAGACCACCAGCTCTGTGGTGTATGGGAAGGAGCTGGAGAGAGAGAAGGAAAGAGGTGAGCCTTTCCCCTATACGCCATCCAGGCCCTGGGGTCAGACAGTGCCCGTGCAGGGTGGCAGCATTCTTGCCTGCACAACCAAGGGCCCTCAAGGGAGACATCTGGGCACGCGCACGTGCTCCTGGCTCCTGGCTGCTGGGATGCTGCCTGGTTTTATTAATAGCCCTGGATCCTGTTCCTAGCGCATCAAGGTAAACAGAGACATTTCAGGGCGTGTAATGCAGGCAATTCTAACAGATGAAGAAACAGGCTTCCAAATATAAATAGAAAGAGGAGATAAATAGACGGAGATCCCAGTCTGCTCCTCAGCGATCCGCAGGCTGTGAGCTGTGGATTTAGAAACTTGTGGATCACTGGGCTACCAGGGACCCTCATGTGGAGGATGGGGAGCTAGACCCAGAGATGGGAAAAGACTCGCCAGGGGTCACGTTCGTCATCTGGATACTTCTGATTTCTTGTGGCATCAGTTTCCTCATTTGGAATCTCACAGAGCCACCCGTGGTCCCCTGAATGTGTCCTTTCCTCTCGGGCCCAATGCTGCTGGCCACAGTCACCCCCCTTTTAACCTGTCCCCAGAGAGGATCTTTAAGATGAGCTGGAGTCTGCCTACGGAGGCTGCTCTGACTCCTCCTGCAAGGGGCAGACGTGACCCTGCTCTGGACCGTGGCCCCTGGGTCTCCACCCATCACAGCACATGCCATGCAGGATGGCCACCGGCTGTGACCAAAGTCTGTGGCCCCAACACTCTAGCATGGGCCCTGGTGTGTGGGAGGGGCTCTGCTAACAGATGCTGAATGGAGCAGTGGAGCGTGTCATGTATGTGACCTTAATTCCCTCTTGCAATGGCATAAGGAGGTTCCAAGTGATGACCACCAAGGAAAGCTCACGAAACACCATCTTGATATCGAGTGCACTTCCCAAGTCCAAGAGGAAAGAAGGGCTTTGGCCCCAACATCAAAGAGCAGCCACAGCTCCAGCGAGGCAGGCACAGTGTGGCTTCACAGCCCCTCTGGCTAACGAAAGAGGAAGGGCAGGGTGAGTAGTGGTGGAGGACCCCGGGGTGCCCGGCCCTACCTCAACATTCTCACACACATGGACTCCCCGGTGGCTTTTGGATACACCCTGGCTACAGGTACGGAGGGAGCAAAGTAACCCCCACAGGCTGAACAACACATCTGTGGCAGGAAGGGTAGATCGGAGGCAGGGCAGGAGCTCAGCCACATGACCCTGGAGATCTTGAGCCAAGCTGCCCCTTCACAAATGCCAGATTGCTCTGACTGCACCAGGGCCACGCCACTGCTCATCCCAGGCACAGAGCAGGAGGGGGCGGAGCTAGAATAAATCATCTCTCTACCCCCCTACCCCAGCCCTGCCACTGCCACTGATCTGGGAACTTGGTGGGGGGAGGGTGTCCGGTGCTTTCTAGGAAAAGGAATCAAATTCAGAGGACAAAAGAGATGTCCAAAAGCCATACTTACTGCAGCCATGGAGTGTGTAGGAGAAAGAGGACTCTATCACAGCTTTTAAGATACATTGTACTGTTAAATATCATTTATGTTTCCATATTATCCCTAGAAAATGCTGTTTGAGAGAGTGTGTGCTTGGAGACTGAAGTCCCAGGTTTCCCCACGGCTTTGTCAGGCCTGTTAGCCACAGTGAGACAGGACATGGGAGGGGGCTGGTGCACACCTTGCTAACACAGTGCACAGCTCTCTGGGTGCTCAGGGCATGCACTGGACTCGCCCAGCCTCTCAGTGGACCTGACAACCATAGGGATGCTGGATCCTGCTGCATCCTGGATGGACAAGGCAGAGCCTGGGCGTCGAGAGACCACAGCCTCAGGCCCACCTGACTCGTGAGTCACCAGGTCTATGCTTACACTCACCGGGCTTCGCTTACAACAGGGACGCAGATCGCCTCATGAACGCTGCTCTCCCAGTTCCTGCCACTCTCGCCCCAGACACGTCGGGGACTGCATACTGCAGGCAGTGGGGGGGAGGGGGAGCACACCCATGGGGCTGGGCTGTCTATTCCCTCGGGCTTCGCCTCTATGGTTCCCTGTTGATCCTCCTTTGTAGATTGGGCTGGTGTTTTACAAGCCCGCAATATATAGTTTTATACAAGCTTATAAAACTCTTCCGAGTGAAATGAAATTCACTTGTTACTCTACTCCCTGGCCTGAGATCACAGCTGTACCCTTGAGCTTGCCTGGCCAACGCTCTTCCCAGGGTGCACTGGGCAGCCTGCATGCAAACCTACTCAGCCTTTTCCGGACAGGCTCCGCCCACTCCTCCTGCCTCTGCACCTTTGTGCATGCTGTTCCTCATCTGGAACAGTCCATACCCCTCCAGGGGCTGCCACCTGCTCACTGTGAGAAGCATTCTCCTGATTTAGGCCCCTACTGTCATGCACAGAGAAGTGGCTGCCATTCTATTCTCATTTTCCGCTTCATTGGCTGCAGGGCCCTGAGTGGGCCTCTGGCCCCTTCCAGGTCCCCAAGGCAGGGCCGGTGCAGACCCTCACCCTGCCATCCTCCTGCCCTTCAAAGCCTGAAAGTGCTCCCTCCTTCTGGAAGCTTCACGCGGTCCAGCCAGCTTGGATCTCTCCCACGCGCGGCTCCCCTGGGCTCCATCTGAACCATCCTCAGAGGACGCCTGGCTTCCTGCAGTACTGAGCAGTTGCAGCTGCTGTTCCTGCAACCTAGGAGGCCACGAGAGAAGGCCACGCATGTTCACGGCCACATTCCTGACGCCCAGCATAGGCGTGCACAGAGCAGGATTTCAGTGAACATCTGTCCAGGGATAAGGGCGATAAAGACAACAGAAAATGCTAACTCCATGCCAGGTACTGCAATGGCTCTACACACCAGGCCACTTCAAAAATGAGACTAAAAGACAAAGCTTATTTTGGTGCAAAAAATATTTAAAATGTATACATGTGAGGGGGCTTCAAAGAGCGCATTGAAAATGCACATCATGAAAAAGCTGTGTGTGGATTTCAAAATAAACTTATCTTTAAATTCCATTTTCCCACTAAGTTTTAAAAGTCTCTGCTATGTTAGCATATTTAATGGTTCATAAATTAGCATATTTCATGGGCACAGCCCCCTTAGAACCATGCCCTGACACTGTTCCCATTTTTCAGATGACAAAACCGAGTCACGGAGAGATCAGGTAGAGGAAGTGACAAGTGACAGAGTATCTGCCTGAATCCAGGCAGCTGTGTTCTCAACGTCTTAGCAATAAAGTCCAACCTTGGAATTCCCTGGTCTTTATATCCCAGGGCCCAGCATAGGACCAGGGCTCAGCACCAGCTCAGTCAAGCTTGGTAAGAAGGCCACAGGCACCGTGGTCAGGGAGAGACACGAGACACCACAAGCCCTGGGCTGAGCAGGTGAGGCCCCTGCCCAGCCAGCCACAACCAGGGGGCCACTCCCCTTGGCTTAATGGGATGCAGGGACCCCAACCCACAGAGCCTTGTCTGCCGGGGCAAGCTGCTGACTCCACCTCAGCAGGAGGGGGCGCTGTGAGCTGCCCACCTATTTCTACCATCATTAAGGCCTCCCCACACTCCGATACATGTCCAGAAAATGCCACCCTCACCAACCGTGAGGGACAGCCAGTGAGTGTGGTGGGGGATGCTCCCCAGCTCACGGGCAAGGAAGGGGGCCCCAGAGCCTGCATCCCAGATCCAGCTGCTTTGATCACCTTATGGCCTGTCTTCCCACGCAATGTCAACTTCTCCTCGGATCACCAGATGGGGGTTTTCCAGCGATTCCAAAGCCACGTGAAAATCACCCCTTCCCCTACTCTTTCCCAGACCCTGCGCAGAGGGGCTGGGGTCAGAGAGAGACCTGAATGGCTCTGGGATTACTGAGTCAACGTAGGCACCCAGCTCCTTATGGCAAAGCGCAAGCACAGGCACCAGACCCCCTCTTCCTGCCCAGACCCGCTGCACGCAGCGCCGTCCAAAGGCCCATCAGCTGCTAAACCCTGCGCAATCGCTTCCACCGTTTGCGGGTAAGGGACACCGGGCAGCCCGCATGCGGGCCTGGGCTCCAAACGCATTTGCTACCAACCCTCCCAGGAAGGGCGCCGCCCCCGCACGGCTCTGGCTGCTCAAAACCTGCCCCTGACTTTGCTTCACCTCATCCCGCTCCTCTCTGCTTCCTGCTCTTCTCGGAATGTGTCAGCCCCAGCGGGCCGCTGTCCTCCGTAACTGATGGCTGCAGGCCCGACAAATGGCCCTCCATCCATCAGCGCGGGGCCCTGGCGGCCGCACAGAGGCCCCTCTGTCTCCCACCGCAAGCAGACGGAGCCATGGGCCCGCCCACGGTCCTGGGAGGGAAACCAGGAATGCTGGGAGATCTGGGAGAGGCAGCAGGGCTGAGCGGTTTCCACATGTGGTCTGTGGAGACCCCATTTAGCTCTCTCTTCTCTCAACGCGGCCAGTCCCCGCTGTCGTCCATCCTCTGATCTGCAGCCCCCACCATCCAACCCGCTACGTCATCCCTCTCCCTGTTGAACGCCTAGATGTAAGGAGATAATCACGCAGAGCGCTGTGCAAATGCAGAGCCAGCAGAGCGGTTAAGGAGGGCTGAGGGTGGTGTCAGAGAGGCCTGGGTTCAAATCAGCCTCTTTCAGACTGTATGGCCTGGTGACAGCTGCTTAACCTCTCTGCGCCTCAGCGTTCTCACATGCAAAGTGAAGATACTCATAAGGCAAGGGGTATGCACTGAATAGGCGCCTGCTGATTTCAAAAATTAACCTCATAATAATAAGAGTTCTAGATTTCCCCTAGAAAATTTTCCTAGAAAAATTGATGGTGGAGAGACATGAATGGAGAAGATGAGAAAGAAGAGAGGAAGGGCCGGCATTATGGCTCAGTGGCTTAACGAGTTAAGCTGCTACTTGGAATGCAGCATCACATATCAGAGTCCCGGATGCTCCGCCCCCAATCCAGCTTCCTGGTAATGCACCTGGGAAAGCAGCAGAAGGTGGCCCAAGCATTTGCCCCCGGCCGCCCTCCTGGGAGACCTAGATGGAGTTCCGGACTCCTGGCTTCAGCCTGGCCCAGCCCTGGCCATTTGGGGAGTAGACTAATAAATGGAAGATCTCCTCCCATCCCCATTTCTCCCTCTCTACCACTCTTTTGAATAGAAAAATAAATATTTTTTTTAAAAGGCACAGTGACAGAGAAGGAGGGAGAGAGAGAGATCTTCCATCTGCTAGTCCACTCCCCAATAGTAACAAATACTATGCCCAGAGATTCTCAGTGAATTAATCTTGGGTGGTGCCCAGGTATCAGTATTTTGCGGATGCTCCCCGGGTGATGCTAACGTGACCAAGGCCAAAAAAATGGCCTGAACTCTTTTTTGGGGGAGACATAAGCACACAGATGCCTTTAATAGATCTACTTAGGGCTCCAACAGAGCAGGGACGAAGAGCATCAGGAACACAGACTGAGGCAAATAGTGCCTTGTCATCGCAGCTGCGTGATGTGTGGGAGGAGGAGTTCACCGGAAAGAGGATTGGGGGGCGGGGGGAGCAATAGGAGCCTTTGCTGCAAGACCCTAGTCACAGGCAGAGCACAGTGAGTTACTGGGCAGCTGTGACCGCCAACACACGGATTCCCGTGAGCAGAGCTCTGCGCGAGCCTGGCCCTGTGCCTGGGTCCCTTGGCTGGACCCTGTTCTGAGAGCTTCAGCCCACGTGATCGGGGGCTGCTTTCGTGTAGAAAGGACAGAGCAGGAAAGCCTCGAGGAAGTTCCGTAGCTTCCCTATCAACAGGGCTACGTGCCTCGCAGAGCAGCCCAACCCTCCGGTGACTCTTAGACTTGTGGTTCCTTGGGGATGGGGATGGGGCGGGGGAGGGACAGGTTTTCGTCCTGTCTGTAGTGCTGACCAACACCTGTGCTGGAGAACCAAGGCGCTCACAGTGGCCAGATACACAAGTGGCACCGGGGCCTCGAGCCGGCCTGTGCAAGATGAGGGATCGTGGGTCCCACCCACACCCACCGAATCAGAATTTGCCACTTGGCAATATTCTGGGGCAATCTGTGGGCACGTGAAGCCCAAGATGCAGCCTTTCCAAGCCAGAGGTTGC